>NW_022145611.1:33136047-33721047 GCF_000002235.5 Strongylocentrotus purpuratus | reverse complement strand
GATTGGCATCTCTTGCATGAATACTGTACAAAAAGCTTTTGAGATTATTGATTCATGAATTTACAACAAGATGAACACTAATTACAACCTCCATCTCACACTGCTGATACTGGGACAACAAAGCCCTTATCATTTAATAAAGCCTTGTCTAGACTTGATGGAGAAACATGCCTCAAAAAAACCTTTCAAGAAAAAAATGTAGCTGCTCATAACAAGGGTCCTTAAGCATTTTTGTGTGAGAAGATTATATAAAACACATTGTATCTTTATTAAAATGTTACTTTGCTATTTTTCAAGGTATTATGGTGGCAAAATATTTATTTGCAACTGGCAGTGTTTCATTCACCCCATTTGTCTAGTACAAATGAGGGCTTCAATTTTCACTCATAGAGAGAAAACCACAGTCTTTTGATCTGAAATTTTGCACAAAATACTTTCATAAACTCATCTTGCTGCTACAGATAAATTTGGAGATCAGTTTTTGAGGGCTTGCAAATCCCTAAGAGGGGCTTTAAGGTGTCAGACCACGGAGATGGAGAGACACAATTTCCATACCATCAAGCAGAAGTCCTCATTAAGTATTTTCTTTCTGAGGATTAAAAAAAGCTATATTTAATACCCAATTTTTAGCTGATCTGCAGTAATAATAAAACAATTAAGCTCGAAAGAAATTTAGACCCCGTTCTCACTCACTTCGTTGGAGCGCTCTGGAGCGCTCTAACTAAGACCCGCTCCTCAGGAGCGGTTTTTAGGTGAGTGAGAACGCTCAAAGTGGTCCAGGAAGCGGACTTCTAGACCGCTCCAGAAGTCCACCTTCCGAGGAGGTCTTGAGGAGCGGGTCTTATTAAGAGCGCTCCAGAGCGCTCTAACGTGCAATGTGAATGGAGAGCGTACTTTGAACGGAAGTGACGTTCCGCGCAATGAGCGATCGGGCAGGCACTACACATATACATGTATACGGGACGCGTCGCAAACGGGACATCAGGTGACATAGGGTTTGGATTCCGCGCGCGAAAAAATTGACCCGCCTACCTGAGCTGCCATAGCAACAAGACCACTTTGACTCGTGGAGCGGTTTTAGCCATAAAAACTGCTCGGAGTGTGAACGCTCACAAACCGTTCCTCAAGACCCATTCCTCTGGAGCGGTCTGGAGCGGTCTAACTAAGACCACTTTCAAAGTGAGTGAGAACGGGGTCTTAGTCATGAATACCAGTTATTGGTCAGTAGAACTAATATAACTCAGTACATATTAAACTCTATATATAGGCCTCCCATATACAAGAAAAGTTAAAAGTTTACTCTTAATTTCTCTAAATGTTCATGAACTAAAACTATATCTTGTTTCTTATCTCATTTTTGACTGGATTTTCACAATGTTAGAAAGTGTCTTTGAACTTATTTGTATTCAATCTCAAACTTTTCATGAAGAATTGTTGATACTTCAAAGTTTAAACAGTCCAATTAATGACAACACAGAATGTTTAACATTCAGAAATGTTCTGCATTGATTGAAATTCCCAGAAATAAGCACACGTGCCCTCGCATACATACACACCATGCAAGTTTATTGATTAACGAGAGCGAGAGGTTTCAATTATCCATCTCGTTAAATTCAGAGACACGTAGCCACAAGTTGTTACGAACGGATGGGTTGATAAGAGTCATGCGAGGCTAATGTTCAGCTAATGTTCAGCTAATGTGTGACACACACATACAGATACATCGCTTCTAACCCTAATGACTGTGCCCTGGGGATATACAGCTACCCTCGTAAAGAGGCTGTCACTCACTTTTTTATAGCACATTTTCTCCAGTTAATAGACGGCAGCATGTTACATCAATACACTATTCTGAATAGTGTCAATTATAATCAATTTTCCAATTTAGATTGGATTAGAAAAGCCTATAAAATGTTCATGAATTAATGATATATTCCATTATATCCCTCATGCTAAATTTCTTGTGCATGGATTAGTCATGAGCAATTAATGTGATTGTACAATGTACATGCATGAACATGAATATCTCATAGTCATAGAAAGCAAGCCCTTTACTATTTTTCATATCTGTGATGTCAAAGTAGGTTATTTTTTCATATTTCATTTGTTAGTTTGCAGAGAAATGTTTTTAGTGGAAAGCGAGCTTGCCTTGCTGAAAATTATGTTTTTTATGCCACTTGTTGCTCATTGGCCAATGATTAAGTCACAACTTTCTCAAAGTTACTAGTGCAAAATGCGGTAACACTGCAAAGATGAGGGGTATAAATACACCCTACCTTAATTTCTGCCACCAGCTGATTCTACAGGGTCTCGGTCTCTGCAATACTCCTATTTCCTAATGGGATTGCACCGTCAGGAAATAGTACTAATAGTACAATCATCTTCACTCCTCAAATTCAACTAGAATCTCTCAAAGCAGGGTGTATTTCACACTATTTGTACACATTGTATATATACACAACTGATTTATAATTTCAAGCACTGGTTTGTGCAGCTCTACACTCTACACAAAACCAAGATTTTTTTAAAGTTTGGAAATCTGGGTGCTGAGAGCTAGGAGATAACTTACAAATTACTAAATGTGCTAAAACTGCAAAAAGTTTACACCTAGAGAATTGCTAATTGTTTAAAAAATCATTGATGAACATTAAATTGTTATATGTCTTATGAAAGATTGTTTTATCCCAAATCATTTGGTACCATTTTTGTGTGGTATGTGTTCTCGCTTGGATGAACATGAGGCATTGTTTGCGAGAGTGCAAAAATCGACTTGCGCCAAAGTTGCCTATGTGATGTATAAAATAAAACAATCGGGATTTGGGTATTAATTCAGTCTTTGCAGATCTAAATAACATCCCTAACAAAATAAATCATGCCACACATATCAAATATCCAATATCAAATATCAACAAATATTTTGTGTGCGTGTGTGTGGGTGTGTGCGACTTTGCCTTTTGCAAAAAACATATGCAATGCATTCATTTGATACTCATTCTCTCACTCCGCTAATCCCAACATAATACATACTGTAGGCATCACTTTGGCGCAAATCGATTTTTGCACTCTCGCAAACAATGCCACCTGTTCATCCAAGCGTGAACACATACCACACAAAAATGATACCAAATGATTTGGGATAAAACACTCTTTCATAAGATGTATAATAATTTAATGTTCATAGATGATTTTAAAAATGATTAGCAATTTTATAGGTGTAAA
Source organism: Strongylocentrotus purpuratus (assembly GCF_000002235.5). Lineage (NCBI taxonomy): Eukaryota > Metazoa > Echinodermata > Echinoidea > Camarodonta > Strongylocentrotidae > Strongylocentrotus > Strongylocentrotus purpuratus. The sequence goes on along the minus strand of NW_022145611.1, from coordinate 33,717,828 downwards.
CTTTTTTTTTGACTCACACGGTAGTTAACACCCTTTTGGCTCACAAGAGAATTTATTGGCTTGCAATATAAAAATTGACATGTATGAACTATATTTATTGAGTTCCAGGTTACAAATCAAAGGCATTCTCTGATTCTTTAAAGTGACCCTTACTCCTAAAGTGGATTCCTAACTGGTCAATTGACCGATACGCCTCAACAATACTGGTCACTGAGGTCTGGAACTCTGGATGCTTGAGTGGAAATGGAGCAGAAAAGATGAGTGACTTGACTTCTCAATTATTCATAGCAGCACAGCTATTTATATCATTCATATCACGCCTGGGGGCCTTCTTCAGAATATAAAACCTGAGAAGGACGTACATTTTAATGGACGGATCTTCTCAGATGACTTGATAGATGCAGGGAGAGAAAGTACAGATCTGGTAAATAATTTGGAATGAACTTTAACAAAAAGAGAAATAATCTGATTCCTACTACCATATATGATGAAGATTAAATGAAGAAAGAATGTTCCATTTCTATCCATAAGAAAATAGAAGACAAATACCTAAATACCATACAAAATATACAGAGAATAGCCCAAAAATATCATTTTCAAATGTGTAAAATGACTGGGGGTAAAGTACATGAAGGCCTACATGTTATAATCATGAATGCACATACATTTAGATTTTATCTAAGTAGGCCTATATGAAATAGGGAAAGTCAAAGGTCACTAGAAACACATTAATTGTTACTCTTCATCTTAATGATAAACTTTTCCTAAAACATAAAATATACATATAATAAGTTGGCAAATACAACAAGAAATTTTCATCAGAATTGCGTCGGAATTGGTCACTTTTGTTTGCAAATTGCTATCGCTCTGTTATGATTTTTTGTTTATGTCACTAGTCAAATGGTACCAGGCACTGAACATGATGATTAAAATAAAATCCAATTGAAATTGTCATTTCATTTTATTCCTTGAACTTCAACTGACTGTATAGTGCCTGCCATCATTACTCATTACTTGATTGAATTAGGGTTGTATATTTCTCATTTGATATTGATTGATGACTAGTCTTTAACTACACCATCACAGCTGGGTAGCAATTCATCATTTCTGGCCAATTAACCTCACTTTCCTTCAAAGACTCATTTCTGCTTTCTAAATTCATAACAACTTGATTGATTTAATAACGTTTGTTAAGAAGCTAACTGTGTTTACAACAAGCTCAGTGTCTGAAAGTGTGTTTGTATCATATCATTGATATCATTTGAAAGGCCTTGATGAGTGACTCTCTTCCTTATTACTCATATTCCTAAGACTGCTTTAAAATCAAATGCATCCTTCTCAAATTGATGTCACTTTTCATTTTGTTTCTAATCCCCTATATAAAACCCTAATCAAATTATAATTGTTGTAATTGTCAGATATTAATTGTCAACCTTCCCTCCTCTTTTGCATTTCTTGAACTATCTCTCAATCTTCTCCACTTCTTCCACATCCATCCAGAATTCATCTACTTTTCCATCTATCCCTTTTCCCTCTCTGCCATTCCCACAACACTCCATCCAATCTCAGTTTCCTATGTTAACTGAGAGTCAGACTCAATGATGTACACATACTCTCTAGATTCGGTAATTGGAAAGAGAAGTAGATAGGACAGTGCGGTTTTCTTTTACACTCATGATAGTTAATGTAAAGCCAGTTTCGGAAAAGGTCAGCATTATCTTCCCTCCTCAAAGCTTGGTTTCTATTTGCAGCGGGCTGCTGTACCATTTTACATCACAGCAAACACACCCATATGGCAGTGAAGCACTGTTGTGCATAAAATTGTATAATGGTGAAAAGAAGGTATTTTACCTTAGAAATAAGCATACATTTTAACATACATGTTTAACAAATGTAGTATGGTGCTGTGAGATTGACAACTGTCTGTTGAGAGCCAGAAGGGTGTAAATTTAATTGTGAGTTAATGATATCCTTCCAGTCTCAGCAGATAAGCCCTCTTTCAAACATTGCATCCATTTGTTCAGAGCTAGAAGGGCATCAATTCTATGTCAAAGTATATGAGTTGATGCCTTTCTTCTGGCTCCAAACAGAAATATACTACTACAGAAAACAAATCAGAAATCTAATAATATTTTTTAAAATCTAATGCTGCATTTGTAGAGGTGTAGTGGTCTAGCACATATGTCAACAGACTGTGGATTACATGGTTTGCCGTTCCGAGTCCCATCGCAGCACTAATGTCCTTTGGCAAGAAACTAATCTACATTTGCCACTCTCCACCCAGGTAATAAATGGGTACAACCATGAGGTTGGATTGGTATGTGTGCGCTTGTAAAATGGCTCCTGGCCAGAATAATCCCCAGGGAAGCGTGTGCACTATCATGTGCGGATAAGGGATTAAAACCATTGACCGGGGTAATAATAATTAAAATGTAAAGCACTTTAAACAAAACTATTAAGCACTACATATGTGACTATTATTAATATCATTATCATTTTAATTATTCCTACCTGGTTTATTACAATCCACTGCAATACCTTTCTCCAACTCATCCACTCCTTTCCTATAGTACTCAATAGCTTGTCGCTTGTTGCTCCCTGGCCCTGTAAAGATAAAGGTCAAAGGTTATGAAAAAGTAAAATATCTACACACCTGTAAGCCTATGTTGTTATTAGGACTGTATGGCTTACTTGCTCATACTGTATGTGCACACAGATGCATCTAATCATATATTGGAGGATATAATCAATTAAAGGAGATTTGATTAATTCAAGGGCAAGTCCAAGCTATTTTGTACCATAATTTACTGACCACATCTAAAATTTTAGTAGCGCCTATACCTGATCATTTAATAGCCCTGCTATAGCTTGTTATAGATCAGATAAAAGAAGTAAAACTACAGATTTTATATCACTTCAGGGTCACTCCTTAGTATGGTAACTACGGGATACCAAATGACAAAATACTTTGGTCTTGCCCTTAACTTAGAATACCTTGAATTTCAATTGACATGCACATAATTTCACACCTCTAGCAGAATCATCAGATAATAAGAGATCGGTCGATGAATAATGGTTAAGCTTACTTCTTTTCCTCAGAAACAAATAAATTGAACTCTAAACTATTTACCACATTGATGTTTCAATTGAAGAAAAATTATGATAATTTTTTCTACATGTACAACAGACTAAATCACTGATACATTACATTATTTAAGTTAACCCAATACCCCCTCGCCCCACTGAAAAAAAAATGATGTGCCTCAATAGTATGATATTTGTCTACACAGGTTACACATATCAATCGATTGTATTGCAAGCTGATTCAACAGAGCAAATTTGATTTATTATCAATTCAAGTGTTTACATGCGCACTGCTGCACATCCAAGACAAACATGGTACATACATGTACAAGGTACTGATACCACACAGCAGATTTTGACAAACGACCTCAATGGTCGTGATGGTCGTAATTGGTGTGAAACGTTGAATATTGCACATCGCTCTCACATTAGCAACCATCACATGATCCTGTCTACAATTTCATTATCCAAATTTGATGAATAAAATGTATCATTAATAAAGTAAATTTTATCATTATTATTCTCTTGCCTTTCCATAAACTGTAAGTATATTTAATCAGGGCCGTAGCCAGAGTTTGATGTTTTTTGGGGGGGGCACATACATGTAATTGATCGACGTCCTGGGGAGGGGTCTAAAAAAGTTCAATCGATCTTGGAGAAAAAAATTGGGGGGGGGCACGTGCCCACCATGGCTACGTGCCTGTATTTAATGGCACCAAATGGTGTAAAAACTAACATTATTATTATTGATATTGATATCATTATCACTATTATTATTGTTGTTGTTGTTATTATCTTATTGTTATCATCATGACTAATTATTATTATTATTATTATTAACGATAATAGTATCATCATCATCATCACTTTCAATAATGATGTACACCTGTATATTGACCCAAACCAAGTAACACATTTTCCACAGACCCAAGCCCAAGATTCCTTTTACAAAAAGTCAGTTCTTTTCTCACCTCTTCACCCACCCTTACCCAATTTTATCCATCCTCCCCTAGGCCTTGTACTGTAATATTTGAAATAACTTCCCTTTTACAAATTTATTGTCAACACCCCTAACTAAAGCTTGGGCATGTATGTATAGTCAATGTCAGCACTAAGTGGCATTTACATGTGACACGTATGCAAATTGCAAAACATACTTTGATCTCTGGCTATTTGTAATATGCTGGTAGTATACTTATGTTTACCAATAAACTATAGACAAGTTAATACAGAACAATTAAGTCTGTGGATTCTTGTTCCCTCTCCAAAACTTTCACTCACATTTTCCATTCAATAACAAATATTTCTCCATTTTAGCAACTTCATCTATAGAAAGCTAGTGGTGGGTTTTAAAAATTTGTCCAGAGGTAGATCATTACTAGTGTTGTAACATCACGGATATCTCCAATTCCGTTTAACCGCCAGTCAAAACCAGATGGTTTTCGCTTAACCAATTTTATTTATTTTTAATTTAAAAAATAAAAAAAAATACATTATTAACAAATAATGTACATAATTAGAAACAAAATCACTAAACAAAAACTGAGACTTTACTGTCGGCCATGCTTTGGAACAACGACTGGGTTTCACTTTGTTTATGAAGCTAATGAATCTAGTACGCACATGTATTCATGTTTATAGCTAACGATCGTGATATCGCAGAGGTCAGGATTTGGGATTTAAATGGCATCAGTGAAGTATTTTGCATGTATTTCAAGGCTGGGAACTTAGGGCGTGTTTATGCTTAACTTTTTCTGGCCAGAATCAGGCATCTGTTACGCGTTTAGTTTAAAACACGGTTGTGTCCTTTCTCACTTTTGTAGAATCACCGAAAAACGGCGATCATGATCGCCAATCGTAAACTCACAAAAAGGTGCGTTTACAATTTGTAAACGCATTTAAATGGGGTCAACGCACTGACCTCTAGTGGGTCTACGTAGCATGCACAGTGCAGGTTTGCGAATCCAGCTGCAAGACCAATTAGGGCCACCCAGCAAGAATTGCCTGAAGGAGCCAAAGAAGTGAGCATAAACAGTACACCGTGGAACTGCGATTACGATGAGCGTTTACGATGAGTGTTTCATATAGCTCATTCTGCCTTCAAAATTGAGCTTAAACGCAGCCTTAGTTTTACGAGTCAACTTCTCAATCTACAATCTTGCAACTGATAGTTATCTTGTAGATTGTTGCTCTGCAATTCAACATTCAACAGTCAGGGCTGACTTATGATGACTATAATGTCGCCCAAACTTGTTTTTGTTCAGTGATTTTGTTTCAAATTATGTACATTATTTGTTGATAATGTGATTTCTTTTGATTTCCTATAAAAAAAAAATATTTAAACAAATATATTCAAAATTAAAAAAACAGGAGAACAAAAATGTCCAATTGAAAACGGATAGTGCCATAGACGGTCGGATAACGGACGGTTAAAAGTTTGACTACAGCACTAATCATTACTGAAGCACAACAAAAAGAACGATAAATACCTCTTCTACTTGATTGCATTAACTTCATTAACTGTATGAAACCGTTATTCAGATAGCAAGGATACATGTAGATTATATATTTTATTCACCGACATCAGTACCAATAATTACGGTTTAGCATTCCACTTCCAGACACATCTTTAGTCTCAAACCATTACATTTTGCTATGCTGCCTAAGCTGATTGATACAGAATCTTTAATCTGATAATATATGTTATATCCAGGTCTAACAGGCTACTGGGGGTGATACGAAGATCATTCACAAACTCTTGTACATAGGCCTTGTAAGGTCTGTCTTGGAGTACGGACAAGCTGCATGGTCACCATACAGGATAGGTGAACAGAAGAGACTTGAAAGCGTCCAACGAAGAGCTACAAAGATGGTACCTAGTCTGAAGAATCTTCCATACGAAACACGTCTGAGATACCTGAAGCTACCGTCTCTTGCCCATCGCAGAAAGAGAGGAGATATGATTGATGTTTACAAGTACCTCCATGGCCTATACACCACTCAGACAAACCTACTACACTTATGCAAGGAAAACAGAACACGAGGCCATACTCTGAAACTAGAGAAGACATTTTCACATCTGGACATCAGGAAATTCTTTTTCTCGAATAGAGTAGTGGACACATGGAATAGCCTATCTGAAGAAGTGGTTAATGCCCCATCTGTAAATGCCTTCAAAAACAAACTTGATAACTATTGGAAGAATTCACCTTCAGTATATGACTTTGAAAGTAAATAGAAGAATGCAGAACTATTCCACCCTCCACACACACACCTCGACACGAAACCACAACAAACAGAAGTATTGATGCAAAGGAATTCAATCGATCAATGAACAGGCTCTGTCCTACCAACTTCTTCTTCTTCGCTATAAGTACAGGCTACCGTCGGGTGTATTCTCGTACTGATTGTAGGTGCTGTGCAGGTGTATATATACATGTGGTGTCTTTATAAAAGGTCTACAATGAGCTATGTGCAGTTAAAAAGACATCCGTAGTTTAACGGAACTGGATCTCGAGTACCTCTCTCTCTCTCTTAAAGCTTAGCAGAGAGGTTCTCTGTATCTGCATGCTCCAGAGTTTGTCCATGAATGATGATCCAACATCGATGGATTAAAGTAAAGTAAAGTAAAGTATATTTGGAGCGCCTTGAGCACCTTGCATGGTGGATATGTGCGCTAGATCTATATAAATATCTGATATTATTATTATTATTATTATTATACAGATAGACTTCTCTAGAGATTCTTTTATTACATGTTGTTGACATGTTATTAATTATTTCTTAAATACAACATTTAATTCACACATTCACAAACCTTTATCTTCCTCATCTATTTTGAGAGCTTTAGATAAATACTCAAATGCTCTTTTATGATGTTGTTTCTGCTTTGACAGCTGTGGATCCAACTTAGTTCCATTTGACGTTGAATTGGAAGACGATGAAGGATTAATTGTTACTCCTGTCATAGCATTCCCATTATCCTCCTTGTCATTTTTCAGGGGACCATACCCCGTTTTGCCGCTGTCTACCATGCCGAAGCTTTCCCGTGTACTGACTCGAGAAACTGCCTCTGTGATAAGCATCCACAGCTGAAACAGAATAAAACGAAGTAAGCTGAACAGTAAAATCACTGGATAGCTTGCACACTGAAAATTCCTCCTGTGAATTGACTGTGGACCATCTGTTTTGGGCTCCTTTTTATCGCCGGGAGTTTTTGGGCGAATTTTACGGGGCATGGGCTGTCGAAACCGATGCCCCTGTGCAGTACAAACCATGCAAAAACACGGAAGGGTCACGAGATGATTACATATGACGTTATTTCCAAGTTTAGAAGATACCGTAGACACAAACACTGGTATGTTGACATCCTGAGATCTTTCACAGCGTAATCCACGGACGTGCTTCCCCGATCGTAGCAAGTTGCGAAATAACGCTTCTGACGATGAGCAAACGCGAATGAGCAAAATACTCTCTCGATCTCAGCTTGTGCTGTCTCCTTTAGCATCCCGTACTTCGACTGCAGCTGCTGTATGTGTGGCCTGCCTGAACGATGCTCTCTCACAATTATGAAACATCCGTTGGCCAGTAAACTTCATACCGGTATACTGATTGGAAAGATTTATTTTGTTTTTTTCCTGACAGAGGATATACACATTACTTGTAAAGAACCATTTAAAATAAATCATCACTGCCATCTATTAATGTTTGGCCTATACGACTTTCCAAACTCAATAAAGGGTGCTCTTGTGTCTCCTTTTCTTTCACTCATCGCCGCATTATATGCTCTTTATAATGAGTACGCTCGGCTTCTGCTTCAATTAGGCTTTGAATGAACTGGTTTTAGTAGCCTTTGTTTCCCCAAGAAATTTAATTGACTAACTGCTATCAATTCATCAGTTAGTATTAAATCAATACTTAAAACCCCTCATCATAAAAACCCTATAGGACTGGGAGTTAGAGACAAACTAGGCCTTGCAGGCTTTCGTGACGATAAACACAAACAAGTTTGACATTATAATGTACATAACAGGAACGACCTACACCACATCATCATGACAGCAATGGACAATCATTATTGGTTTACTTCAAGGTAAAGGTGCTGCGTGACAGTATAGGTGGGGGTTGTATACCCCCTCCTCATCCCTGCTTTCATGGTGGCGAGGGGAAAAAAGAAGACTGAAGAGAAAGTATTCAGTAATGCCCAAGGGAAGGGGAAATGGCCATTTTATAAGACCAGCGCCCCTTCACCTAACAGCCACAATAGCTGGACCCAGAGGCGGCCCTCCGGGGGGGGGGGGGCAGGGGGTTGACACAGTGCCCCCACCTTTCAAGTACCCGAAAAATGCCCCTTTTACTTTGACAAGTGCCTCTATTAATTTGTAAAAGTGCCCCCTTCACTTTTGATATTTTGCCCTATTTAAATCTGAGAGGTGTCTCTTTCACTTTGACAAGTGCCCCTTTTCCTTTTTAGCTCAGATAAGCGCACTTTATATTTAACATTCGCCCCTTGTCCTAATGATAAGTGTCCCCATTAAAAAAGAGCCCCTATCCCTTCTTATAAATTTCCCCTTTGATCTCTGGTAAATGACCCTATTCAGATACGAGAAGTTACTCCTTTGCACTTGAGATAAGTGCCCCCTTCACTTCAACAAATGCCCTTATTAAAATCTGGTCGTTGCCCATTTTCTTTCAACTAATGCACATTTTCCTTTATTATAAGTGCCCCTTTTTTATTCCCAAAAGCGCCCCTTTTCCTCTCATCATTAAACGTGCCCCTAATTTCAAGGGACTAAGAGCAATTTCCCATAAAGCTCGCTTGCATTTATAGATGATATACTTATGTTACTTATCAAAGGCCTTTGTCGTATTCCGTTATGAGAATATGCTTATAACCCTATCAGGATTGGATCTTTTCCTCTTTATAAGATGTAATTTTTCCTCGCTCGCTTCGCTCCCTCGTAAATTAAGTTTCAGACCATCACACCCAACTGCAAAGTATGGTGCTTAAGCAATATCTTGTATGAGTTACAAACGTGAAACAAATATTGAAATCATCCCTGATAATGTAATCACAATGTAAAGGGTACATACCAACGTCTTAAAAATTGAATATTTTCGCTTTGAGATGTCCCTTTGTAGGTGCCCTTTTTCTTGGTGCCCCCCTCCCCATTTTGGAAGTCACTCGGCCGTCCCTGGCTGGATCTATGCTATCACGGTACTTCACAGCAGAGCAAGGGAATCGTCGAGGTGTTTCCCATGATAGACAGGCCTGTTAAGGGATTAGCTGTCATGGTTTAATATATATATATATTTATGTTTCTATTTTGTTGATGTGGCCCTATACTTTCCTGCTGTCCTGCAGGATTGTTTTGTTTATAATTATAAACATAGCGTGTCCGAATTTTTTTTCTTTATTAAAAGGCAATGATTTTCCTTATCTCCCACACTCAAGTGCAGTTAAGTTTCCGATTATTGTACCTGCCCCCCCCCCCTTGCACCCAACAACCGAAAGATTGATCTATAAACACCTTTTGATGGTAACACTGCATAGGCATAGCGTTAGTCCGGCCATTGACTGGCATTATGGGGCGGGGGTACCGATCTCACTTGCAAAATGATATACTAATTTACAAGCCTCTGACAGGAGGGGGGGTGGGAGCCGAGCTGGGTCTTATCGTCTTCTTTTATTGTCCATTTCCCCATTTTTAATCTCTTTTTTTTTCTCTCCGTTTATCATTAATTTTTTCCTTCTTTTCTTTTTTTCTTCTTCGATTAAGATCCCCCCCCAAAAAAAATATATATATATATAAATAAATAAACAAATAAATGAATAAATACAAACAAATAAAAAATGTCCCCCGTAATTCACTTCCCATGATTTTTGCCTTTTTGCTAAAGGGAATAATTTCACTAGGTAAGAAAAAACAACTACAACAAAGCCCACTATTTCTTGTATCTAACATTATAACCTGTCCGCAAAATATACACCCTATCAGTCTATCAGCCAGTCTATCTTCAAAATGGATTATAGCGACCCCTTTAGGTGACCTGTATTAAAAAAAGACATGCACTGTTGATCTGGTTGTGATCCATAGGATACAAAATCCAAAGACCAGAGATAATTTTACAAACATTGTAATCAGGATATCTTATCAGAAATATTAACTTGTAAGACTCGTTTAAAAAATCTGTCATTATTGAAAACAAAATAATCCGAAATGGCGGTATTCAGGAAGGCATTATTGCTGGTCTTCGCCTTCATTACTTCGATGATAATACACTGTGATGCTGGTAAGTCCATGCTCAAATGCTATTTCTTTTACGGCAGAACTTTGAGAGAAAATTCGTAAATTTACATGTATATAGAGAACAAATATTTGTGCAATGTTGGCATACATTTCTGTCCCTTCTGCGTTTCAAAACCTTGTTTAATTTCTTAAGTAGGCAGGCATATAGGTTTGGCATTAATGATGCAAAGTAAATACGTAATGTCAATAAAGAAAAGAATGATAATAGGAATGTAGTCCGAATAAATTAAATGACTCTCATAATATAGCGATAACTCTAATAGGTCGAGTACATGCATGAGTGTATCTTTCAATACTAAACCTTTGATCAACATAATAAAGTGCAAAAGCTACAAAATGATGAGGACATTTTTAAGAGCAATCGTAAGAAAGTATGTAAAATTGGATGTTGCGTCGTTCTTCTAAATAAAACCTCGCAAAATTGTTACTGGCATGCATACCCTCCTGTTATTATCAATGAACATAGAAGTCAAGTTTATAATGACTGAGTAAAATGATTGCAAATCATCTTCAGAAGAGCCGTACGCGTGTTTTTTTGTTTTTAATATACGTACATGGCAATCAATATTATTAGCTTGCCCAGTTCTATTTATATTCGCACATAAGTACAAATGGGGGCGCCAATCTAAATGTCTTACATTCTGGATTGAATCACTTTAACAAAAGTTGCTCTCACAAGTCACCAGATCATCGGATCACATATCAAGGGGGGGGGGGCGATGAATGAAGAAATTTTAAACCGAATGGAGCTCTAGACTATAATGACCAAGTTCGCGTGTCTTCTCGGGAATGCAGACCTAGTATAGAATGTCTTCTATTTTCTTGAAATACGGTAGGATGCTTTCAATAGACTTGAATGTGAAAAACCTTTTGTATTCCTTCATGTTGTAGGGCCCTTTTATATGACAAGCAAATACTTGGCTTTGCATCATTAAGACCCAATTTTCATTTTTGGTCCGTCTGACACGCCCCCTCTCTCTCTCTCTCTCCCCCTCTCTCTCTCTCACCCCCCCCCCCCTCTCTCTCTCCCTCTCTCTCCATCTCTTCGTCTCCCTCCCCTTCTCAATCAATCCTAATCTCTCCTTCTCTTTTCCTCACCCAGATCAAGATTGCCAAATCCCGGAAGGCACTCCATCAGTATGGCTCGGTAAATATCAAATTTGAATCATTTGCAAGTGCTTTCTTTCGCTTTGTTATTTCACTTTCTATGTTCGTTTCTCATCAGGCTAATATTAGAATGAAACCAAGCCAAACAATATCACAGAAAACACATCATGAATTCAAAACATTGTAGTTTATATAGCTGCCAATTTAGAATATACAGGATAGGGTTATACAGATAATAAATTTCTGCTTTGTTTTGAATAGGTCTTTTGATGACTGGATCATTGAATAACAAACCGAAACAACATGAATTAAACAGACAATGAAACTAAACAAAAAGTAATAGATAAAAGAAAATAGATCTAGTAGTTATTATATTCCTCCTTGCGGCTCGGGAAGATAGTAGCCCCGAGATCACCTCGGCGATGGTAGTTTGCACCATTACCCTCGTAGTCGATTGATATTTTCTTACTATACTCTCTATTTCATTTGTTTCCCATCTGAATTATCCCAGGTGATGAGGATGACGTCACGTACTGCGAGGCAGATTCATCGCAGTGCTCTAATTTCGGTCTTGTCTTTGTCTGTGAAGACCCATCCGGTGGTTCTCTTGAGCCATGTATCAACGGCACAAAAGTCCTGTGCTCCTCTCCAGATGTCATCCCTCTTGCTGACCCAACACCTTCGTCTGAACTCAGTGTCGTTATCTATAATATCTGGGAGCTTCGATACCTCTACTATCAGAACGGACAAAGAGAACGAACCTGTCGTATTCTCCATGAGCTCTTGCGTCTCCGTCAAGACATCGATGTGATTGTGTTCAACGAGGCCTTCATGGGAGGATGTTTCTCCAAGTTCAATTCAACAGTTGAGATGAGCACTCTTACCATTCGAGATATTCTGGTACAGCATGGTTTCATATACCACTCTAAGACGGTTGGAGAGGAGCGGGAACTTCCCAAGTTTGAGAATGGTGGTGTCTTCATTGCTTCTAGGTGGCCAATAGTCGCCGAAGATGAGACGATCTACACGGACGCGGTCAAGACCACCGCAGACGCACTATCAGCAAAAGGTGCAAAGTATGCTCGGGTTCTGAAGTCGGTGGATGGATCAAACCGACATTATAACATCTTTGGAACCCACTTACAGGCATCCAAAGGGGTTAATGCTGATAGGGTTCGGGTAAATCAGGCCACGGAAATGCACGATTTGGTTGTGAATCTAACACTCTCATCACATGAGCCTGTCATCTACGCAGGAGACCTTAACGCAAACTACTATGACAAGGAACCACGCTCCAACACTGCCAACATCTTAGAAGCCCTTCATGCCGTGGTCCCACTGATCATAGGTGAGCTCAATTACACCACGGATGGGTTGCTCAACGATGCTAGAGACGGTGACAGCGCATCTTACAAGGATTACGTAATCTACCATGACGACTACCTCCATCCGATAGCAGCTTCTCAAGAAATATTACGCCCTAGGGCATCAGAGTTCTTCGAAGTCTGCATGGAGGCCATCTCACCCTTCCCTACTTATCCAGACTCTAACCGATGTCGAAGGAGTCAAAACATCACCGATCTTGCGGATCACTTTGCAGTCATCGGTGTCTACAAGTTTGATAACAAAATGATAACGACCGAGTCAAGTGGGCTTGAGACGACGAACCCCGACACCCTTGAGCCTTCAGAATCGGATGAAACGACGGAGTCAGGCGTATCTCCTTCCACCATGACTACAGAGTCAGGTGCCACTAGTCAGACTCGTCTTCTTTGCATGACTACTTTCTTTTTTTCGATACTGTCAGCCATTGTTTTAAAGGAATATCTCTGCTGATAAAAATGTATAATCTAACCTATTATAATGACTTAAGAAAATGAAGGTTGTTTATCACATTCCAGTGAACAGTTAGTCAACTATGTGCTAAATCATTCGATATACGACAACTATGTTCAATCATTAATTTTATCTATTTTCTTAGAAACGATATTAATATGTTTTATTCCTTTTATGAATAAATGGATGTGATCTTGCTGTCACAAAACTTCATATGAACTAAAATGAAATTTATGTGCAAATATTCATTCCATATGATTCGGTTCCTATTCTCATCATGTTTTTATTGCCACTGATTTCTTGAACTGTTTGGTCCCTCATGGGGAAATCATGAGAAAGAATGAACTTCGTAAAAGGATTGTGAAAATAATGGATTGTTGAGATAGGCGTAACAAGTCCGACGTGGAATCTCAATGTGGGGATGTATACAAAATGGAGGGTACAGGAGAGAGAGAGAGAGAGAGAGAGAGAGAAATTTGAAAGTACACGAACGTAGACTTTTTCATGACACCAACAAGCTTCTATTTGTACTTTTCATCATCGTCACCCCGATCATCATAATCATTTTAATCATCTTAATTATCATCATGAGACAACTGCAACCACCTTGCATCGCCACTCTTGTTTTTCTTCATAATTGGATATTAAACAAATAAAATATCAGCTAAGGTAAATAATGTTGTGGTGTCATCGGCCCCTATTCCGTGACATCTTCCAACAGATGACATCTCACATCACAGCTTGGTCCTTGCCCAGAGTGAGCCATATTCGACGTTCGGTAAATGTGATTGGAACTGTTTATACCCTACCATAATGTAGATCTGAGCTTTGGTCATGATCATCTATTCTTTGCACCTGGTGCCATTTTGGCGCTAAATACTAGTCATAGGTTAATGTGTTAATATAATTTTTGCAAAAAGAAGCTTTTTCGTGTTAATACCAATGTTTTGGAAGAAGCAAAACCAAAACGCCCCTTTGTTCCCCGAGAATACAACGAGACGTTCAATTAGTTTTAATTGCTGCTGTCATGAATCGGCACTAAACTGTAATTTAGTTATCTCATTAAAATCTTGGTCGAGGTAATCCAGTTGATTACATTCCAGAACAGTCAAAAATGTTTACCAATACTGAGCATTTGTTCATGATAACAAGATTTAGAGATCAGCGTTAATAGGAAGTATTTCGGGACTCTATCAGTAGTCACTGTACACATTTTCAAGATGGGTATTCTTCACCAGTCTCAGAGTTTGGTTTCATGGAGTATTATATTCTTTGCAGCTTGTTCCATCGTACAGGGTAAGCTAGCTTTCTTACATGTTTTATGCGAAAGTACGAATTAATGTATAGAATGTACAATCATTTGTAAAAGAGGAATCGGCAATGCTGCACAGAATGACCATTGTAAAATTAAAGACCCCTTGCCTGTTTCCCCTCAATTGATGAATAGCCAATATTCATGTCTATAAAATGTTTGTGCTATATCTGAAATTATGGAGCTCACTATGGTAATATATAACATATATGTACAATTATTCAATCGTTTTTATGAAGGGTCGAAAATAAGAGTCATAGATTGAAACGAATCAAAGAGAGAGAGAGGGGCTAGGATGGACAGACAAATATGAAAATAGAGAACATTTTATAGAGATCATAGTTTGGTAGCTTTTAACGATCGAAATATTCTCCGATATTTTCCAAAGTCCACCGAAGACAGGATCATTACTTTAATTTTCTTCAATATCCCTTTTTATATATATTTTGTACAGGTCAGAATTGCGATATAGATGAGAAGCAGCCAACAGTCTGGCTTGGTGAGTAGTTTTGAATAATTTCCTGTCTGAGATAATTATCGACAAACTCCACATTTAAAGAAAAGGTTGAGTTCTGGGGAGAGGTGAAAAATAATTTGGGAGCGTTATCATCGTTATTATGCCTTCATATTCTTAATATTACAAGTAGCAGCTTAAAAACGAAGCCCGATTTTTATGCCACATGTTTGTATAGTCCCATACACATTTTCTTTGTACAGTGCTTGTTACTTTTCCAAGACTAGGCCAAGTTTCTCATCATTTTGATGGCTTCCAGAACCTTGCAGTACACACCAATACTTATATGCTACATGGTCAACTTCTTGATTGATCCCATACCGTTTCTATCACAATGCAATCGTATGCCCAGAACTCATCTTTATCTTTAAGCTTAAGTAAATAGTTAAGTTGATCATTTTATCTCGTGTAAAAAGATTTGTTTTTAAAGTAGGCCAAGATAGAGAATTAAAGCTCATTTTCATCAAGACTAGATTTAGAAAAATCCGGAATAAAAGAATAGATTTGTTTGTGTGTGCTCAAGCAATCTTATCTATTCAGGTTCTTGTTATCAGTACAACTTTAAGCAGTATCTGGAAACAAAACAAAATAATATGGTATGTTCTTTAGCCACAATACCGAACGCTTTGTGCTGGAGGTGCCCGAAATGTGAGGGAGTGATTATCGTTTGAGCAATATATGTAATAACTTGTAGTTCTGCTGCTGTAATGTATTAACCGATTACGGTAAGATAAGAGCGGAACAATGATTAAAGGCACATACTGTCATTTGCACATTATGGCCGTCACGTCTGTCAAGGACATTCGTATGGATAAAACGTAAAATAAATTTCCTGAAAAATATTGATGAAGATAAGAAGGCGTTAAAACCCTTAAACTTCAGTAATGCATTAAAAAAAATAGAATAAGAATTATGGAAAATAATGTTTTTGTGGTTGTTTCATTAACAGGTGATGAGAATGATGCGAATTTCTGTCAAGGCAGCACCGAGCAGTGTGCTCACTTCGGTCTTGATTTCGTCTGTGAGGATCCGAATGGAGGATCACTTGGACCTTGTGTCAATGGCACCAAGGTGAAGTGTGCGTCACCACCTGCTGTCCCTCTAGATGATCCCACTCCTGCCACCACTATAAGAGTTCTTGTCTATAACGTCTTTGAGCTACGCTATCTATACTGGCAGAGTGGTCAACGAGAACGGACCTGCCGTATTCCACATGAAGTGTTCAGTATGCATCCAGATATTGACGTCATCGTGTTCAATGAAGTCTTCATGGGGGGTTGCTTTGCCCCTTTCAACAAAACCATCGAAACAAGCACCCTTACCATACGTGACATCATGGACCAATATGGATTTATCTATTACACAGAAAACGTTGGCATTGGAGAACCTTTCCCAAAAGTAGAGAATGGTGGAGTATTCATTGCTTCTAGGTGGCCAATCGTTAAGACTAATTCTCGGGTTTTCAATGTAACGGAGCCATACTCGTATATGGCTAAAGGAGTTGTGTACACCATGGTTAACAAGACTGTAGATGGACAGAGCGTATCATATCATGTCTTTGGGACTCACATGCAAGCATTCCGAACCCCAAATGCAGACTATGTACGAGTTGCTCAGGCAACAATCATTCACGACTTCATGCTGGAGCAGGACATCGGTGATGACGAGCCCGTCATATATGGCGGTGACCTCAATGCCAGACTCAACACAACAAACGGTGATGACGTCGTCGACGCTCTAGACGCCACACTTCCAAGAATCATCGGTGAACTCAACGTCACCTACGATCACGAGAACAATGACGTATTTGACGACAATAACGATACAAACTGGTGGTTGGATTATGCCTTGTTTAGTCGATCTCACATTCAACCTGAAGCTGCTACAATACATATCGTAAGACCTCGTATGTCTACAGCCTTAGAGATTTGCTCCACGGCCATATCACCTCTCCCCAGCTACCCCAAATCTGATCTATGCGTCGAAAGAAAGAACATCACAGACCTGTCTGATCATTATGCAGTTCTAGGGACTTTCCATTACAACATGGATTCCCTTACTTCCACAGAATATCAGACGACGACTGATTCTGGGGTTGGGTGCCTTATTTTAAACCAAATGATCGCATCTCTCAGCATATTCGTATGTTTTATTCTGAGATTCTCACTCGCTTGATGAATCACTTTCTAATAATTCAAATTGTACATTCTAAAATCTGATGCCTGATTTTCAGAATAGTAAACAGAAACTCTTAGCCAAAGTATCATATCAGTTGATATTCAGGTATGCCAAATCTGAAGTCAATCTCGATTCACATTTACCTGTTTACGATTCCGCCAAACCATTTTACATAATATTGTATATTGATCTTTTACCTGACCATAAATTAAAAATTCAGGGTTTCAGATAACCATGTGGTTGGCGGTTAGGATTAGGCCTTAAGGTTAGATATAATCATACAAATTTAAAATGTGATAGTTAAATAAAACGGGTAATTTCAGTCGATAATTACACTCATTCTAATAAAAGAAACAAAGAATACATCTGGATCCAATACGGTTTTCAAATTACCATGTGTTTAATTTCCTATTTTGAACTACAATTTTTGTCGGTATCGGAGTAGAGGACCTGATTGTGTGCTTGTGGATATTATGTGCGTGATACGGCAACATATGAGGAGGGAGAGAAAAGGAGCAGACACAGATAGAGAGAAACAGTAAAACAAAATGTCATTATATCACACATATTTATATGTCTATACACATGCAAAGGCAGCATTTTGTATATGAACGTTCACTTTGCTACGATATACATCGGTATATTAATTGTTGGTGAGGCGTAGACGCTTGCCTTCAATTGAGTAACCACAATGTCTCGTAAAACGCTTTAATCTAAAGTCACCTTTCTCATCTTCTATTTCAATCAAGTTCTAGAACATAATTATAGAGACACTTCGTTATGCACTGTGTTATCAGATAGATAGTTCGAACTCTTAAAAAATGTAAAAGTTCGTCAAACTGGCCCGGTCTGTAAGCTGAAAATATGTTTTTTATCTTAACGCTTGATCAGTCACAGGAGGTT
The DNA here is from genome assembly GCF_000002235.5 of Strongylocentrotus purpuratus. Classification (NCBI taxonomy): domain Eukaryota; kingdom Metazoa; phylum Echinodermata; class Echinoidea; order Camarodonta; family Strongylocentrotidae; genus Strongylocentrotus; species Strongylocentrotus purpuratus. The sequence goes on along the minus strand of NW_022145611.1, from coordinate 33,699,584 downwards.
ATCTCTCGTTAATTCACTTCATATCAAACTGGTAAGATATCAAACCAATTTGCTAAGTAAGAACGTACGCAAATAATCTCTGTCAATACACTATGAGGAGAAACACAACCATTTTCGAAAGGTCGAGAATATAAGGACATACTTGTTATAATTACGAATGTGTCTAATTAAGTATTGTAAATTGTATCAGCTCGAGGGTAAAAGTCCAATCCTACTGGGATTAGTTCTGATATTATGTATGCTAACATATCATCTCTAACATACACATACCGGTGTTGATATATAGAGGGGGTTGTCATGGCTGCTGAATCGTGCTCCTTCAAAAGAGGATTCTTCTTTTCTTTTACACTTGTCGTCTAATTTTGTTTAATATTCCCGCGTTCCCATAAAAAAATATCGTCGTGACGTCATTGCATGCAAACACAACCATCTTTCTCAAATAAATTTTTTAGACAATCAGTTGCTTGACTTGACTAGTGTATGTAGTTGTAAAAGTACATTTATCGAAATTAAGATAATTTAACTGGATTTTCTTTTCTTCTTCAGATAAATCCCTCTGATTATTTAGTGACGATGTCCATTATTATTTTGCTCTCTGATGTCACGAAATCATTTTAATTTTCTCTTTAACAGAAAAGAGCATCACTAGAGATGCAAATGAAGCAAATCCTCAAAATTAAACACAATTTAACCATGGACCTACTAATATCTAACCAACCAAACAAACAACATTATATTACGACTATTTATAGAACTGTGTTCTGAACTTTGCTCCGATTGCTTCTGTTAGCAGTGCTGAGTTGTCCCAAGATTATTATCAGTTCTCTGGCACATCTATAATTGTTATCAGTGCTTCTCAGACCAATTTGATATAAACTGTTTAAGTTGTGATTCCGTTCTAAATTTCTACTCATTGGTGTTGACTAGAGCTTGTTTTGATGTTTTGGTACGTCGTTGATATCATCAGATCTTAGACATGCATTTACTATCATTCTACTTCGTAGCTACGGTATCAGTCCTTGCCGCCCAGGTCAAAGGTGACTATTACTTAATTAATATCTTTCCTTTTTTGTTATCGCATAGTCATTTTAAAGAGAAGAATTGTTTGCAATTTTTCTCACTGGCGTGATAAAGTTTGTATTATTACACTGTATGTCATTACGTTTGTCTCTTTACAATCGTTAATGGCGTGTGAATGAACATACTATAATTACCACATTGCAAAGAAGTATTTTAACCGGGATTTTACCAGGCATTGCTAATTGATATAATTCGGAATGGAGTAAAGGAAATCTGATGTAGCTGTTGGAAAAATATATCGAAAGATAAATCAAGAACTAACGGTTGTAAAACAAACGATACTACTATACATGAACATCTGAAGCCACACATTCTCCATGTGGAGGTGTCGTGGATACAGTCGCCCATTCACTTGACTCTCAATAAAAGGGTTTAGAGTTCGTATCCCTCCCCAGTATATTGTCCTTTGTCCATATTTACCACGCTCCACCAAGGTGTAAATGGGTACCTGTTAATCGCCGGGAAAATAATAATTGTAGGGCTCGCAGGATGAGCAGAATCGATACTGATGTGGCTACCCTGTATGGGTACATAAGACACAAGTATTTATCATTGTTTCTTCTTTTTTTCTACATTAAATTCTTATTATTAATCCTCCACCGCTACCGCCTTCTCCTTCTACGTCGAAATAAGTGATCAACACAGCTACGACATCACCCTTGTAAACACACTTATTAAAGAATTATTGCTCATGTTGCTATAATGTGTACAATGTCTTACCCTACGCCATTAAGTGTGTTCTACTTTTATACATTTCTTTTAATTGACACTATTGTTTACTTTTCAGGATCATGTTATGTAGAGGAGGGGACACCAACTGTGTGGTTGGGTAAGTCTTGCAACAAATGTAATAATATGCTTATGAGCCTTGGATAATATTATTGATACAAGTATTGATTGTTTTTTATGTTGTTTGACGAAAAAGTTATCTTTTTCCAAGCTAACATTATAAAAATAAACGAACAAAATGTAGAAAATAACAACAGACTGAGAGATGATCATTAATAACTTATCTGTATGTTATTAACAACTTGTATAAATGTACACATACAGTCATGTACAAACTTTGGAAATTAAACAAAAACAGTTTAATCAGTCTTTCATTTACTAGAAGTATTATGATATAAAATGTTGTGTTATGAAGCAGCCTTTACCTCGAGGAGCCATCCTTTATAAGCCCTGGTGAAAAGCCACCGAGTTTTCAGGAATATGACTTTGTCTTAATATTTTATTTCCTGGTTTACTCCACACATTGTTTTGATAAAATACACTATAAATAAGAAGTCGTTTTCAATATCTTTCTTTCTTCACACCTCGGTCAAAAATCTCAACCGACTTCAGACAGACCGTTAACCGACTTCAGCTTGACCATTTACAGTAAAATAGTTTGTTACATTGTCAGGTTGGTCTCATAGTTTTGACTGAGGTATCACTCCCTATCGTTACTTTTTCTTCTATCTTTTTGTTATTGATACAGGTGATGAACAAGATATCAACGCATGCCAAGCAAATGAGACGTCTTGTGCCCTCTTTGGTCTAGACTTCATCTGTGAGGATCCCAACGGTGGTGACTTCGAACCATGCACCGAAGGAACCAAAGTCCTGTGCGCCTCTCCACTACCCATCCCTCTCGCTGCTCCCACCCCAGTCTCAACATTCCGTGTCATAGCATACAATGTCTGGGAGCTGCGATATCTCTATTACCAGAATGGACAACGAGAACGAACCTGTCGCATCCCTCGTGAGGTCATCCGATTGCATCCTGACGTTGATGTGATCGTCTTTAACGAGGCCTTCATGGGAGGATGTTTCTCAGAGTTCAATTCCAGCATTGGAGCCAGCATACTCACATTTCGAGACATTCTGACACAGTATGGTTTCATCTACTATACCGATACGGTCGGTGACCCACCGCAGCTACCCAAACTTGAAAATGGCGGTGTCTTTATAGCCTCTCGCTGGCCTATTATTAAGCAAGACAACTCCATATACAGGTTCTCTGTTCCGGCAACGGCCGACGCAATATCAGGGAAAGGTGCCGTTTATGCTATGGTTGAGAAAACTGTTGGCGGTAATAGCATGACTTATCACATTCTAGGAACACACCTTCAAGCGACATCGCGCGATTCAGCTGATACCATCCGCCTTAACCAGGCGTTAGAAATGCGTAATTTTATGTTAAAGCAGAATATCTCCGACGACGAGCCAGTCATCTATGCAGGAGATCTAAATGCCAAAAACGGAACGCAGCACGGCGATGACGTCATACAGGTTCTCGGTGCAACCATTCCAGACTTCATCGGAGAACGAATTTACACCTATGACGGACCTGAAAACGATCTTCTCATCTCAAACAGCACGTCTTGGATCGACTATGTCGTATTCAGTCAAACCCACCTTCAACCACAAATCGCTACCCTGGAAGTGGTTCGACCAAGATCTCAACAACCATTTGATGTCTGCATGTTGTCATTGGCAGTAGTCCCAACTTATGCCGACTCTGTGAGGTGTTTTGCCAATAGGACTGTTACAGATCTAGCAGATCACTATGCTGTTCTGGGCGTCTTCGAGTTCGGCAGCATGACGTCATCGCCTCCGTTAATGACCTCACGGCCTGAAGACATGACAACTACCAATTCCGGCTCTAATTTGTTAAGATCCAATAAGTATCTGTCTATGATATTTCTGATGTGGTATGTCTTTGCATTTATCCAATGAGAAAATTAAATAAATGAATTCTGGAATACGATTATTGTTAGGCTTTTTGTTTAACTAGAAGTGATGAAATCAAAATTAAAACGGTTAACGAAGTAAGTGTCGTAATCCAAGTAAAATACAATTTGTTAAACGAGACTTAATCAGAGGGTTGCCAAGATTCTATGTGACTACGATCACAGTCAACCACAAGTACATTAATTCCGGCGTCCTAATACAATTACATGAAGTAAGTATATCTTTAATGCAATTCTTGTTTTCTTATTTATTTGCAAGTAGAGTAGAATACTAGGCAATTTTGGAAGCGGATTAATAAGAAACCCAATCTTTTCCCTTTATCATCTTTGTGCCTTTATCACTTTGGAACAACTTTGCTTCACGTCATATGTGTTGTCAGTTTTTATTTGATGTTAATTTAATTTGGTCGTGTTTGAAAATAGATCAGGTACAAAATATCATAATAACAAATACATTTCATTCAGAAAACCTCTTTATTGTCTGTCGCCTGTTTATTATTCAACATCCAAGATTGATGCTTTGTTTGCTCTTAGGGAATAAAAGCTCTTGCAAAATTTCTATCGCAAACAATTCCCAAATACATAACAAAGATAACACAAGAAATTAAAAAATAATGAATAGTTGTTAAATTGCATGTAGCAACTTGAATTAATGACCGTATGACATTACAAAATCATGACGTCTGAATTTAGAAATAAAAGACATTTGACATGTGACGATAAAATTGGATTTTTCAAAGAATATCCTAAAAATATATTAATTTCTTTGAATCAGTGGGCGTAATGAAATGAAGTCTCGAGCGCAAAGGGAATTATTATTTCTGTAATGTTTATTTTTGTAACGTTTCCGGGCCACCCCGTTCTCTCGAACATATAATATAATTCACTTATTTTATTTTATAATAACGTAGGAAAAAAAAATTCTGTAAAGCAATATTCTGAAGAATTTCTATGTCAAACTATATGATTTATTACGTATGTAAACTTATTTTGATTCTTTGTACGTTTGTAAAATGTGAGCAAAGGACATTTCCAATATTGGACAATAAATTGAAATTGAATGAATAACAACCGTTGCACACGAGACATCTTTTTGTATGACGTAATACCAAAAACACCTGTGAGCGTTCAACCAACAGTCAGAAGGGCTGAGGAGTGACATCAATTTCAAGCTGGTACATTGACACTTGTATCCAACTTGGATCCAATTCTATGAAGGTTGGATTTAGCATGTGTTTTTGTATTGAAGAAGTCGTCATTCCTCAGCCTATCAAAATATCTCAGATTTGAAGTTTTAGAGGGTAAAGCCCACCGCACACTATACGATCTTCTTGCGATCCGATTTCCGAGGAAATGACAACTATATTAGCTATAGAAATCTAAACAAAGATCATCTGTATGATGCAGGGTCTTAATAATGATAATGATACTAACAACCGGAATATTACGCATTTAAGGCTTCTCGTCAGAATAAAAGCCAAATCGGCTTCAAATCGTAGACAATCGCACTACTGATATGACGTCACTGCGATTCCGAGCCGATTTAGCTATTCCTCCTGCAAGGAAGCTTGAAATCCATAGAATTTTAATTTTATTAATCATCTGACTATTCAACAATCGCTCATTAAGATTTTAGAAGTTTGAATGCTCATATCAAATGATATTGCAATCCCTCCACAATCAGATCGTAGTCGTAAATCAAGTGCGTGGAATGGTTGAAAAGAGAGGTGAAAAATAATTGTGAACGTTTTCATTGTTATTATGCAAATGTGGAAGAACTTTAGAGAAAAAATGTTACCTGAAAAGCATGGCTCTTCAAATCCCTTCATATTCTAAATATTACAAGTAGCAGCTTAAAAATGAGTCCCGATTTTTATGCCACATGTTTGTGTCGTCCCATGTACATCTTTCTGTGTACAGTGCTAGTTCCTTTTACCAAGGCTTGGCCAAATTTCTTATCATCTCGATGATTTTAGAACCTTGCAGTACACACCAATACTTATATGCTACATGATCATTCTCTTCTGATGAATTCCTCACCGTTTCTTTCACAATTCAATCGCATGATCAGAACTCATTTCCCGGTCTTTGGCGCGACCTTTGAGAGTAACAATGCATTCATTAAAAAAATTGCGTCGAATTACTCGTTCATGCACCAGATGCCTTCATCTGCTCGATTTCACAATACACATTTAAAATGGCGCCTCATGAGCAACGCACTAAAGATATACAAGGGCCAAAGAACGAAGGAGCAGTATCTCCAGTGATTCTACAATTTGAAACGGTGCTTCTGAGTGTGAAGCAAAGTCAATACGCATACAGTCATGAGAAAGATAATTACTATAGGATTCTTTACACGGGTGGATATTAAAGCGAAATGTCACAAAAGTTTCATGTACAGGTATTAAAAAAACAAGCTGTGGCATATCATCCGATAACACAAGTATATCGCCCACAAACTCACACACACACACACGCACACACACACACACACACACAAATCCAAGCCCACAAACAGAAAGTAAACCATGCAAAATGTTTTGTATTAAATTCTGTTCAATGAATTTCCATAATGCTTTTGCTGCGAAAAAAGGTTTTCTAAAAACAAACCTAATTGTATACATTCCATCAGATTAACCCTAGTCCATACTTCAGTATAACTATGATTATTAATGAAAAACATTATTTCCACATTTGCCTCGTTAAATTTGTTAACATGACGTGATGATAAATCTACTACAGTCAATATGATGGAATTCACACTCAGGGGCGGACTGGGAGTGAGATTTGGTTTCGATGCGATCTGCCATCATATTTTATTGGATGTTTATCCCCAAAATTACGAGATCACCGTCCAGGGATATCAAGGTGTACAGACGCGAATTCGTTAGAAGTGACGTCTCTTGCTCGAAAACCAACTGTCCATTTTTTTTATCGTGCGATCGAGCGAAGCGAGTTATTGTTTATCTGGGCAAACGTAGGTAATGAGTAGCGTAGTGTTATTCAATTCGATTCAATTTATTTCCACTCATAAACATTTTACAAATCAATAACATAAACATATGAACAATAGTGGCTGGATCATGAAAAGCACTAATTGGCTTTTTGAAAATGACCCCTTAACAAGTATACACATAACATATTATACATTGTTAAAAAATATCTTACATTACTAAATTATTACAGAAAAAACATAACAAAAACATCAACAAAATATTCATCAATTATGATTTCAGGAGGACTGTTTTACGGTCTTACTATTCTTGAGATTAGATGAGAGGTTATTCCAAATAATTGGTCGATTGTAACAAATTGAATTATGAGTTGTTGATATGAGGTTTAAAGGGAGATGGATATTTTGAGTATTTCTAGTATTGTAATTATGAATGAAACATTCCAGCTCATTATATGAATTATCAAAAAGATTTATTACTCAAAGGCTAATATATATATTTTTTTAAGTGTATTATCGTTCACCAAACTGCCACTATGTGAAGATGCCCGCGAGGAGAATTCCCCTCAAACTCCCCATGACAAGTCCGCCTCTAACAATTTGCATATGTACTTTGATCTGTTGAGTATATGCATGCCTAGATACACAATATAAAGACTTACTTCTAATGCAGATACCTACATCTAATAATCACTCATCAATCGTTCAATCGTTCATTTGATGATTCAATCTACATTTATAGTGATAGTAGTAGGAAGTGCGTCTTGTCTTTTATCGTTCATGATCACATGAACACAATGCTGTTTACATATATTCACAGTTAATGCAGGTCCTACACAATGAAATAAATATTGACATGCGATAAAGTGAAGTTTTGCCAATGATTAGTTGTCTTAGTTTATGGCAAGATCTTTCACATATTTGTTCATAGTCTATATCGCGGGAATAATTAAAGTTCAATTTAAATTTATTCAAATATAATCAAAAATTTCTGGGTTATTTTACTTTTATTTAAAAAAAAAATCGAAATAAGTTACAAAGTAATCATTGAAAATGCATCTGCTATGTAAATAATCAATATACCATTTCAAAACGAGAAGCAAATACAAATGGATTATTGACAACTTAATAAACTTTAATAACTGAGATCTCTTTTGATACATCAAGTCAGTCAATACTTCTCAACTTCTTTTCAAGGTTTGACTTCTGCACTCTTATTAAGTTACTCAAGGTTTATTAATGGCATACATATTAATTGAATGTGTATTATAATCAGAAAAAATGAATAAAAAAAGGCCTTAAAATATCAATAGGATAGTCAAATACATGCATTAAAATCTAAATTCTGATTTTAATTTAATTAATCATCTTCGAGAAGAAAGGATTAGATCTTTGAGTTAGAATATCAGAATTAGCCCTACCATGACGCTCAATGCTACCAGTACATTGTTGCGGATACAATGACCGACACCAGAGTAATTCGTGGTCGGATGGTCCGTGGGGGGAGGAGAGTTCATATTGTAATGATAAGTACCCAAAACGGCGTAGTGATCAGACAGGTCTGTAATGTTCTTACTTTCGAGGCATAGATCAGATTTGGGGTAGCTTGGAATAGGGGATATTGCAGTGGAGCAAATCTCTAAGGGTGTAGACATACGAGGTCTTACGACTTGTATTGTAGCAGCTTCAGGTTGAATGTGAGATCGACTGAACAAGACGTAGTCCAACCACCAGTTTGTATCGTTACTTTCGTCAAACAGGTCATTGTTCTCGTGATCGTATGTGACGTTGAGTTCACCGATGATTCTTGCAAGTGTGGCGTCTAGAGCATGAACGACGTCATCACCGTTGGTCGTGTTCAGTCTGGCATTGAGGTCACCACCATATATGACGGGCTCGTCATCACCGATGTCCTGCTCCAGCATGAAGTCATGAATGATTGTTGCCTGAGCAACTCGTACATCGTCTGCATTTGGGGTTCGGAAAGCTTGCATGTGGGTCCCAAAGACATGATACATTACGCTCTGTCCATCTACAGTCTTGTTAACCATGGTGTACACAACTCCTTTAGCCATATACGAGTATGGTTCCGTTACATTGAAAACCCGAGAATTAGTCTTAACGATTGGCCACCGAGAAGCAATGAATGCTCCACCATTCTCAACTTTTGGGAAAGGTTCTCCAATGCCAACGGTTTCTGTGTAATAGATAAATCCATATTGGTCCATGATGTCACGTATGGTAAGAGTGCTTGTTTCGATAGTATCGTTGAAAGGGGCAAAGCAACCTCCCATGAAGACTTCATTGAACACGATGACGTCAATATCTGGATGCATACTGAACACTTCATGTGGAATACGGCAGGTACGTTCTCGTTGACCACTCTGCCAGTATAGATAGCGTAGCTCAAAGACGTTATAGACAAGAACTCTTATCGTGGTGGCAGGAGTGGGATCATCTAGAGGGACAGCAGGTGGTGACGCACACTTCACCTTGGTGCCATTGACACAAGGTCCAAGTGATCCTCCATTCGGATCCTCACAGACGAAATCAAGACCGAAGTGAGCACACTGCTCGGCGCTGCCTTGACAGAAATTTGCATCATCCTCATCACCTATAATCGATGCAAGAATAAAAAGTCAACACGGAGCTTGTTGAAATGATAGACAAATAATAGCATTATCAATTTGCTTTCAAAGCACGTGTAATTAGAACATGAGGATATTCCTGTTTCGCAAACCTTTTTGACGATTACATATGATGGCATTATAAATAACTTGTTATCGTTTATTGTCACATCATTAGTGCCGTTTTATCGTGACATATGCCACTAGGCCAACCCACTGCTCTACAGTTATCTTCTTTAACGTACCACATTCATTAAAGGTGAAATTCAAAGAAAATCACAAATATGTCAACTAATGTATGACTAGAAACTGGTAATCTAACAGATGGCCATCGTACAAGTTATAGGTCAACTACATATCGGGTGATGTATAAAAAATACAAATACAACCACCTCCATAGCAGCTGGGATATACCACAGATTCGCCGGAAAAATAACGATATTTTAATGACGTCACTATATGGACCAACACTGCCCAAGCAGACGACATCCCATAGAGAATGAACATAATTGCAAAGCTATTATTTGTCAAATTATAATGAGTTTAGTGTTTATAAATGTAATGGCATGTCAAACCATTCAAAAGGGGATATGACCCGATTCTGATAAAACTAAAATCTTTTGCTTGTAAATGCACAGGATAGGGGTTAATTAACAATCAAAGAAACCAGACTTTCAAATTGAAAACCCCCTGGAATGATATTAAGGACGGAATTTGTTCCCTCTTGAAACGCCGAACATACCCCGGTGTGTGCAGCTGAATATACAATGGCATCTTATTTTGTTTACCAGCGACAGATACCTTTATTTTTGTATCGCTGCATTTGTCATCAAAATAAAACCATGCGCGGGGTTAAGAGTGAGGCCATAGATTATACATTTAGCCTGACGGTAGTGAAGTAAGAGAAAGAACTCAAGAAAAGATGAAAACACGGCACTGAAAATGTGTGAGATGTCATGGGGCATCGTCTGCTTGTGCAAGTCATGTCCATACTGTGATCTCACACATTTCAGCAGCGTTCGGAGAGCTCTTCCGGTGCTATGCCGGGGCTGTATTTAAGCGTTTTGTAATATATAATAATCATTACTCCGAATGTTTCCAAGCATTGAATTTTGATAACCTTGTCGAATCAAAGTTTCAACTTTGCAATAATGAAAATAAATTTAGTTTTTAAAATCAATGAATATCAACTTTAAGTCACCTGCCTTTAAAATGTGTTGTTCTATTATAAACGCTGATTAATGTTATTAGATGTTGTTTTTAGAAAATGTTTTTGAATGGACAAGTTACTTTGGCATGCAACTGAGCTGGTCAACTGTCTATATTTTAGTCGTATAATTTCCGATACATATTTTTTAATTGTATCTTATTTGTAGCAGAACTGTATATTTCATACATTGCATTTCTTTTAAAATCATAGTGAAACTAACTTACCCAACCAGACAGTTGGCTGTCTCTCATCCACATCACAATTCTGAGCTGAAATGAAAGTTTTAACCAAAATACTGCAATAAAGACAAAATACCTTTTGGGGATCATGTTCGAAAATGTTGACATATTTAGATACTAAACAATCTTATTTAAAAGAACGCCTTTACGGTCACGTCAGATACTTTAATTATTGTTATATCTAATCATTTTTTAAATCATAATACCCCCTCACCGTAACCATTTTTATGGTGGAAGGAAAAGAATGCTTTGGACCAGGTAGTTCCAATCGTGTTGAATCCAACTTGCAGAGAATATTCCAGATTTTTTTTTTTTTTTTTTTTAATTGAGAAGGAAAAAAAAAAATCGGAAATTTAGAAAAGCATTGTAAATGCTGGTGCTCCGTCGAAACTTGGAATGAGAAACCATTAGTTTGAGGAAGTGGAGAGGCCTGTCACAATAATGATACAGTAGCCGTATTTTTCAGCCGGTTTTACAGTATCATAATTGCATCAACCAGGCGCGTACGCAGGATTTTTTCAAAGGGGGGGGGGGGGGGGTTTAACATTTATAAATCGGGCCGAAATTTTCGCAACGACTCAGCCAGCCGCTGAATAAGCGGGGGGGGGGGGGGGGGGGGGGGGGGTGGGCTAAGAAGACACTTTTTTTTTTTTTTTGGTCTCGAAATTTGAAAATTTGACATTTTGCTCCGTTGGGGGGGGGGGGGTAAGGTCATCTTTTTTAGGTCAACCATGGGAAAAGAAAAAAAAAATTCATTAAAAAAAAAAAAAAAAAAAAAAAAAAAATCCAAAAGGGGGGGGGGTTTACACACACAAAATTACCAAAGGGGGGGGTTTAACCCCCCAAACACCCCCCCTGTGTACGCGCCTGGCATCAACGATATTTATCTTAAAGGTGAAATTCAAAGAAATTCACAAATATGTCAACTAATGTATCACTAGAAACTGGTAAGCTAACAGATGGCCATCGAACAAGTTTTAGGTCAACTACATATCGGGTCATTTATAAAAATACAAATACAACCACCTCCATAGCAGCTGGGATATACGAGAGATTCGCCGGAAAAGTAACGATGTTTTAACGACGTCACTATATGGACCAACACTTCCCAAGCAGACGACATCCCATAGAGAATGAACATAATTGCAAAGCTATTATTTGTCAAATTATAATGAGTTTGGTGTATATAAATGTAATGGCATGTCTAACCATTCAAAAGGGGATAATAGGGGTTAATTAACGATCAAAGAAACCAGACTTTCAAATTGAAAATCCCCAGAATGATATTAAGGACGGCATTTGTTACCTCTTGAAACGCCGAACATACCCCGGTGTGTGCAGCTGAATATACAATGGCGTCTTTTTTTGTTTACAAGCGACAGATTCCTTTATTTTTGTATCGCTGCATTTGTCATTAAAATAAAACCATGCGCGGGGTTTAGAGTGAGGCAATAGATCATACATTTAGCCTGACGGTAAGTGAAGTAAGAGAAAGAACTCAAGAGAAGATAAAAACACAGGCACTGAAAATGTGTGAGATGTCATGGGACATCGTCTGCTTGTGGAAGTCATGTCCATACTGTGATCTCAAACATCTCAGCAGCGTTCGGAGAGCTCTTCAGGTGCTATGCCGGGGCTGTATATAAGCGTTTTGTAATTTATAATAATCATTACTTCGAATGTTTCCAAGCATTGAATTTTGATAACCTTGTCGAATCAAAGTTTCAACTTTGCACTAATGAAAATAAAGCTGTTTTTTAAAATCAATGAATATCTACTTTAAACTTCATCTAACGTTTTAAAATAGCTGTATTTCTATTAAACACGACAATTTAAGTATATAAACTACTTCAAACAATGTAAGTACAGAGGTTTGTGATATTTTGGTATTCTCCTAAAACAAATGAACGGTGAAAATTTTGAATTCAAATGTATGTACGATTTAAATTATGAGATACTTAATCCCTACGGTTGTGACTTTACTCATTATTGTTTATCCAGTTCAAAACAAAGCCTTGATGTTGAGCATTTTTTGCTTTAAAAAATGAAACTCACCTTGAACCGCTGTACAAGCTGCCAAGAATAAAAGACTCCATGACGCCAAACTCTGAAGTCGATCAAGTATTGTCATCTTGGACAATGTTTTTTTAAACAGCTAAAACTAGTCACAGACTCCTCAGACTCCCCAGACGAATAAAGAATATGAATTGCCTGGTCTTAGTCATCATCACTTAGTTTTATAGCCCGAAATATTATCAATTCAATCAATCTCTAAATGGGACTTTACTATCATAATTGAGATATTAGTGCGAACTATTAAGACACTTCAATTATTAACCAGATCAAATTGCTACGTAGCTATGACGATGAGTAAAGTCTCACCTCCCTGGTGTGATTGAGTAGGCGTTTAAAGTACGTTGAACTAAGCTATTAATCCAGTCCAAAATTCGCATATCAGCAATGTTTATTTATGATTATCATTGTTATTATGATTGTTGTTACTAGCATTTCTATTGTCATTGTCACTGCTGTTATCATTATTATTATAATCATTATTGTTTTGTTTTTTTGTAATTATTTTTTTCCTCTTGCTTGTTTTATCTTCCTTATTCTTTTCTCGGCTCTTTGTCTCTTCTCTGTGTCTTTCTTACATTACTTTTCTTCCCTTTTCTTTCTCATCCTTTTCTTTCATGTGGTGTGTGGTACAGTGTATATTATGTAGGTAACTTAGTGTGTGGGTGCGTGGTGGAGGGGTTTGATTTTAATGGGATATTCACTAGGCTATTGAAATCCCTCTTGAGATGATATTTCGAAAGTCTTTGCGATCGCCTATTTTTGATTAATCAAACTTTGCATTCATTGCATCACAATGTATATGCAGCGTTGTTATGCAATAAAAAGAGTTTTACAGTGTGCGTTCATTTGATGATTCAATCTACATTTATAGTGATAGTAGTAGGAAGTGCGTCATTGCCAATGATTAGTTGTCTTAGTTTATGGCAAGATCTTTCACGTATTTGTTCATAGTCTATATCGCGGGAATAATTAAAGTTCAATTCAAATTTATTCAAATAGAATCCACAATTTCTGGGTTATCTTACTTTTATTTTTTTTTTAAATCGAAATAAGTTACAAAGTAATCATTGAAAATGCATCAGCTATGCAAATAATCAATATACAATTTCAAAAAGAGAAGCAAATACAAATGGATTATTGACAATTTATGAAACTTTAATAACTGAAGATCTCTTTTGATAAATCAAGTCAATCAATACTTCTCAACTTCTTTTCAAGGTTTGACTTCTGCACTCTTATTAAGTTATTTAAGTTATTGAAGTTATTTAAGGTTTGATAATGGCATGCATGATTGAATGTGTATTATAATCAGAAAAATTGAATAAAAAAGGGCCTTAATATATCAATTCAATGTGGTGATATCCATCCAAATCCTGGACCAGACACTGTCAGTAACAAGAAACACCTACGATGTGCTCTACTAAATGCACGAAGGCTTGGTAATAAACAACTTGCACTTCAAACTAAGATGTCTGTTGATAATATAGATATCTTAAGTGTTACTGAAACATGGCTCAGTGATGCCATCTTTGATGGTGAACTTCTTGATCAGTCCCTTTACAACGTCTTCAGAAAGGACCGTAACATAAATGGTGGTGGGGTCTTGTTTGCATGCAAATGTAACATTAATGCAAATCGAAGATTGGATCTTGAAGGTGCAACTGAATGTAAACAATGCGAAATCATTTGGGTGCAGATCAATTTGCCTAATAACGAAGGAAAGATTCTTGTAGGCACGTGCTACAGACCTCCTTCGTCAAATCATCACTTTACTACAGAGCTTACTACATCCATCAACCATATCCTTCCAGTAATACATCATTTTAAATCAATATTTAAATCAATATTCCTCTTAGGAGATTTCAATTTAAATCTACAATACACAAGTAATGATGAGCTCATAGCCAATGTCCCTGATAAGAAGACGTCAGATGTACTTGATCTTACTAACAGTCTCGGTATAACGTAATTGGTCTCCTTCCCGACTCGCATTGGATCCAATGGAAGGCATTCTATGCTGGCTCTGGAGTTCTGCGATGAGCCGGATATCGTCAAAAACCTTCGCAGTGGTCCAGGTCTTGCCAGTAGTGACCATTTCTCAGTACTCTTCGATCTTGACGTCCATCATAATCATCAGGAACTCTCTCGTTACTTCCATCAGTTTCACAAAGCTGATCAATACGATACGAATACGGAAAACCCTTGAATGTATACCGTGGGATTTATTCATTGCTGAATCTGATGTTGATGAAACCTGGGAGAATTGTAGTATCTTGATACATGCTGCAATTAAGGATACTGTACCAATCGCACAAGCCAAAGCTCAACGACGCTCCCCTTGGATAACACAAGATATTATTAAACTGTCAAAGAAAAAACAGAGAGCCTTTAAAAGGGCTATTGCAAAGAAAAGGACTGGAAATGAAAATACAGATCTATGGAATAAATATGTAGAAATCCGTACTCTTGTGAACAAACAAAAAAGGATTTCCTATAATGATTATATCTCAAGTATCTCCCTCAATTCTAACCCCAAACGATTTTAGTCGTTTGTAAAAGCTAAGAAGGCAACTTCAATGCTTTCAACGTTTAAACTTGATAACAATCATTATGATGATCCTGGAAATATTGCTAATGTGTTCAATTAATATTTCTGCTCGAACTTTTCAGAATCTACAATTGATACAATGTCTAACAATATATTGGATGCCTGTAATAGAGACAGTGCTGGCATGTTACCCCTGAACCAAATAAGCGTACAAACTGAGGAAGTCTCAATCGCTATCAACAACCTAAAAGCGTCAAAGCCCCCTGGACCCGATGGCATCTTGCCGGGTTTTTTAAAGTTAGCAGGTAATTCTTTGGCCCCTATTCTCACACGCATGTTTAATCTAAGTTTAAGTTTAGGTACGGTACCCCGTGAATGGAAATTGGCGAATGTTGTGCCTTTACTGAAAAGTGGTGATCGTGAATCTATATCCAACTACAGACCGATTTCTTTATGTTCAGTGCCTTGCAAAATGTTGGAAAGAATTGTTGCTTCCCATCTACTTAAACATTCTAATATGTATGGTATCATACCGTTATCTCAACATGGTTTTATGGAAAAACGCTCTTGTTCTACTCAGACCTCAACTTTGTACAATGACCTTGACAAATGTTTAGAAAGCGCGAAAGTGTCTAGAGTCGATACTGTCTTCTTGGATTGGGCTAAGGCCTTTTTATAAGGTAAACCATGCACTACTTGTAAGAAAACTACATGATTTTGGTATTTGTAAAAAGCTCTTGGGTGGATTCAATCATTCTTGTCAGATCGCAACCAACGGGTCTTGTTTCAGGGTACATTTTCTGAATGGTCCAGTGTGACAACTGGAGTTCCTCAAGGGTCAGTGTTGGGTCCGACCCTTTTTAACTTCTTCGTTTCTGATCTACCTTCCATAATATCCTCCTCACTCCCACAGTATGCAGATGATACAGTACTGTACCGCCCGATTCAGAATCCAAATGATTGCAATGTACTTCAGAATGATTTAAACCTAATATCTCAATGGTGTACACACAATAAGATGGAACTCAATGCATCTAAATGCAAAGTAATGCATATTACACGTTCTAAAAGAGGAATCGATAAAGAGTACAATTTGGGGGGTCGTCAACTTGATGTAGTTACCTCACACAAACATCTTGGATTAATATTCTCGAGTGATCTTTCTTGGAGTAAACACATCCAATCTGTGACTTCCCGATGTGCACGATTATGTGGCTTTGTGCGTCGGATTGTAAACTCCAGAAATGCAACCGTCCTTAAACGATTATACTGTACCATATGTAGACCTGTCATTGAATACAACATCCCAGTTTGGTTGCCACACCAAAAGAATCACATCTTAGCTCTTGAGGCTATTCAAAGACGATTTACTCGTTACGAATGGAGAAGCTAGCTTTGCCACCCTTGTATAATCGTCTCATTTACTTGACAGTGTCATTTGTTGTAAAATGCATCCGTAGTTGTCATGATGTACCCGATTATGTTCTTCCCATTCCCAGTTCAAGACGCTCCCATAGTCTTTTCTTCAACCATCGACTTGCAAGATCTAATGCTCTGAAATTTTCATGCTTTTATGCCTTTCTTAGGTTCTGGGATACTTTACCTGAAGAGATCAGGGATCTGTGTGTGGACACCTCTATATCGCCCTGTTTGGGTGCGCTGAGGGGTTTGCTCTTTGAGCAGTCTCCCATTGAGAGGGCGTTCTGATGTAGGTGTTGGAATTTTGTTCGGTTCGGTTTAGCTGATTTGCTTAAATTAAGTAAATTAGTTGAATTGAATTGAGTTGAGTTCTGGCACTTGTGTCGAAGTGCCTTTTCGGTGGGGGGCTGTTCGAGGAGTGAACTCATTCGAGCGGGGTGGTGTGGAGGTTTCTACGCGCGGATCTCTGATCCCTTCAGGTATTACATTAAATGAATTACATTAAATTGAATTATGTTATTTTATTTTACCGTTACATGCCGTGCCTGATTGTTATTTTCTTCATGCCACAAAGTTCAACATACATGCAATCATTCTATAAGTTATTATGCTTGATGAATGAACTTGAATTATGTTATTTTATTTTACCGTTACATGCCGTACATGATTGTTATTTTCTTCATGCCACAAAGTTCAACATACATGCAATCATTCTATTATGTATTTTGCTTGATGGATGAACTTGAATTATGTTATGTTATTTTACCGTTACTTCTTAAATCTATTTATATGTAACACCAGTGGATGTGGAGAACCTCATGACAGAATGGAAATTCTTTTAGGTAATCCTCAGGCGTCCGCTGGTGGCTTTTTCACTGTCTTGTAACTCTTAATGTTATATGCTCTGTGTTGTCATTTCTATTTTGTTTATACATGTACCTGGAAATCAAATAAATTTCAAATTTCAAAAAATCAATAAGATAGTCAAATAGATGTATTAAAATCAAAATTCTGATTTTAATTTAATTAATCATCTTCAAGAAGAAAGGATTAGATCTTTGAGTTAGAATATCAGAATTAGCCCTACCATGACGCTCAATGCTACCAGTACATTGTTGCGGATACAATGACCGACACCAGAGTAAGTCGTGGTCGGATGGTCCGTGGGGGGAGGAGAGTTCATATTGTAATGATAAGTACCCAAAACGGCGTAGTGATCAGACAGGTCTGTAATGTTCTTACTTTCGAGGCATAGATCAGATTTGGGGTAGCTTGGAATAGGGGATATTGCCGTGGAGCAAATCCCTAAGGGTGTAGACATACGAGGTCTTACGACTTGTGTTGTAGCAGCTTCAGGTTGAATGTGAGATCGACTGAACAAGACGTAGTCCAACCACCAGTTTGTAGCATTACTTTCGTCAAACAGGTCATTGTTCTCGTGATCGTAGGTGACGTCGAGTTCACCGATGATTCTTGCAAGTGTGGCGTCTAGAGCGTCGACGACGTCATCACCGTTTGTTGTGTTCAGTCTGGCATTGAGGTCACCGCCATATATGACGGGCTCGTCATCACCGATGTCCTGCTCCAGCATGAAGTCGTGAATGATTGTTGCCTGAGCAACCCGTACATCGTCTGCATCTTGGGTTCGCCATGCTTGCATGTGAGTCCCAAAGACATGATACATTACGCTCTGTCCATCTACAGTCTTGTTGATCATAGTGTACACAACCCCTTTAGCCAAAAATGAGTAAGGCTCCGCTACATTGAAAACCCGAGAATCAGTCTTAACAATTGGCCACCTAGAAGCAATGAATGCTCCACCATTCTCAACTTTTGGGAAAGGTTCTCCAATGCCAACGGTTTCTGTGTAATAAACAAATCCATATTGGTCCATGATGTCACGTATGGTAAGAGTGCTTGTTTCGATGGTATCGTTGAAAGGGGCAAAGCAACCTCCCATGAAGACTTCATTGAACACGATGACGTCAATATCTGGATGCAAACTGAACACTTCATGTGGAATACGGCAGGTCCGTTCTCGTTGACCATTCTGCCAATATAGATAGCGTAGCTCGTAGACGTTATAGGCAAGAACTCTTATAGTGGTGGCAGGAGTGGGGTCATCCAGAGGGACAGCAGGTGGTGACGCACACTTCACTTTGGTGCCATTGACACAAGGTCCAAGTGATCCTCCATTCGGATCCTCACAGACGAAATCAAGACCGAAGTGAGCACACTGCTCGGCGCTGCCTTGACAGAAATTTGCATCATCCTCATCACCTATAATCGATGCAAGAATAAAAAGTCAACACGGAGCTTGTTGAAATGATAGACAAATAATAGCATTGTCAATTTGCTTTCAAAGCACGTGTAATTAGAACATGAGGATATTCCTGTTTCGCAAACCTTTTTTGACGATTAGATATGATGGCATTATAAATAACTTGTTATCGTTTATTGTCACATCATTAGTGCCGTTTTATCATGACATATGCCACTAGGCCAACCCACTGCTCTACATTTATCTTCTTTAACGTACCTAATTCATTAAGTCACCTGCCTTTAAAATGTGTTGTTCTATAATAAACGCTGATTAATGTTATTAGATGTTGTTTTTAGAAAATGTTTTTGAATGGACAAGTTACTTTGGCATGCAACTGAGCTGGTCAACTGTCTATATTTTAGTCGTATAATTTCCGATACATATTTTGTAATTGTATCTTATTTGTAGCAGAACTGTATATTTCATACATTGCATTTCTTTTAAAATCATAGTGAAACTAACTTACCCAACCAGACAGTTGGCTGTCTCTCATCCACATCACAATTCTGAGCTGAAATGAAAGTTTTAACCAAAATACTGCAATAAAGACAATATACCTTTTTGGGGATCATGTTCGAAAATGTTGACATATTTAGATACTAAACATTATTATTAAATCTTATTTAAAAGAACGCCTTTACGGTCACGTCAGATACTTTAACTATTGTTATATCTGATCATTTTTTTAATCATAATAACCCCTCACCGTAACCATTTTTATGGTGGAAGGAAAAGAATGCTTTGGACCAGGTAGTTCCTATCGTGTTGAATTCAACTTGCAGAGAATATTCCTTTTTTTTTTTTTTTTAATTGAGAAGGGAAAAAAAAAATTGGAAATTTAGAAAAGCATTGTAAATGCTGGTGCTCCATCGAAACTTAGAATGAGAAACCATTAGTTTGAGGAAGTGGAGAGCCCTGTCACAATAATGATACAGTAGCCGTATTTTTCAGCCCGTTTTACAGTATCATAATTGCATCAATGATATTTATCTTAAACTTCATCTAACGTTTTAAAATAGCTGTTTTTCTATTAAACAAGACAATTTAAGTATATAAACTACTTCAAACAATGTAAGTACAGAGGTTTGTGATATTTAGGTATTCTCCTAAAACAAATGAACGGTGAAAAATTTTAATTCAAATGTATGTACGATTTAAATTGTGAGATACTTAATCCCTACGGTTGTGGCTTTACTCATTATTGTTTATCCAGTTCAAAACAAAGCCTTGAGGTTGAGCATTTTTCGCTTTAAAAAATGAAACTCACCTTGTACCGCTGAACAAGCTGCCAAGAATAAAAGACTCCATGACGCCAAACTCTGAAGTCGATCAAGTATTGTCATCTTGGACAATGTTTTTTTAAACAGCTAAAACTAGTCACAGACTTCTCAGACTCCCCAGACGAATAAAGAATATGAATTGCCTGGTCTTAGTCATCATCACTTAGTTTTATAGCCCGAAATATTATCAGTTTAATGAATCTCTTAATGGGACTATACTATCTTAATTTGAGATATTAGTGCGAACTATTGAGACACTTCAATTATTAATCAGATCAAATTGTTACAAGTAGCTATGACGATGAGTGTGATCGAGTAGGCGTTTAAAGTACGTTGAACTATGCTATTAATCAAGCCCAAAATTCGCATATCAGCAATGTTTATTTATGATTATGATTATCATTATTGTTATAATAATTGTTGTTACTAGCAATCCTATTGTCCAGCGCTCAAAATACACGGAAGCGATGGGCGATTCGCCCCCGTGAGCTCCATAATCGCCCCCATCAGGTTGTCCACGGGGGCGATTGCAAAATTAAAAATCGCTCCCGTGGAATTATAAAATAAAGATTTTCAGCGAATTGAATAATATTGAAAAGGATGCAATTCATAGTTGTACTCGATAATTCTCTCTTAACATATTCTCTCTCTCTCTCTCTCTCTCTCTCTCTCCCTGTCTTGCATAAAGAAAATATGAAAATAATATTTTGCCTTGATTAAGAAAAATTGAAAATTTTATCAGTATTAAACAGGGAGAAGGAAAGGGGAGGAAATTAACCAAAACAATCATTGAAGAATCCAATTCAGTGTTCTTTCGTGATGCATAAGAATGAAAGTACATTAAAAGGTGAAATAATAAATTGAAGTGCGATGATAAATCAATTCTTTGACGTTGATTGATTGAATAAAAAATAATGAAACAATATGGTCTGAAGGTCATATATCTTTGAATATTAGAAAGTTTCATCCACCATCATATTTTGCAATTTAATTTTAATGCGGTGACTTGTCGGTTACGAGCAGAAGGTCATATCAGGCTTCTATATTCTATAATACTAACAGATATCTGGATAGAGACACTTCGTCGCATCAAGCTACGAGAAAGTATATCATCATCTAGTATATTATCATAGAATTCTACTCGAACACCGCATCGAAATTCTTTTCACCCTTTTGTTTTTCTTCTTCCTCTTTTTTGGTCCCTTTTAGTTCTCCTTTTTTTCTTTTCCTTCCTTCTCTCTCTTTTTTTTTTAGCGGGGGCGGGGGGAGGCAAAGGCCTTTTGCCCCACCCCCATCCGCAACTTGTTGGCGGGAAAATTGCAACTGCATGATATCCCCCTTCTTTTCTTTACTTCTTCCTCAATTTTCCTTCCCTTTATCTCCTCTTTTCCTTTTTTCTTTCAATTTCCTTCCTTCTTTCTCTCTTATTTTGTTTAATTGGGGGAGGCAACAGCCTGGGAGGCAAGGCCCTTTCGCCCCCCCCCCCCGATCTCCTTCTTCCCCCTTTTCTTTTCTTCTTCCTGTTATTTCTTTCCCTTTCTCTCCTCTTTCCCTTTCCCTCTTCTCCTTCTCTCTCTTTCTCTCTCTCTTTCTCTTCTGCGGAAAGGGGGGGGGGCAAGGCCCGCTCACCCCCGCTGGATCCGCGCCTGCATCTACCTTATATCTACTAACGTTAGACCCTAATAATGGATCTAGAAGATTGATTGACCTGGTCTCAGTGACAGGTAAACTTTTTTTTCTCAATTACTTGGTCTAACCATGAAAACCGTCTAATTTTACTTTAGATTTTCAAACAGTAACAGTTACGACCTAAATTAGGCCTAAGGCCAAGGGCTGTACTCTACATTTTAATAACAAATTAACGTTAACGTTAGACTTAACTTAAACTGTTGTTTCTCTGTGATACAAGTGGGAAAGGAACACTTCTTTTTTCAAAAAAAAGAAAGAAGAAAATTCCCCTTTTTTCCCCTTTCTTTTTTCCCAGGGGGGGGGGGGTGGGGCGGCCCCCGCCCCCCCCCCCCCCCCTGGATCCGCCACTGATCACGGGGATAAAAGTATACAGCTATGTAACAAGTAAATTTCTAAGAGGGAGAATGCCGACTTAAATAAATGATAATGATAAAATACCAAGGAATTTAGGAGTTTCATCCAATGGAAATTTGTATTAAAATAAGAGCCCCCGTCAGCACTAAAAGAGCCCCCGTGAGAAGGTTCACGGGGGCTATTTTTTTTTGAAGAGCCCCCGTGGACAAAAATAATTTGAGCCCTGCTATTGTCATTATTACTGCTGTTATCATTATTATTATAATCGTTATTGTTGTTGTTGTTTGAAATTATATTTTTCCTCTTGCTTGTTTTATCTGCCTTCTTCTTTTTTCGGCTCTTTGTCTCTTCTCTTTGTCTTTCTTACATTCCTCTCCTTCCTTTTTCTTTCTCATCCTTTTCTTTCATGTGGTGTGTGGTACAGTGTATATTATGTAGGTTACTTCGTTTGTTGGTGCGTGGGGGGGGGGTGATTTTAATGGGATATTCACTAGGATATTGAAATCCCTCTTGAGATGATATTTTGAAAGTCTTGCGATCGTTTATTTTTGATCAATCAAACTTTGCATGTCATTGCATCACAATATATATGCAGCGATGTTATGCAATAAAATGAGTTTTACTGTTATAGTTGTAATCGGCCACAGGCAATGCAAGTAGCGACGCATGAAAAATATGCAGGAGATTCGGGTGTTAATAGGTCAATCTAAACAGTGATCCTGGACTAAATTGGGAAAGAGTAGAGTCCGGGAATTTGACTTGGAATGTAATGTATATTGGCAGGTGGAGCCTCGCAGAATATGTTTCCTTGTCAGAGCAACATATGACCTTCTACCCACTCCTGAATCTCAGCACGTGGTATGATAAGTCCAACAAGAGTGTTGTGGTGTCTTGGGAAATCGCCAGCATATACTGATAGCTTATGAGGCTAGTTTGGCCTGTGGTTTGTACCCATTGAGGCAAAGTCCTCTAAGTCTCCAAAGGCCTCAATTTCACTGGTGGTGCCTCTGAATATTCTAGGCTCTAGATAGTTTTGTGAAGGAGGTGGACAAACCAAGAACTGAAAATGAACTTCTCGTTCTAGTATACTAATGTCCTCAGTTAGGGACTGGCAGGTCAAGCTGATTTGAATGAGAAGGGTGGTTTCACCAAAGAGTAACTCCTTGGTTTCACGCAGCATGTAGCGCTCACAAACTTGGGCCCGCTTGGGCAGACTCCGTCAAGAAGGTGATCATCGGAGACTTCACAGTCTCATGGGAGCACAATGAACCATGCCTTTGAGGGTAAGCTCACAAGGTACTCCGAGTTGACAGCAGAGTGGCACACAAGGTTGAAAGTATCTTGCCTGCCGTTGAGGTTGATTTGGGTTTTACAAGTAGAGATCGAGACAAGGCAGGGTTGAAGAGCTGCTTCTGAGGCAGCAGAGACAGGTTCTGCGTCGGTTGGGACCAAGTATGTCTAAAAGCAGAAAGCGACTGACATTTTTAAACAACGTTTTGTTGCATTGTATTTTGCACCAGGGGGGATGGTGCATTGCACTGCTGGCCCACCACCGAGAGCGAGCCGAAACTCCTGCCGACTTGTGGAAGAACACCTGATGATCGTCCTGGTGGTGCATGGCACAACTAGCACCATAGTATCTTGTTTTCTTCAACTGGTAAATCTATTAAATGTTGTTCTTGTGAGCACCGGGGGTACCGGGGGCATGGCCCAGTCCCGCGGCTACGTCTCATGACTAATTTGATTTTCATGACACACATATCGATTCTGTGTGCAGACTTTAAAATGGGCCACACCACTAATAATGATAAACTCCTCAGGGAATATATTTATTTGACAAATTTCTAAGCTATGTTGAAGAAAATCATGCCTCTTTCTCTCTCTCTCTCTCTATCTCATTGAACCGTATATCTATATAAAATATTTTAAACGGTGAATTTCAATCCATATTATTATCTAATCCCTATCTCTATACTCCGCCTTGTATACCCTGATGAATAATGGGCCTGTTCATAAGTCTGGTTTAGAACTGATCTCACCAAACAGACTACCGGCATGAACATTAGAACATCATCCAGACCCCAGCTTGCACTTGGTCCTCGCACCCACAACCGATATGGTGACAGTGTCTTCTTAGTCTGTGCCCCCACTCTTTGGAACACTCTCCCCGCCCATATCCTGGACTCACCCATCTAAAAACTTATCTATTCCAAACACAACCCAAATAACTATAAAATAAGTTTGAAGTAGGATTACGATGCCTACATTGGGTATTTTACATTGTTGCCATTATAAATATGTTTATGTTAATTTCTTTAGTAATGTTAATAATGTTTGATCTTCTTGGTAGTTTAAGTAATGTTAATTTGTTAAGTTATGTTAGTAATATTTTATTTTCTTATAATTTTTCTAAGTAAGGTTAATTTCATTTAGTAATATTGATTTTTCTTGAAGTAATCTTGATTTGCGTACAGCGCTTTGAAACTTTATGTCACAAGCGCTATTTTTCGTATTATACGTGACGCAGTAAATCGCGGTGTGTTTTGTAGGTCATAAAAATGTGTGTGTGTGTGTGTGGGTGTGTGTGTGTAATAATACGCTTCACATTTTGTTTGTTTGATTGATTTTATTTCTGCGTTCAAAAATATACAAATTCAAAGTCCAAGTACAAAATTTCGAACAATAACAAATACAATGAATACAATGTTTACAAAAGTAATTAAATGAAAAATCATGTACAATTATATCATTCGATAAACATGTACGAAGCATACAATAACATAAGAAATATGAAATATTTTCAATAAATTAGAGAGGTAATTCGGAACGCAGGAGACCACCATCGTGAGCGGTTAGGCTGGAGATGGATGGCGGCCTCGTAAAAAGAATTGGCGACATAACTCTCTTCGAAAAACTGAGTGATCAAGAGGGTGCGGTGCAAGTGCAGGTGCAGTGAGCAGTTGCATGATAAAGAATAAATAAGTCACGGTTTTGTTATACTAATTTAGAGAGGGGGAGCATATGATTGTATTATTTGTCGTTTAAGTGTAGCTTTTAAGGAGTAGATGGTTGAACAAGACTTTATGTTGTCGGGTAAATCATTCCAAATGTCCGGGCCAGAATGTCTAACAGATTTGTGTGTTATTGATAATTTGGGGTTTGTAAGATGGAAGTTTCCAGATATGCGAGTAGAGTATGAATGAACGGAATTATTAAACCTAAACATGTTATCAAAGGATGGTGGAAGCAGATTATTAATGTACTTAAACATAATAACTGCTACTTGAGTAGTGTTCAGATCGAAATTTTTTAGTGTTTTAAGTTTATAGAATAAAGGATCAGTGTGAGCTAAGAAATGCGAACCTGTACAAATACGTATGGCTTTCTTTTGCAGTTTGAAAATAGAATTGATTTTTGTCGAACCACAATTTGCCCATACACTATTACAATTTGTTATATACGGGAGAACTAGCGAATTATATAGTAGGAATAAGGTTCGTATCTTATAACACAGTAAATGAATATACGTAAGACCTTTGTCGCCCGCAGTCGTCATTCACTTTCACGTTTAAAAAAACACGACGTGGTTTACTTCTTCACAGCTCAACGAGCTTAGAACTAGAAGCAATTGTATAGGTGTTACGCGCAGATATAGGGTAGAGTCTCGTGGACGACAACAACCAATACAGAGGTATCAGATGTTAGTGTGTAATCAAAGCGAAGCAGACGAAGAGATCACATCATCAGAGACGGGCTCAAAATACTTCTCATCATGAAGGTAGCTGTGAAGATCCTCGATCTGTACTTTCTTTGCTGGTTTCTCCTAGCAACAGTCAATGGTCATCCATGTAAGTCCCGTAGATAGGAAGACTTCCTTTTGCGACAGCCACCCAAATTCAAAAAAATAAATATGGGTACAGCTTAAAATTATATATGTAATAATAATATGATATATAAAACATGATAAAATAGGGTTAGAGATAGGATTAGGGTTGGGGTTAGGAATAGGGTTAGGGATAGGGTTAGGGTTAGATTTTAGGTGGCTGTCGCAATAGGAAATCTCTCCCCGTAGATATTAAAGCCAAATTCCGATAAAATAAGAGATGTACTATTTTATGTATACTTCTAAAACTCATTGACACAATACGTAGAAAATGCCATATTTATAGATGTTGATTTTTTTCTCCAGTACAGATCATATTTAGTAAACATACGCAATAACTCTCATCGAATGTTAATAAACTCTATTTTGCATAATTCCATAAGCTTTATAACCCCAAAGAAATGAATATAGGAGTATCCAAAAGGGATTTCAATTTTTATCCCCACCCCTTTCAAATTATAGCCTCAGGCTTCAATCGGTTTCCAGCTTTATTTCATTTGTGGATAAAACTATAATAATATCAACAGCATCATCATTGAAAAATAATGCTTATGATGTTTACATTAAGAAGACCAAACACAACAGTTAATCCGTATGGAAGATGATGGTCATCAGCACAGGCTGAAAGGATCTGTAAACAAGATTAATGAAAAGGGAATAATAATATTCTTTTTAAGTCGAATAGTAACAACAATTGACATACAAGAGCTGGACAAGCCTTTATTTCAGTAGTAGAGAAAGTGTATTAGGCCTAACTGGCCTTTTCTAAACCAATATTAATTCGTAATACAACCATGGCGCCAAATTACTATTTTACTGATGTATTGATATCGGGTTCCATATATTCACTCGTTCAATTATTTTCTTAAGACGGTTTGAGTAGTGCTTTTAAAACTGAAACTTATCATGATTGCTGTTTATAATTATTGCATGAGATAAAGTTTTGGATTCGTGTCAGGTAGTGCATATAATCTTGTATACTGCTATGAAGGCTGGAAATATTTCATTGAACCTTTTCACTTCAGCTACTCAACCATATAGGAATGTGCTTTAATAGCTGAGTTTAGTGACCATGTCTGTATACATGTATACAAAGGAACCAACGGAAAGCTGATAATTTCACGAGAATTCATTGAAAACGGATTGCTTCATCGGTTTCTAGTCTCCTCGTTCCAGTGAACACCAATAGACTCTACTTGCTAAACAGAAATCAGTGAACGTAACTGGTCTGATAATTATACTGTTAAACTTTTCACACAAACTAAACACTTTCCTATTTGGAAGTTTAGATGGGTTCTTCTTCTTCATAACTGTACTCATGTGATGTTCTTTATTGGCACCCCATGAAAAACATTTCAGTATTTACCGTTGGCTAAGGGTATGAATCTTCTGTTTTTATGTGGTAGCGAGCCCCCCCCCCCCTCCCCCGTGTTAAAGTAATGAACATGTAGTAAGTGTAATACTTATGCAGAGTTTAAGGAGGAAAGGCGTCTAAAAAGAAGAATAAAATCATTGATTTGTATTATCTTGTTATTTTAATTTTGTTATAGTTCCGTGTACAGTGAACGACAGTACTCCAATCGTATGGTTAGGTAAGTTATGTCTCTCATTCTTTTACAGTCATGTAGCCATGATAAATATTCGACCAAACACACGACTCCAATTGGACCAGAAATTATGGAAAGATATGTTTGATTGGTCCTCAGATAGATATTTCATAAATTTCCTTTTATATCATTTCTATTCTTCTCTCCCTTTCTTTCTCCCCCCTCCCTCCCCCTCCCCCCTCTCTCTCTCTCTCTCTCTCTCTCTCTTTCTGCATAATTAAGGAAGAGGGAGACCGGTAATATAGCCCTATACCTACATTAAGACAGTATGCCTACGTTTAAAAACTTAATGTCCGTTGCACAGGGCGTGTCGCTCATTTCGATAATATTAAAGGACAAGTGCACTCGAAAAATAACTTACTTTCAATAAAAGCAGACAAATCTTGGCAATTTGTGTTGTGATTCTCATTGTTCCATAGTTTTACATACTTTTTCAAAAATTCATAACTTTCTTATTAGTTATCCGATTTTGCTCAGACTTTTTTTGATTGGTTAGTCGGATTTTTCTGCTTCTATTGAAAATAAATTGTTTTTTGGAGTGGACCTCGGCTTTAAACCTGTAAAGAATTGAGTAGTGTTTGCACTCTTCGCTTTTTGTACTGTATAACCCTCATCACAGATGGCTCATCTAGGACCACACATCAGTAATTGACGCAGTCCTCTGCGTCAGGCACTGTACCGCCCCGTGTTTAACAGACATTAATTTCAATATTCAATTTCAATTTATTCATGTTTCCAACAAAACATTACAAATCAATTAGAAGCATTTAAAAACCAATGTCAAAATACATGTTGGAAAAAGAGGGGTCCACTAAAAAGCAATGCTTGTACACGTGTGAACACCTCAAATGAGACTTTAGTTATAGCGCTTAATTCAGGGCTCTCTTAACATTTCTTTTCTGCTTATAGGTTGTTGTGGCAGACACTGACTGTTGACTGACAGCCCAATACACTATCCATGTTGGCCTAATGATTTTTGATCGTTTCATATTAATACAAAATATACCACCGCGAACGGTGAATGCTTTCTAAATAAATCCTTTATGTCCTACATGTGATTTATATTACATTGAAGTCATCGATGTTGTAAAAAAAAGATAAGATGTTATTGTTTTAATAATTATATGACCTTATTGACACGAGGCATCATTAATTTTGTATTGCGTTAAAACCTACGATAAGCAAGCCTATGGACGCCATTAGTCGGTCCGATTTTATTGTTAGTCCAGCAATTAGAGTATTTTTTTCATTAATTTGTGTACGATGTTATTCTCACATGGCGTGCAACCGACTGTTTTAGGCCTTGGCGCACGGTCCTATGTTTTAGTGATATGATAAGCAATCGGACATTGATCTCATTCATAGAGAATTTTAACGATTTCACTGCATTGCTAGACCTACTTCTTTCTCTATTGTCTTGTAATGTTCAACTCATCTTTTATTCTGCGGTTTCTCAATGTCTTCCTCTACACCAGGTGGTGAACAACAAGCGTACGACTGTAAAGAGGACTCACCAGGTTGTCCATACTTTGGCCTTGACTCCATCTGTGATGACCCTGATGGCGGTGAATTTCCACCGTGTGTAAACGGCAACAAGCTCCTGTGCGCCTCTCCACCAGCTGTTCCGTTGACCAATCCTACATCAGTTTCAACACTTCGGGTGCTTGCCTACAACATTCTTGAAGTACCGTACCCGACCTGGCAATGTGGTCAAAGAGAACGAACCTGTCGCATTCCACACGAAGTGTTCCGGCTGCACCCTGATCTTGACGTTATTGTCTTCAACGAATTGTTCCAGGGAGGATGTTTCTCCATGTTCGACCCTGCTATTGATTCGAGTGTCCTCAATTTCAGAGACATCCTTACCCAACTTGGCTTTAGCCATTTCACTGAAAACGTTGGACAACCAGTTCAGCCTCCCCATCTCTTTAACGGCGGGACATTTATTGCTTCAAGATGGCCTATTGTTCGAAATGACAGTCACGTCTATACTGCTGCTGATAATTCTACATGGGAGTATCTGGCTGCTAAAGGAGCAGTATACGCTGAGATCATTAAAACGGTTGGGAAATCTATGATGACCTATCACATTGTTGGTACTCATATGCAGTCTACTGATACACCTTTATCCGAAAAAGTCCGTGTTAAACAGGCAGAAGAAATGCGTATTTTGATGGAGATGCAGAATATATCACCTAATGCACCTGTCATATATGCAGGAGATTTAAATGTTATAAATGGAACGTCACATGGTACTGACGTAATTGACATGTTAAACGCCACACAACCATCCAACATTGGAGAGTACATGTACACCTACCATGGACCAGAGAATGACCTCGTCAATCATACGGAGTATTTGAATGATACAGGCTGGATTGATTACGTACTCTACAGCAACAATCATCTCCAACCTACAAATGCTTCTGTGGAAGTGGTACGCCCTCAACTGGCCGAACCCATTGATATCTGTGTATCTGCCAATGAGTTAATCCCAATCTACGCAACATCTAATCGATGTCTTCGACGCATCCAAACACGTGATCTCTCTGATCACTTTGGAGTCTTGGGCGTTTTTAAGTTCAGTGAAAACGGCACCCCGTCAGCAACGGACGCCATCATTGATCCACTTTCCATCTTTCTCCTCACTCTGCTTGGGATACTAGTCAACTAATTGTCCTTTCAATATTGAGAGGATGCAATTATCATAATGTGGTATGTCTCGTACCCGGATAACTGGTCTATTAAAGTATAATTATATTCAGATTTTTTGACCTATACTCATCACAAACTGCTAATTATGCGGGAAAATGTTATTTTAAGGACTGTATTGTATATTGTATATTGTAACTAGGCGTTGAGGCGTGCGCCTGTTATCCAGCTAAAATTACAAACTGATTCAGCCGAGGACGCAGGTTCAAATCTGAGTCACGTTTTTCGGATGGTGACGTTTAAAGGTCGGTCCCCAGACGTAAATAATCATATCTGATTGACAGACGTCTGTAAGAACACAATATATACCCGTATTGTGTTGTTATGCACATAGCACGTACATTTTGATTTGATTTTGAATTATTGATTTTCTGCATTTTTCATACAAAAATAATCAGTGACAGTAGAACAGTTTGTACATAGTGGTAATATTTTTCAAATCACAATGAATAACACAATTTATGAAACAAACTGTTGGGAACGATTATTGACTCATCAAACTGAGAATAGCTGCAGCGTACGTATGCGTGCGCTTGAAGTGCATGCAGCTCTTTGACTTATGGTTACAGTGACAACAGAATATGATGATATAAACAGTTTTTTTTTTTTTTAAAGGAATTTAATGGCAAAAAATGATAAAAACTGAAAAAACTGACCTGCTTCAGGAAACAGTTGTTGTTGTTGGGTAATTGTTTATTGGCGTTCATTCAATGTTGAATATATACGCCATAATTATTTTTAATTTTATAAGGAAAATCAGTTATAAATAAGAAAACTGAGGATAAAGATTTGTAATGATATAATTAAAAAGTAACGCAATTTTTTAGGAGTCTCTGGATGGTTTGCAACTTCGTGTTTCTGCTTTTTTTTAAAGTTTAATCTGGTCAGCCCGGTTTCGATGGCATGGAAAACTGAAAACTAGCTTTGCCCGATGTGAAACAGGCTTCTCGGCTACTCGGCGTGCGTGCGCAGTGATCTTTTAATTTTATAACGCACGGTGCCTAGACCACTCAGAAACACAGAAACACTATAAATTGAGACACATCGTACAGGGGCGCTCCTGAAACCGAATTTCCAATCCATTCAAGTAAATTGATATACAAATCTTATCACATTATCACTATTTGTAAGCAAACATTTAAGTGGGCTCTTTGTTAGTATCAATGCATAAAAATAGAACAATTGAAAAATTAACGTCTTTATTTAATATTATATATGGCCTATATAGGCCTATATATTACATACCTACATACATTATATTTCTTTATTTATTCCTCCTTTTATTCTCTTTATGAGAATCTCCTAAAGAAGCGATAGGGGAAAGAAGTACTTTTGGCTTATTTTACTTTACTTGTAGGTAAACTTATTAGGTCTCTTGTTTTATTTGAAGCGACCTGTTCTATGGATATATAGTAGGATGGCATATTGAGCCTTCTGTGAAAACTTGAAAAGTATTCTTTTTGTTTCTTCTATTGTTTTGGTGTCTAAATCTGAGAAAAGCATTGCTCGTTCAATGATATACTTATTACAATAAAATATAAAATGTTCTTCTGTTTCACTGATGTTACAATAATCACAATATTCTGTTTCACTTAAACCCACTTTAGCCTTTTGTTGGTTCAGTTGAAGAACACCCATTCTCAATCTATGTAATATTACTTCACTGTATCTGTTTACCTTGATTGATATACATGAATGATTCTCAAATCGTTTTAAAGGTGATTCTATCGTTTTCCATCTTTCTTCCCCAATTTCTCGTACTCTTTTACTCAGTATTGATTTCAGTTCTTGTACATTAAGATCATTGTTAATTTCTATGTTTTTCTTTAATGCTCTCTTAGCAAAACTATCTACTACTTCATTCCCTACTAGTCCACAGTGAGATGGGATCCATTCTAGCGTTATGTTTATACCTCTATAATGAAGATGTGTTATTTTTATCAGTATTTCTATTACGAAATTTTCTTTTATCTGCGATTCTATTGCATTTATTGTACTCAGAGAGTCTGAAAGAATAACTATACCAACATAAATATTCAAGTTTTCAATCCAATCTAATGCCATAATAATGGCTACTTGTTCTGCCCTGTATGACGATGTGTCATTGTGTAATCGTTTCTGTTCATGAATTTTCATCGCTGGTACGTAGAAGCCTGCTGCTGCGTTGCCTCTTTTAGGATCTTTAGATCCGTCTGTGTATATATGTAGGTGTGTTTTATATCTAGTGTTTATTACTTCTAAAGATTTGGCTTTTTGATAGTGTGGGTTGTCATTCTTGCTGATTAAAGTATGTAATTCAGTGGAGATGGTGGGTGGAATGTAATGCCATGGTGGAAATGGTATTGGTCTGTTTTCTTCAACTTCATCCGATTCTTGAACTATTTTCTCGTTTAGAATTCTAAAACCAAAGGGCTTTTTTCCTTTCTTTTTTTTAAGATTTTCATACTGCCAACAGTTTATTGTACATTTTCGGACTGGGTGTTCGGGAGTAGATTTCACTTTAAAATAATATCTATTCGTCAGCATTTTTCTCCTTATATCTAGTGGTTCTTCTCCTGTTTCTTTAAGCAGGGATTGTAATGAAGTTCCAATAGGGCCACCAGTTATAATTTTTAAAGCCTGATATTGTACTGAGTTCAACGTATTCTTTACTAAGTTTGAAGCTGAATCGTATGCTTCACATCCATAGTCAAATAGTGAACGTATTAATGCTTTATATACAATAAGCATAGAGTGGGAGTCATTTCCCCATGATATACCAGTTATTTTCTTCAAAATATTCAATTTTATTTTACATCTTTTTACTATATCCTGAATATGTGGTCTCCAACTTAATTTTTTATCAAACATTAAGCCTAGGAATTTGTGCTCCTGTACAAAAGGCAAGGGTACTCCTTCAAGATTCAGTTCACATTTTTTATTACTATTTGTAAATAGAAGCGAAACTGTTTTTTCATGAGATATTGAAATTCCCCAGTATTTAAACCATTCATTTAACCGATGTAGGTATGTTTGAACTTTGTCTTGAACAAACGTTTCATTTTTACCTGATTTCCATATAGCACAGTCATCTGCAAATAATGATAAATTCACTTCCTTTTCCAATGGTATATCATGCATCATAATGTTGAATAAAATTGGGCTAAGGGCACTTCCTTGTGGTAATCCATTGGCTAGGGTAGATATTTTAGATAATGTCTGTCCATTCCTCACTTGGAAGGTTCTTTTCTGTAGTAAGTTCTGAATAAATGTATACATGTTTCCTTTCACTCCTAATTTGAGTAATTTATATAATAAACCATTGTACCACAACTTATCGTATGCTTTTGTTACATCTATAAAGCAGACTAGAGTATGTTCATGGTTCCCTAAGCTTTGCTGAATACTATTTTCAAGTAGTATAATATTATCTGTAGAGCTTCTTCCTTTTCTGAATCCGCTCTGTATGCTCGGAAAAATACTTTTATTTTCTAAATACCAATCTAGTCTTCTATAAACCATCTTTTCCAATATCTTTATAAAGATGGGAGTTAATGTTATTGGTCTATACGATGATGGTTTTTGTGGATCTTTACCTGCTTTTAGTATCGGTATCAAGATTCCGTGTTTACACTGTTGGGGGATGTTTCCACTTTCCCAAATCTTATTCATAATTTTTAACATTTTATTTTTAATCTGTACTGGTAACTTCTTGTAGATTTCATATCCAATTTTATCTTTTCCTGGTGCTGTATCTTTTTGATTTTTCAGGACTTGATTGAATTCTTGCATAGTAAATTTTTGATTCAAAGACTGATTTCTACGTTGTTCTTGATCGTCATTTACATTTTCTTGCATAATATATTCTTTAACTATATTTTCGGCTTCATTGTTTATTATTGTACTCTCACTAATATTTTCAAAATGATTAGCCATCACATTTACAACCTCTTGAGGATTTATTATTTCTTTCTCTTCGTATATTATCGATTTAATGTTTTTATTTTTCTTATTAGTCTTACTATTTTCTATTTTACGTATCATATTCCAAATGTCTGTCATTGATGTGAAACGAGTCATTTCCTTACAATAGGTGATCCAATAGTCTCGTTTTGCTTGTCTTTTGATCTTTTGTGCTTCTGCTTTCTTTATCAGGTAATCTTCTACATACTCTCCAGTTTTTCTTTTCTCTGCTAGATATCTTAGGTGATTTCTTTCTTTTATACTTTGTGAACATTCCTTGTTCCACCAGGGAACAGGATTTTGTCTTCTTTTTGATTTCACTTTTCCTAGACGTATCATTATGTTATTCAAAGTTTCTACAAATATAATGTAAGCTTCTTCTACATTATGTTCGTCTATATTTATCATCTCTTCTTCACATGCGTGTTGGAATGTTTCCCAATTAATATTAGCAAGTGACCAATTTATTTCTTCCGGATCAATCTTTGGAAGATCATTTTGATTTCCTATTTCTATCAATATAGGAAAATGATCACTTCCTAAAGTGGTAGATTCTACGCTCCAAGAAATCTTATGGGAAATATTAGGAGATGAAAAGCATAAATCTAATGCTGAACGCTTTGTCGTTCTATGGTCAATTCTTGTACCTTCCCCAAGGTTACAAATCGTAAAATCATGTTTCAACATGTATTTTTCGATTATTTTTCCATTTCCGTCGGTCTTGTCACTACCCCATAAAGTATTATGTGCGTTAAAGTCTCCTAATATAATTTTTCTTTTAGCTTCTTTTGCATTTTTTGTTATATTATCCAATATCTGTGGTGTTATCTTTTTACATGGGTTATAAAAGTTCACCACTGTGTATATACATTGATTGAAATATATATTCACCGTTTGACATTCTATGTCTTCATGTTCTGTAACTTTGTTATGTCCTAACGAATTATGGAAGTATATAGCACATCCACCTCGTATGCCTGTTTTTCTATTTCTATAAACTCCTTCATAATTATTTATATCAAAATTTTCGTTTTCTAATAGCCAAGTTTCTTGCACGCAAATTAAATGAATTATTTCTTGTCTATTATTAATGTGAAGTCTCAGTTCGTCTCCGTGACCATTTATGCCCTGCGCATTCCATTGCAGTATATTTAGGGTCACGGAGGCGAACAGACTAAAATACCAGGTCAATAACATTTTGTTCATTTAACATTTCTTTAGTGAGATTGAAAAATTTGAGAGCTGCTCCTACAATCAGGCTTATTGGATTATCTTTCTTTTGATTAAAATTTGCAAGAATATATACAATAAATGAAATTATTTCTTCATTACTGGCATTGACAACGAAGTTTTTCTCATTTTTACAAACTTCTCCTCCTTCATGAACATACTGCGTGGTTCCAGAATAATCTTGGTGTGCAGTATTTTCTTTCGTATTTCTGTTTTGTTGTCTGCCTTCGCTTTGTTTTAGTTGTTTGGGATAAGTTTTAATTTCCTTCTCAGATTCTTTTATCTGGGGTGTTTGTTTGTTTATCTGTACCGGAAAGTCTACCGCTTGTCTTTCTTGTGAAAGAGGAGCGTGTTGGATTTGGTTTGTATCCATTGCTTGATCTTGATCATTCTTCCAAACTTTGGCAGCTTGAGCATAGCTTACTTTTTTTTTCTATTTTGATTCTTTGCACTTCTTTTGCTTTTTGGGCTTCTTGACATCCCAAATATGCCGCAGAGTGTTCGCCTCCACAATTAACACATTTTGGCGTTTCTTTGTGGGGACATTCGTCGAAGGAGTGCGTCTCCCCACAGCGAACACATCTGGGCTTGGATTCACATTGTGCTATTCCGTGGCCGAAACGTTGGCATTTGAAACATCTGAGTGTGGGTGGAAAGAATTGTTTAACCTTAAATAATTGGTAACAAAACGTTATTTCAGAGGGGAGGTTGGTGCGGTCAAATGATAGAATGATATTCCTAGTGGGAATTGGTTCTTTTATTTTGTCTTCTCTTCCTTGAGAACCATTTTCTTTTTTGTCATTTCTTCTACTCATCATTCTTTTAACCCCCACAACTTTCTGTTTAGTCAGTTCATTTTGGATTTCTCGTTCTGTCATTTCGATGGGGATACCATATATCACTCCTTTCACCCAATTTCTCAACTCTTCCGCCTTCACGGGGATATTTCCGATGTTTTCAATTTCTTTCACACTTCTCATTTGCTTGGAGTTTTTACACTTTACCATGATTCCATTCCTTACATGCTTCACGAATTCCACTGGATTATTGCCCACCACTGCATGTATAGCTTTAGCTATCACTAGGAGATTCAGATTGTTTAGATTTTTCGTTTTGTCTATAGGGACTAAAAAGCATTTTAAGTCAGGTGGTTTGGGGGTTGAGAAAGTATCATTTTCTTTATCCGAATTCGAAGTATCGTGCATTTTAAGTGTTTCCACTTCTCTACTTTCTTTTCTTCGTCTTTTTGCTGATTGTTTTTTCCCTGGACTGACAGTCATAAAATTATCTTCTGTTTCGTTGCCTAATTGCTCCGGAGCGGAGGCCGCCATGGTTGCAGTGACGTGGCGCCACTACAAAAAGGCGGGAGTTTCAAAAAGATTCGATAGTTTTTAACAGTGTTAGTATAAACAATTTGCCCACAAAATGTCTGCTTACCTTTGTGATTCCTTCTTGCGATGTAGGTGTTCACTAGATATTCCAAATAATATGTGATATAAAGGAGATTTTCTATTGTAAATCCTGATATTTCCTAAGTGTAACAAATTTGCGTCCACGCCCTATCGCGAGCGCCCTCTACCAGGGCAGGTTATGTGTCTGAGAAAGATAGAGATGAATAAAAGAGGAACAATATTGGTAGGCGGCTACTTCTATTTAAATGCTGAGATATACAAAAAAAAAGGCACATGTTATTTAAATTCGGAATTCTTTTCCTCGAAATGCATTTTGCATCAACAGTTTAAAAACAATCTCGTTGTTTCTCTTTAAGAGTATGTATTCTTATATAGTCATATCTTTTAAGTCATTTCCCATACCTGATTTACTTTTATTCATGTAAACTGCGTATTTTACCTTTGTTTTCAGGTTGCATTAATTGATTCACTTGAATGAAATACTATAGGTAATGCAGTGTAATGTAATGTAACTTAATATAATACAATGTAATGTGATGTGATGCAATTTTATGTTATGGAATGTAATGTAAAGAGGCAAGGTCACAACTACTGTACGATACGGGCGCTTTGAGCACCTTGCAGGGTGGATATGTGCGCTATATAAATATATAATATTATTATTATTATTATTATTATTATTATTATTATTATTATAACTTATACAGTAACAAATACATGTATTCTAATCATTTCAAACTTTTTTTTCCACTCAAACAGTTTTTCATTCAGTCTTTAGTCGGTTTCGATTTCGTCGTTGTCTCTTAGACATTTGGAAGGAGTTACCAAATGTGTGCTCAGAGTAGATGTTAATGACCGACAACACGAGCAATTAATCATTTAGTAAACTGATTTTCCGCTCATGTATATTATGCAATGAGAAGAAAACTTCTATTATCACACAGCGCCCTCTTTTGATGGCAGTTAGATGGTGAAGAGAAGAGTTCATAAAGAAACTTAAAGAACACATCACGGAGACAAATATAAATAGAGAACGATACTGATATACTGAGAGAGAGAGAGAGAGAGAGAGAGAGAGAGAGAGAGAGAGAGAGAGAGAGAAAGAGAGAGAGAGAGAGAGAAAGAGAGAGAGAGAGAAGAAGAAAAAGAAGAAGAAGAAGAAGGAGAAGAAGAAGAAAACGAGACAGACAGAGAGAGAGTGGGGGTTAAGACGACTTGAGCTTGAGAAATAATGGAAGACATGTTTGTAGGCCTAATACAGAGATAAATAGACATGCCAGTGTTCAGTGGTATTGCACATTCTCTTTATGTTGGCAAATATTTATATAATTATGAAAGTCTAATTTTAGGACTCTTTTTCAACATAGAGTATTATTATACTAAATTTGATGAAACAGAAACAACCAGAGTCAAGTGAAGATCACTATCTCTACCACTATAAAAGGTTTTGACTTGAAGTATTGTAGTGGTCCAACCGTCCAACTAGCATGCCAATAAGACGCCATGTGTGTTCTCTCGTGTTCACATACTTCGTTCTGGCGGTCTATGTATCAAACGGGTTAGTATAGAGTAACGGGTTCTGTACACAAAAAGAAATAGAAACAAAATAAACATGAAAATTACGCTAAGAGTAATTTAGAATATCACGGGACTGCTGTATATGAAGTGACAAAAATAAGAGCATTTCATTTCATGGAATCAGAGGGCGATAGTCTGCTATTGTTGAGGCAAATGATTTAGCCGTTATAAAAGAAAAATTAATAAAAATTCGATGAAGAAGGCCTTGACTCGCGCATTTAGGAGCTCCATACAAAATCATGTATATCGTAACAAATTCACGATATTTGGAATAGATATCCAATATTCAACACTTCTACGAAGCAAAGTTTCGTGACCTCAGAATAATCCATGCATGCATTTTGTTTGATTGGATTATACATGTATAAGGGTTTTTCGAGAATTCATCAACGCATTCAATAATGAATGTTTTATCAATTGATTCACTTGTAAATGCGTGAGTCAGCTGTCTTCTACATAAAGTTGTCAAAGGATGACCGGGATAGATATCTCGGTGTATCAAATGATTAGGTATACACCCATAGAACAAACAATCAAGAACATTTTGGGGCTTCATGGAAATAACATCGCAGTATGTTCATAATATTTCGTTGCTTTTCACAGATTTTGACCCCGACTTCTTCTTGCTTGCTCATAACTGTATCCGTATAATGCTCTTATGTTCCGGAAATCAGCAAAATGTCATACAAGAATGTCAGTAGAGTCTCTCTCTGTCTGTCTCTGTCTCTCTCTCTGTCTCTCTCTCTCTGTCTCTGTCTGTCTCTCTCTGTCTCTCTCTCTCTCTCTCTCCTTTTAAGAGAAACCTATTATATTACTGGCAATTAACCTGCATCGGAATATAATATCTAAATGCACTTGGGGAGGCCGGGATCAATTGAAATGTTTTTTTTTTCTCTTCTTCTTCGTATTATTCGATTTCAAACATGGCACAGGCCTATATCTTCTGATTGCTTGTCGAGTGGTGAGGTTCACACACATGACTGGAGAAGCGCAGGTTTGCTCCTCGACATAACACTAATGTCCTTAAGCATTGATTTTTTAATCAAAAAAATGCTTCTCCATACTCTTAACCAAGGCACCCAGTATGATACAAATTCATCGTGTTTAGTTGATCACTGTATAGTCTGTACAATAACCTCTCGTTAGAATGCTCCCCAGTGAGTGGAGAATGCGCACACATTGTGTGTAGGCTTGTCTGAAATGTTATGACAGTGTAAAGGCTTTTAGAGACACCGTATATGTATACTAAGCGCTATAATTATAATCCAAACTAACTTCTTAATCATTTTTGTTACTGCGAAGAAAGTGTTTTGCCTGTTTTGCGTTACATTGTTTTTGAGTACGTTTTTAAACGATTTGGATGGGGCAGGGACAAAGCGACCAGAGGCCAAATTGAAAGGATTTACGGGCAACCATCTAGCCAACAAAACCAACTTCATTCAGGACTAAAACTCTACTGAACTTTGTCTGTTTGTTTGTGAAAAACAAGAAAAGAAAGAAAACAGATTTAAAGTCATTCGGTTAGCAGTCTACACCTATAAGTCACATCGCCCAAACTGACCGATTCTTGGTCATTCGTGGTCATTCGTTGTAATGTACAATTTTGATTGGTGTTTTGTCGGTCTTGCATCGGTTTCATCGTTGTGACTGTAGTAGTTGGTGAGTCGATTTTTCCTGACCATTTTAACAAAGGCTTTTATAACGAGCAAACGCAACAATATTTCTATTGATTAAATGACGAAAAAATAAACAGCGAAAATATTAATGATACACAAGTTGATTATTATTCAACAACGAGGCCTACAACATTTCTTCCGAATATGTGCCTTTATACTCGACATCATAATAATGTATACAGTCAATGTTAAAAGTAAATTACCTAAAAGAGCGGATTACTAAGAAAAATTTACGTCACAATAGTTAAAAATACAATACACGTACACAAACATTCCTTTTTCTAGAAATAGAATATTTGCAGCAGATTCTATTGTTTCCGTGTCCTGATCTATTGAGTGAGCGGTATTCAAGCGTACACCTGGTTTGTGGTAATAATCGGGAACATGTCGTTCATAATATTCATGGGTCTAGTTCTGAATCTGATTGTAATGAGGCAAAGGCGTGATTTTAAGGCACAATGGATGTAACGGTGAATAATTTTTTTCTTCACGGAAGTGTATGATCTAATCTTGGCTGATGGAGATAATTGATTCAGGCAAGCGACAACACTGGATGATTATAGTTTAGTCTTCGTGCATCTTTTGCGCGCGCTGCATTCTCTTGTCGTCCTCTTGCACTCTTGCACGGACAATCGCAAGATAACAAATGCTCTAAGAAGACAGTAGGCTGACACCGTCTCCTGGTTCAGACACAGTCATGACAATGGGGCTATTAAGTTTGAGAGTGATGGCGACAACAAGACTTCTCCGGCTGCTACGGTTTGAAGTCTGGCTTGTAATCGCGCTGTCGATGTCGGCGGCTTCGCTAGCCACCACAGACTCGATGTCTACTTCAGCGTTCAGTGATACGATGATGTCTACGACGTTGTCATCACAATCCACCGTCATCAATGACTTCGAATCGGCATCGTCGATTCCCTTCACAACCTTCCAGACCGAGGCAAACCAATCACAGGGTGTTGGATCCTCTGATGGAGTCGGGAGAGACGGGAAAATACCGATTTACCTGGGTGGGTTTTTCACCCTTGGAGGGAATTGGGACGGTAGTGGTATATTACCTGTGGTAGAGATGGCATTAGAGCATGTTAACAATCGCCCTGATCTCCTCGCTGATTATGAACTCAGAATGGTGTGGAATGATACACAGGTGAGACATTCATTCTTTTTGTTTGGGAAAACATTTAAATTCGCCATTTTGAAAACAAAATTGATAGACCTCTTTACTAATGTAATTCAATATATGCATGTTTCTCTCCAAAACCACTGGATACTAATTATTTAATTCACCTGCTGAGCATTATGACATATCTATAGATGGAATCTACTGTGCATACGTTATATATTGCTATGTCTGGCAAGCTTTGATTTTTCATGGAGCAACCATTGTTCAAGAATCATTTATGAAATTAGTTAAAAGGTCTTACTACCCGACAGGTTGGAAATGAATGCATACTCCTTCATACTGAGTTTATAAACAAAATATTACTTTCTATTAGTTTCATCATTAGAATATGGATTGCAGCCATTGTTGCTAGGTCGGACAAGCAACCCGACCTAGCAACGACTTACGAATGCACTGAGTTTGCGTTCGGGTTATTAAAATACAATACCTCGTAAAAGGTTGAAATAATAGGCAAAGGTATATCGTATCTGGAACGTCTTCCAATCTAATTGTTTTTTACCTTTTGGCCTAAACGACTACATCAGCTCTGACGGTCCTTGTCAGTGAATGTTAACCCTCAAAAGAAAAACCTTGGACAGTGTTGTTACTCCATATAATCAAAAGAGATTTATATACATCTACGACCCTCCTTGAAAACTTAATTATTCTTGATTACGTTTTACGAATCCCAGGTTAGAACAAAGAGTTGTGGAATTCTATGTTGTAAACATCGTGAATGTTGGCATGGAGAAGCTATACACGAATTTAAGTCGATGTGTTTTGGAGGAGATCTAGGAGTTATTTCATACTAAGTATTACACCGATAGGGGCCCAGTTACATACCTCATGCATGGGCACATTCCTCATTTCGAGCGCTCCTTAATTTTCTATTGTGACAAGTCGTCACCCCCTCCATTTCACAACTCATTATGAGAGGTTTCGTCATAATTATATCCTAGGTAATCACAAATCAAACGCTTTGATTATTTTTCATAGCTAATCTGATTGATGGTGGACCAAAAGGAAAAAGTATTTTCTGACAGAATATGATATTAAAATGTCGTACCTAACATAACAAATCTAATCTGGATTTGTTTTACATTAAACGTATAACCTTTGATTTTTTCTATGAATTCATAACTAAGCTGTACACTATTTATCTCCTCTATAACATGCACACAAAAAAAGTCTATCTACTTAAATAGTTGACGTATTTCATTTGATGTATTTCATTTAAATATCTCATAATTCTGGATCAATAATTAATGGATGCCTCACGCAGTTTGTGTTAATTGATAGCGTTCCGCTCAAATCAGCTGCCACCCAATGTATATTAAAACTTAGATGGCAGATTACATTGTTTACCAACTATGATGAAGATCAAAATTACTGCCACTGGCGACTCGTAATACCTTTTTTTATACCATGCATAATTCATCCTTCTTCTGGAGCACAACTGTAAAGGGTAATAAATGTGTATAATATATGCAGTGAATGGCTAAGTATGGTACTTCTACTTCCTCATATATCCATCATATTCCCCACCTAAATCCCTCTCATCGTATCTGAAAAAGAGAAATCAGTGGTTATATGGCAGAATCTCTCTAAGCCCTTGTCCAACTTTCAAATGCTTTCCTGCTCTCTTCCCATTACTTGCATTCATACTGAATATAAAATCGACATGAATTGAAGTCGAAAGTAATACCATATATTCCGTTCAATCTTTATTTGATCTTATGTTTGTTTTGGCTTTTTGTTCTTGTTTGTGTTTTTTTTCAAGCGGTAATAGGGGCAGGTCTAGCTTTTTGCCAAGGGGGGGGGGGGTTGACCAATTTTTTTCCTCCAAAAATCGCGCCGTTTTACTGTTTTCTTTCTTTTTTTTCTCACTTGGCCGCCAAGGGGGGGGGGGGGTTAAACCGCCGAAACACCCCCCCCCCCTCTAGATCCGCCCCTGGGTATCTATACCGAAAAGGTGGTGTGAGTCCATTTTCTTCAATGAAAGTCTAAATGTATATTTCTAATATTCGTTCATTCTATGCAATTATGCACCAGTAGAGACCGCATGGAAGATCTTGTTATGTTATTATTTCAGCTAAAATGGGCTATCCATCTTAGCCGTATCTCAACTTGCATGAAGTACATACACTTCATTGTACATGTATGTTGCTGATTACGGAAATAAAAACAAAACAAACAAGCAAATTATAAAAAATCTAACAAAGAGGTGTAGAGGGAGAGAGTGAGAGAGCGATGGAGACAGAGATAGAAAGAAAGAGAGTATAGAAAGAACTAGAGGAGAGAGATAGAGAGAGCGAGGGGTTATTTAGAAAGAAGAAAGATGGGTATTTGTTACAGGGTACATAATGTGAACCAGGCTAGGAGCTGAACTGGGTTTCCAATCAATCCGTAGGGAGAGGGAGATGTGAGATAAGTACAATACGACACCCCTCTAAAGCTCCCAACACCGTCGATTTCTTCCACCTAACAAGACCGAGTTTCCCCGTCCGTACAGCAGTATGTGCAACCGAGACACATGCTAATAGATATTGTGAGATTATTCTTCTAACCGAGTTCACCATGTCCCCCAAGCAACATTGTTCATTGTGATTATAATTGTGTAATGATGTCGTCGTTCGTTGGAATACTGTTTACATCTTACCTCGATAACGATATCAAGTCCAGAACCCTACGATATCGAGACATAACTTACAAAACTTTTAGCAGGTAAAATAAAGATATTTCGAGTGGGATAAATCGGGCTTTTCTGAGAGATGTGTCCCGTACCGCATATAAATTGTATCCAGTTCATCTTAATTACAAAATATCTTGATATAAAAAATGATATAAAAAATACCAAAACATTACTCAGTTATCAAGAGAATTACATTTTTAAAG
Source organism: Strongylocentrotus purpuratus (assembly GCF_000002235.5). Lineage (NCBI taxonomy): Eukaryota > Metazoa > Echinodermata > Echinoidea > Camarodonta > Strongylocentrotidae > Strongylocentrotus > Strongylocentrotus purpuratus. Next base: position 33,654,957 of record NW_022145611.1, on the reverse strand, counting down.
AAAGAGATAAAAGGTTTACGTTGTAAGAGATATATCTCACGGTCGGTATCACGATTACTTCCATAAATGGGTCTATCCACTGAATTTTTTAATCATAAACCACACTTGGTATATTGTCAAGGTTTAAGAAAATCAATTATAGCTATTTATTATTACTTCAATTTGTAATTACCCTTTCTGTAAACTATATGAAAAGCAAATTCTCAGATAATGAACAATAATTCCATTCAATGTTAGTTGTTTAACTTCAACATTCATACGACACGCCAGAATGTGCACACAGTTTTTACAATGAAAAACTATTTCATGATTAATTTTTGTGTACAATACCATGAAGTCTGATTCAATTCTTTCCAGAGGATTTTTTATGTTTCACTATCATATCATTTTTTTTTACATTACACTACACTTCCGTATCAAAATATACATGTACGTGGTGCCCCCTGTGGTTAGAAAAAAAAAGGCGAGGTAAATAACATTGACATTCAGAAAAGGGCAAAAAGGTGAATAGAGTCTGCACTATTGTTGATAAAAACACATTTTCAAAAGCAGCTTTCAATGTTTGTAGAGATGTCATAATGCCAGGAAAGTATGTTTATAAAGCAAATGACAATTCGGAAAGAGGACCTAGATTTTACAATTTAGATTCTAATTGTAACTGTAACTCTTGTTCTTAGTTTCGCTTTGTTCAAAAGCTATACACTCAATGACAATGATAGTGTCGATGAAAATTTTGACATCTAATGATCTTTTGTTTGTTTACAATCCACTTCACTTGATGATTTTCAATAATAATGAAACTCGGTATATTATCATTTTAAGAGTTGTCATGAGCTCCACAATATCGTTTACCCTTACATCCTTGTCGAATGATAATTCTAGGAATAGTATTTGCATTGTGGTGTGATAGTATTGGAGTCAAAACTGGTTCTATAGGCTTACAAAACAGATACTTCTGTCATGACGACTACCGAAACTAAGGCATTCTCGAATCAATAGCACAGTATTGTTCTTGTCGTTCTGAATTTTTCAGCTAGTTTTGTCGCGGCTTTATTTATGTCAACTACAAGCATGGTCTCCTACTGATATGATGATCTTTCCTCTACACTCGACTTGCGATCTTCAAGTAGTGCATTGTTTATTCTTAGCAATCCTAAGATCTTATACCCTTAACTTTTAACATATTGCCACACCATGCAGAGACATGTCTCTGGTTACACCAACAAGACAGACAGCAGACTTAAAAGAATCTAATAGTCGCTCGGTCGGGGAGTCGGTCTGGAATCTGTTTGGCGGTGTGAATAGTATCTGATTGGAAGCGCTGTCGTAGTCCCTGCAACAACTCTGACAACATTTACGCATAGTTGTTGGTGTTTCGTTTATATTGATTCAGTGTTCATAGGATGTACGATGCATAATTTCTGATTTTCATGAAATATAGAGGTAAATGTAATAGGGCAAGACAATACAGAAAGAAGTACACACAAATCAAGAGTCTCGTCGACCATTTGCCCTCTTTATCTGCCCCACCCTCTCGTTTCCGTCCCGGTCCGTCCTTCACATTCATTTCAAGTAGTACAAGATGCTGTAAAAATATTACTGTTTATAAGGGTTTACTTGACGACAATTTCACAGGCATGGTATGGTTTTTGATGAAAAAAACAACCCTTATTTCACCTTTGTGACTATCCAAACTATAGGCCTTCTCGAAATCTATTTTTTTTCTTCATCTTTCGTTTGTTAGCAATAAGTTTCAAAATCTTATAACATTGGTTTTGTAATGCCTTCAAAATAAAAATTGTACACATTTGGTATTGTAGCTATCCTTACAGCTTTTGGTTTAAACCCAACCATATATATTTCGATTCGTCTTATCAGTAAGTGCCTATACAATTTCACAAATGAAAATTCTATAATTTTGTCTTCTATTGTTGAGATATTGAATGCACACTCTCTTCTAAACAGGGGAATTCCTGTATTAATAAACATGCCTTTAAATCATCCTTACTGTTGTTCAGTATTTCAAAGTACCTTTGTATATTTGATGCATTTGCGTAGGCTGTTCCTCTCTCTCTCTCTCTCTTTCTTGGTAATTTCTTGTGGAAATTTGTTCATAATCCTATTTGAAAAGCTTATCCTTTCCCTCTTGTTTCTTAAATGCAAAGTTTTATTGTCTTTAATCCCGTTACATAAAAATCATTCTGATCACTGTTCAATTTTTCTTTTTTTCTAAACGAATTTGGCAGGTAACTAAGACATACTCTCGAAGTATGTGTTATTAAAATAATCCTATTACATAGACAAATACTTCAAATCATCGGGTTATCAAGTCGGGTAAATCTGACGAGAGCATTTGTAGATGAGAGGGGGTTTATTTCACAAACAATCCCCGACATTCCTTGAATAACGGGTAATGTTTTTCACAAAAGATCGGATAATGCGACCACCCGATGATCCGAAGTATGGCGATAAACTATAGAGGGAATATCTATGGCATGTATTCTACTACGCTGTGCTAAAGCTTCCGTTCAAAGTCGGGTTTGATAAAGAAAGTTAGTTAGAGGTCTTAGTTTCCTGTGTTAAACGTGATCTTAGATCCAGTGTCGGGTTTAACTAAATTAGTAGAACATAATTATGCACCAAGGTGTTGCCAGCCATTCCATACTTGGGTTTGCGCGTTTGGAAAATAATTATACTGCCAAAGTGACCGATATAGTTGGGAATAAAACGAAATAATACTCACTGATGAACCTCTCGGTAAAGTAGCATCAGAGTGGCATAGTGGAGCACCCCCCCCCCCCCCATATGCCCAGCTCTTTCCCCGTGTTCTTATTCGAGTCACGAGTGCTCATGTAAATAAATTCCAAATGGCGTGACGAATCTACATCCTTAGTTGTTCAATAAGATATTGTTCGCAAAGAACACCATTACACCCTTCAAAACAATCGGATGGAAATCACGGCTTGTTATGCTTTAAGCATGTCAGGTGTAATTTTGCAAGACATTTATTTACTTCAGACTTGGCCCTGTATGCATCCATGTATGAACGAAGAAATTATACAACAAAATATGCAATACTATCAGTGATCTGTGTGAGTGATGTGTTCGAATGAGTAACACTATGAACATGACTGACAAAGAAAGTGGACAAAATATACAGTTCCTCAGGTAGACAAAGGAACATCCCTTTACTGCTATCATGTAAAAATGTATAGAACAGGTGTCACATGCATATTCACCTTTTTACATAATAGCAGTAAAGGGATGTTCCTTTATCTACCTGAGGAACTGTATATTTTGTCCGCTTTCTTTGTCCGTCATGCTCATAGTGTAAGCCGCCTCTATAGACGAGTACCTGGATCTATTTAGATGCACAATGGCTTTTATTTTTTTTATAAAGGTTGCTTCCGATTTTAAATGTTTAACTTATATAGACGTTATAATGTGCCAGTTATCTTACTACATTGATTATTCTGTAATCCTTTGTAAACAAAATATAATTGTGAAATGAAGGAAGTAAAAGCAAAGCAGATGGAGAAACAAAATGATCGCCCATGTGAATCTAAAGGGATGATTATTTCATTTGGATCATGATCCAAACGAAATACTTCTAAACACCTCTCACAATGTATTTTAAATATATGATGTAATGCATATTTTACAAGTTTAGGTACTGAATTCAAGATTATTTTTGAATAACTTAGTGCATGTTTGCGAGGAATGTTGTTTAGGACACATCAGAAATAGGCACATGGGACTGTAGTGTAAAGTGCACACAAAAGTAGGCATCAAAAACCACTAACTTTTACCCTAACTGGGAGCACTTGGGAATGACAACATATACATGTATATTGGTTTTAACACTTTTGAATTCCCCTATAGTAACATTGTTTTGTGTGGTTGGAAGAGGTTAGCCACGGAAATGAAAGGAACTAGCCGCATGTCCATCCCACGGGCTATTCAAGAGGAAAATTATTCATTAGTTTGCTGGACAAGGAGACAGACAGGTCCGAGACAGGTGGAGTTGAAGTGACCGATTGGCGTACATTAATTAGACAGCAATTTAAAGCTCACGGACAGCGATCGAATTAATTATTAGCAGCAATTTATGCAAATTATTCCCGATGGGAGTTTTTAGTTGCACTGATATTCATGGAATATAGAACCCTTTTATTCTTCCTCTCAATAGTATAACAACCTGAAACTGACGGATTAGTCAAGAAATTTTTTTTTTTTTAATTTTCGTTTTTGGGCTTCCCCTTGCTGTGATTATATATTTTTTTTTGCATCGTAAATTGATGATTGAGTTGAATTAATTTGGTTAAATTGATGGTCATTGGACCACACAATATTGAAATTTGTTGGTCTATACACTGATATAATTTATATAAAAATAAGTATGATTACCTAATTGCAAGAAGTGTATAATTCAATTTATTTGGCATCATAACAAAAAATACAAATCATAAATGCAGAATACATAATAGAGCAGGACATCTGAGGAGCAAATTGTGCTTGTAAATAAAGCCCCTATCAAGGTAAACACAATTTTGGATTAAATTGCAAAAGAAATATATTTATAAAGTATATGTATATTTAGAAGAAGAAAAAAAACGACCATTAACTACATGTAGGTATCAACCACGTATATTATGCAAACACACCTAAACACACAGAGACACAAAAGCAGTCCAAAAGAAGGGAACGATATAGAGAAGAAAGGGCCGACTCAGTCAAGGATGGCATCGTTTAAAAAAAATGTAACGTTTGAATAAAAATCTAAAAAGAGAATGAAAAAAATAATGGCTCCTAATGGAAAAATAGACGTAGCATCGTGGACACATGTAGCCTATATTCCTTTTAATTGTCACTTTCTTCCACTCCACTTTCCATCATCTTTTTTCATTGATTCGGGTGGGTGGGGGGGATATTTCCTTTCATGTACAGCGAGCATCATGAAATGGTTACTTAAATGATATAAGCAGTGAGCTTTTCAATAGGAAATACACATTATGGCGTATACATATCGACATTATCATTATGATGACCAATTTCACCAATCCAAAATGTATTTTCCGACTTACATATTATTCGATAATCACTAAATTTAGTAATATCTTCAACAATATTTGAAAATACTACACGACAATACGTTACAGTACTATACGCTACTATTACCAAAAACTAAACCGTTTGAATGACAACCCATTCAACTTTAGAAAGCAATCTTTGCTACTAGGTAGTACTAGCGGACACATTATGACAAGTTTCATGTCAAATTAATTTTCGAGATGATTGTTTTCTGATAGCAATTTGAGACAGCTACATTCTTGATATCCAATTATATTTCATTGACACTAGTTACAAGGGCAGTGCATGACAGGTTATTAGCTAGCTCATTATAGTCTCTAATCGTCCGTCCTTTTTATCTTCCTTGTAAAGATGAACAGGAAATCGGTGAAATTCCATGGTAATATGAATTTAAACAATTCATAATAATGAGTGTGCGTGTGTGTTTAGATCCCTAATGAATTGCGTTTTTACGCGATAATTGCCTATTATAATACCATCATGGCAATTACGTTCCCAATGGATTTAATTAAAACAAATGTGTGCTGAGGAGGTCTTATCGTTTAAGATGCACGTGAACCCCTCATCCATGACACTAAAGGATGACACTCAAAAGTTTTTTCTTGCTTATTGCCTTACATACAGTCATTAAACTATTGAAAATTAAAGAAGACTACAAGTTAAGAATTAATCGAAAGAGGAATTTCTTTTACAAAAGAAGAAATTTCCCTTTTGGGGCATGAACTCTGATTATAGAACATAAACGTGTTCTTTCTCTTTGAACATTTCTTTGTTTTTCACGGTTGTCAATACTTATGAATCTTTCAGTGCATTTTTACGTCGTCTTTTACATAATTTAAGAATGAATTGATTTTCGTATCAAGAGGAGCGGATGTAATGAAAAAATCGTCAGGACAAGTGGAAACGTAACCTAGTATATTATGTGAGGTTGACAACGTTGGCCATTCAAGAGAGAAATAGAGGACGGGTGAGAATGAGATATAGCGGAAGTTTAGACAGTAGCATAGACAGTAGCGTACTCTCTAAAAAAAATCGAATGATCACGGACGTCACTCCTCTGGAGAGTGAAAATGTTGTGAAAATAGAGTGAACATTCACTCTTTTCTTCTTAGAGAGCACTCTAAAATCAATCGATTTTCACTCCTAAACAAGTGATCACGGACGTCACTCCCAAGAAAGTGAAAATAGAGTGAAAATTCACTCCTTTTTTAAAGAGAGTAGCAAGGGGGCACGGGAGCACGCACACCCCCCCCCCCCCGCACACACAATCACACGGGGTGGAAAATGGAAAAAGAAACAGGGAATTCACGAAAGGAATTGAAGGGACTCCCATACAATCCCCCTAAAGGGATTGCCAGGCAGAAAAATCCGTCGGCTAGAAGGAGTTTTAAAAAAAAGTCTTTTGACGCTCTCGCCGTTCGGTTTTAAAGCCAGATGTATAGGCTCAGCGGAACAATATCCCCGAACGAAGAAGACTGAATTTTCTGTCTAATCAGTTGCCTGCTATTAGACCGAGTAAGACCGATTCCATCCTCATGATTCCAGATGAAGAATATGGAGTTGGAAGGCCTGTGGTGGCCGTTAATTAGCAAGAGCCTATACCGTGGTCGCTTTTTAGAAATAATGGAGTCTATTCATAACCTCTTAATAATCTATGACATAGTGAGAAACATGATCAATCTCTTTTCAAATGCTGATTTCAATTATTTGGTCCAATAAGTACATGCAGTCATGCTTTGTAGTTCTAGATTTTATAATGAGTTATTAATAATGCAGAATTCACCTGTTGATAATCACTCTATTGTGTGATTTTAATTTCATCTTTTAACCCATAAGCCCAAAACATTTTATTAATCATTTTTAATACCTTCATGGGATTGATAAATAAAATATCAAACTCGAGGATAGATGCTTTGCCCATCGACATACTCTTTCGTTTTTCAAGTGCTTTGTGTAAATTTGAAAATGACTCATTTTTCTACTTTGCTCATCCCTGAATGAATAACTTCAAAAAATGATTTATTGCTCTCATTCCGAATGTATTCACAGACACAAACGGACCATACCATGATACCTTCCATTGTTATTGTGATATCAATCACTCAAATTGTAATAAATATACTCAATACACGCAGGGAAGTGTGTTTTCGGATGAACACATATCTAATTACAATGATTTGAAATAGTTATGGAGAAGTATCAATCATTGAGATATGTAACATGTGCAAACAAGCTGGTATTATTTCATTCATATGAATGATTATTGTAAACGATTATGAGTGCCACCATCGACAATTCACACTTACGTATATATACTCAATTTACCTTACCTGTTGGAAGGTGTAATATTTGTTACTGATCGTAAGAACATTGTAATCTCCGATACGATTATAATCGTTTACAATACCATACGAAGGTACAATTTGCACCCTTACTATATTATACCTGTATCCGGGACCTGTATGCAAATATAATCTCCTTGGATTTGGTCACGGTTACAAGTACATTAATTTACAATACATGTATATGCAGTGATGCAGGGTAATCTGCACCGCGTGATTTATTAGTGTGTCTATTGAAAAGATCTAATCATATTCGGTGCATGATTATGGTTCTCAGTGTTGGTTTTATCAAAAGAGCCTTTATAGCTTGGGCAGAGACACGCCAGGTCGCATGTATAATGCACACATGATACACAAACAGAGAGAGAGATAGAGAGAGAGAGAGAGGGTGAGAGAGGGAGAGAGAGAGAGAGTGAGAGAGGGAGAAAGAGAGAGAGAGAGAGTGAGTGGGGGAGGAGGGAGGGGGTAACAGGTAGTATGAGAGAGTGAAAGGTATTAGAGAGTGCGAATAGAGAGAAAGAATGTGCGATAGAACGTAAAGAGCAAAGGAAGGAGGTAATCAGATATAATACTGAGAGAAATCAGAGAGGAAGTCAGAAAGAAAAGACAAGAGAGAGAGAGAAATATTTTTATTTCATAAATGATCATAAATCAATTGGGAACAACAAGTCAAAACAGGAATTAAGATGTAGATCCGGATGGATAACACCGACCTATGTCATGCGAAGGTGTTGTTGTAGAATGATTTATACACTTGACTTTTAATGTAAGTCTTGAGGGTTCGAATACCAGCTCGGCACTTACGTCCTTTGGTAAGACATTAATCCACATTAGCCGCTATCCACTCAGGTCCACGCAGATCCACGGCATTTGCTGAGGAATTTATAATTGCAGGGCTAGCAGAGAAAGCAAAATATGACTATCACGTGGCTACCCTGAATAAATAAGACCTAACCATTTAATTATTTATCGTCCTTTTTTGTGTGCTTCAAAAAAAACTTTTATAAAAAAGAAAGATTTTCGATTTGTTCTTGGTCCAACTGCAAACATGCACTAAGCGAAAACCATTCTACCAAATGTTTAACCCTGACCGATACTGTGCTACCTTTACAGCTATGTCCATAGGAGCAGGCTTCTAATCATATCTTTTTTTATTGAGGTAACATTATGCAATTATCATTCAATCAGTTTTTATTGTCTGTTTTTTGACAGTGTGATGCTGGTCTAGGAACCAAGATCCTCTTTGATCAGATCTTCAGAGAACCTCAGAAATTGATGATTCTTGGTCCAGCTTGTTCAACTGCTACACAAGCCGTAGCTGGCACAGCACACTACTGGAACCTTGTCACGGTAGGAAGCTTAATGATTCTGTTTGTCATCTATCACCAAGCCTTAATTAACCATATTACGAATCCTTGATTCAACTCAAGAGAACCAAGTTAATTACTTACGTTTCTTTTCTTCTCTTTTAAGAGAACGCAGCATCATAAAATCATGAGAGTTTGGGTAGAAACCGTCATACACGCACCATAATTATGTTTGGCAAAATTAATGCATAATTTAAGCTGCAAATTTGTATTGTATTGTAGAGACGAAAATCAAGTCACAACCAAACTTGTCACGATTGGAAGCTTAATGATTCTGTTTGTCATCTATCACCAAGCCTTAATTAACCATATTACGAATCCTTGATTCAACTCGAGAAAACCAAGTTAATTACTTACGTTTCTTTTCTTCTTTTTTAAAAGTAGATATTCATTGAATTTAATAACTAATTTTATGTTCATTATTGCAAAGTTGAAACTTTGATTCGACAAGGTTATCAAAATTCAATGCTTGGAAATATTTGAAGTAATGCTTATTATAAATTACAAAATGCTTAAATACAGCCCCGGCATAGCACCTGACGAGCTCTCCGAACGCTGCTGAGATGTGTGAGATCACAGTATGGACATGATTTGCACAAGCAGACGATGTCCCATGACATCTTACACATTTTCAGTGCCTGTGTTTTCATCTTCTCTTGAGTTTTTTCTCTTACTTCACTACCGTCAAGCTAAATGTATATCCTATTGCCTCACTTTAAACCCCGCACATGGTTTTATTTTGATGACAAATGCAGCGATACAAAAATAAAGGAATCTGTCGCTTGTAAACAAAATAAAACGCCATTGTATACTCAGCTGCACACACCGCGGTATGTTCGGTGTTCCAAAGGGGAACAAATGCCGTCCTTAGTATCATTCCGGGGGGTTTTCAATTTGAAAGTCTGGTTTCTTTGATTGTAAGTTAACCCCTATCCTGTGTATTTACAAGCAAAAGATTGTAGTTATCAGAATCGGGTCATATCCCCTTTTGAATGGTTTGACATGCCATTACATTTATATATACTAAACTCATTATAATTCGACAAATAATAGCTTTGCAATTATGTTCATTCTTTATGGGATGTCTTCTGCTTGGGCAGTATTGGTCCATATAGTGACGTCATTATAACATCGTTATTTTTTCCGGCGAATCTCTCGTATATCCCAGATGCTACGGAGGTTGTTTTATTTGTATTTTTTATAAATCACCCGATATGTAGTTGACCTAAAACTTGTACGATGGTCATCTGTTAGCTTACCAGTTTCTAGTGATACATTAGTTGACATATTTGTGATTATCTTTGAATTTCACCTTTAAGAGAACGCAGCATCATAAAAGCATGAGAGTTTGGGTAGAAACCGTCATACACGCACCATAATTATGTTTGGCAAAATTAATGCACAATTAAAGCTGCAAATTTGTATTGTATTGTAGAGACGAAAATCAAGTCACAACCAAACTTGTCATCGTCTTTAGAATGTGAATACGTTTAATCGACTTCAGATGGTACAACATTGAAGCATATAATCAAGAGAAGATGGTAAAACATTATCACGCTGGAAAGATGTGAATTTTATTATTGCTAAATATAAGGCATTTGAGGCCCAGGTAAGCCTATTTTAAAGGGAAGTCGACATTTGTTGTTGTTGCTAATATGTTCTTTCTACTGAAAATATGAAATAATAATGGGCACTTGCATAGCGCTCATACCCGTCACGCAGTGTCGTTAATGGCACTTATAAATTATTACCCTAGTTATAGCCGAGCCGCCAAAGTAACCAGCGCTCCAGCATATCACAAACACATTTTGAACCTGGGTGGAGAGTGGCAAAGGGACATTAATGCCGGGCTTGGATTTGAACCTCGTACCTTGTGATCTACAAAGTCTAATGACTTATCCACTAGACCACCACGCCTCTTCTATGAAGTTAGCCCTAATTTAAGAAGTAGTCTCCCAAATATTATTTTTCCATCGTCAACGCGTCCGTGTTGTGAACTGTGCGATTATATTTATTCGTTCGATCTGTTTCATTTTTTCTACTTTTGGGAAGCTGGGAAGATTTTTTAAATAAAAATTGGTAAGTTAACACGGGAATATTCGATAATCCTATTTCAATCAGTGATATTAGTTACTATGTTTTTGTGATTTTATATAGATGTCTTATTCAGCTTCGTCACCTGCGTTATCCAACATGGAGAAATATCCTACATTCTACCGGACATATATGCCTGATACATTGTATAACACAGCACGTATTAGAATCCTCAAAGAGTTTAACTGGACACGTGTGGCTACGCTCCATGAAAATCATGAAATCTTCTCTTTAGTAAGATAATATACCATGCTTGTACACACGCAGAATCAAGCCGCTAAAGCATTGTAAACGAAACATATCTCATTGAATTGATGGGCCTTCAGTGATTTATCAATATGTGTTCAATCCGTTCACAACTCTCCCCGCCTCTAAAATAGATAAGACGTGTTAGATATAAAATAGATAAATCTGCACATAATTTACAATCCCATATCTGAGGATTGAAGAAATCAAAGTAAAATTGTCGTAGTTTTTTCTTCGGGGGGGGGGGGGGGGGTCATGAAGTTGATATGTGGTACCTTTATCGATTTTCTGTGAGATATTTGGCGGCTTTATTCTGTTTGTGTTGAGGCAAGTCGAACTTACAATATGTATACTTATAACTCGCGTTAAATCGTATAGATGTTTATTTTCATCCCTATATTTCTTTAGATGTCGTATGCTGCTGCGTCATCAATCCTGTCAAACAGGAATAAGTATCCATTGTTCTATCGGACTTACATGCCAGATTCTATGTATAACCCTGCTAGGGTACGTCTCATCAAGGAGTATGGATGGACAAGGGTCGCCACTATTCACGAGAATCATGAGCTTTTCTCGCTTGTAAGACAGTTCATATTTACCACCTTAATGTGCGTCGGTGTCTCACGTGTTTCGTATCTTCACCCCAGCATGTACTTCCTTTCACACACCACCCTATTAACCGTGTTCGATTTGTGCATGGCATTAATTACGTACTGTCCCTGTCTATTTTTTTTCTTCCATTACGTGTCAAAGTTCTAGAAAAAAAAAGGAATAGTTAAAAGCACCAAACGGTGCTATTATACTGTTGTTTGTGTGTATTTTAGGAATGGATTCGATATTTTTACCGTGTTACAAGCACATTTCAGGAATAACATTGTGTTTGTTATTGCACCTACGGGTACATACATGCCTGGGTACATAGCACCTATAATACTATAGTACCTCAAAGCACGATATAACACCTATAACACCTATACTAGCACATGCATATTAAGCACGCCTGATTTCATACATTCATCAACGCACCTGTTGACTTCTTCTTCTTCTTCTTGAGGCCGTGTAAGTTAGTGAATTTTTCAAGGAAAACACTGTGATTATATTCGTCTTTTTAATAGAAACAGCTTCTAAAGAGATATTCGAATGTATTTGGGTTAAGACTGACATTAATCGAGTACTGGAAAATGAAAGCTGTTTCATTACGGTACAAGTAATACAAACAAAATGTGATTCTGTGATTTATTTGATATAATGTCTGTGTCATTGTAAATATATGTATTGTTATCACACCTTAATTTGTATTCTGATGGGAACACATGTAGAATGTGTAAACAAATCGATTAACCTAATGGGTTGTACCGGTAAGCAACTAGAACCTGAGGCAGAGTAATGGATTTAGTGCAACTAGCTCTATATAGAGTTCGATATTGTCATATACAATGAACCATGCGTGCAATCTTGTTTGGTTGATTGTAATTAATTAGTAAGGTAATCTAATTTGTTCGACTGCTATTATAAAGTTCATGACAAAAGAAGTTTTTTTGTTACGAGTGCTAATTTAATCTTAGTTTGTATAGTGCGACATTTTAACAAGTACACCCACGGTAAACGTGAAAAACGTGATCACAAATGAACGGGAAACGTTCGTTTGTCGTTGATAGGTAGAAGGAGGGAAGGTTGAGTTGAGCCACTTAAGATTATTTTCATCGAAATTGTATGCAGGCTTTTCTTAATGAATAATAGAGAAGATCAACTTGTTTCCCTATTCTTGAGACACCCTTTCTCTGGTTCATTTTATCAACGTACATTATCATATCGCAATAACAATAAATATATTGATATTAATAATATAAAATTTGAAATGAGCCAGTGTTCATCATGCTATTAGGGAGATTAAAAAGAAAAGTGATCTGGAAAAGGATGCATTCAATGATGATGACAAGAAAACAAGATGGGAGGGATTGTCTGAATAACCAGGTTCTAAGTAACTCGTGCTATTGAGAGAGGATAGGAAGCTAGGGCTCTATTGAACTCAAATGAACATGATAAAAGGGAGAGGAGGAGAGAAGAGAGTGAAAGAGATAGAGAGAGATAGGGAGAGACAGAGAGGGGGAGAGGGGGAGAGAGAGAGGGAGCGAGAATTGATGGATAAATGGAGAGGTATGTCACCATGTCCTTATAGTTAAGCAACATGGAAAAAACAATAGAGAGGTTATGATGTGAATACTGATTTACAGATAAAACACAGACGAGGGGAAGGGGCAAGGTGGCTGGAACCCCCTCCCCATAACTTATTCGGGCCACCGTTACCTCCTAACTGGGTGAGGAGGCCATCGGTTAGATTTTCGTATCTGAACTTATATAGTTTAGTAATTGTATTACATTAAAGCTATACACTAGCGCAGACCACAAGCTAGACACTACTTTGAAAGGTGCACCTTGTTTATCAATGACAAAAACACCCTTTCTTTAAGATATAACGTTATGTTATGATTTGAGTAGTCTCCAGATTCCGGTGTGTAGATCGAGTAGAAGTATCGTCCCTGTATTTCCCTTGATTTTGCCGCCAAATATGGGAAACATATCAAACTTCACGGAGTGTTTTGAAGGGGTACAGATCCCCCAATTTAAGGGCAAATCTCGCATTACACAGCACAATGTCATATCGAACATTGCAGACATAATTATTACAGGTTCAACTGACTGTTCATATTACATGTCAATGTATTCACCTTGGTTGAATATATATATATTGATAAATATTTGCGGTTAGAGAATCTCTCCTTCTTAAAACGGCTTAAAACCACCTCACAAAAGGTGTAATGATCAAATCAAGTGCAAATTAATACCCCATATGCAACATCCAATATTGCATGTAAAAATTATGTTTGGATTATATAATAAGTTTTTGGATTTTCTCAATTTTCAATAGGTTGTACAAAGCTGTTAGAATTGCCTCGCGTCAATTTTTTGCAAAAGAAAAATTGCGATCGTGATATTCTTTCATTTTCCGGAAAAATATTAAAAGTAATATGTCGTGTTTTTTTATAGTGTTTTTGCCCATGATTAAACTTTAAACTCAGTTTGCTTCACATCGTTTCAGACCGTCCCTGGACGCTGCACGAAAGAAACAAAAGAGGCGACGTAGAAAGAGATAGAGAGAGGTTAAAACCGAGTAAGAAATAGAGAGAGGGTATAAACGTGGAAACATAAGGAGGAGGGAGGGACGTATAGAAACTTGGAAATGTCATGTGAACGATTACCCCTGAGGGATGAATATCTGTGATTATAGGAAATGTATGATAATGGACCTCCACCTTAAGAAAGACGAAGTCATCACAAGAAAGAAATGAATCTTTGTATGATTTGTTAGGAGTCGTGGAGTTCATTTACACCACCAGTGTCATGCTGGAAGCTTTTTCATCCGCTCTCTTGTCATTTTGTTTTTCTCTTTTGCGTGTGTCAAACTATTACGATGCGATATGTGCATAATAGTCAATGTTAACGATTCAGTGCTGAAATCGACGAAAAGAAAGAATACATTCATCTTTGTGATATAACTAACGACATAATATATGGCTGCATGTGTTTTTGTCTGCTTTCTTTGTATACTTATAGCACTAAGAGATGATTTACGCGTTTGAAAGACTTCTTTATAACGATTTGAATCATTAGTCTAGATTTATTAACTTCTTTTTGACTTTTATTCTGTCGAGGCAAAAGGTATTACTCTAAATGTCAAACATAAGTAGATTATGATATGATTGAATTACATTAAATAGCGAAAAATAAATAAATAAAAAGTCGCCATTGCATGATTTAGGATGATTTAGTTATTTAGGTATAACGCAAAATTACCCAAAAGGACTTTTGAAAGCTAGAAATCTAAGGAACTTTTCATTACATGAGATAAGTCTTTGATTTTTTTCTTTTAATAATAATGAAAAATGATACTCCTGGCGCAGTTGTGTGAAAATTGTATAATTGTGGGGATACGACCATCAAGTAATTCAAGAAAGAAAGTAAAATACACATAAAAGTTAAAGTTTAACATACTTCAGGACATAATTTGCAATAATATGTATTTTCATGTAAATTGTCTGGGTTTGTCCTAATATCTTGAATCCTCAAAAGTTCTGTTTACCTCTATATCTGCACCTGCACTTTGATTTTCATGTGTGTGAAAAGTGGAAATAAAGTAAAAGAGAAGTCAAATGCCGATGGGTGTTACCGACATGGATAACAGGCAAATGTAATATGGATTCTACACTCACTCTCATTAGTTCACTATTACTTAGTTTTCTCGCATTTACGTGAGCGCAATTTGCATAAATCATTCATTATTTTGTGGGTGAAGCTTTGTATGGAGCTATTAAATAAACGTTGATGGGTTCATGGAGAAACCATGTGTTCAGGCAAAGAGGGAGGAAGAGAAAGAGCGAAAGATAGAGGGGGTGGGAGATAGAAAGTGAAATCAAAGAGGGAGAGAGAGAGAGAGGAAGAAAGGATGGAGGGCAGCTTAATACTCAAAATGAAAGTGAAAGATGAGGTTAATATTTGATATGATATCCGTCCATTGCCCTTTTGAATAATGCATCATACGTAAACTAATATAAAAGACACATTGAATCGCAACCTACATCAGTTTGAAAAAATGACTATTTTCCGAGTATGATTTCATATTCTATATCTTTTATGTACTATCCATATCGATATTTGTTGGGATTATTTTTGCAGTTTTAATTTTGTACTTATCTTTAAATCTTAAATATGTCTCTGCAATGTTGACATGCGACATTAGATTAATGATTTGCAAAGAGAAATTAGTAAATAGACATATAAACATTGTCGTCAATCATAAGCGTATTTTTCTTTTCAAGATTTTCAATTGTAACTAAACATTACCATATTTCGTAATATTATATTTCCATCTACTCGAGGAATAACTATACTCAAGACACGTGTTGAATATACATATTGGTTCTCTTAGAGTAGGGTGATAAATGATGATTGATCGATTTTCTCAATAACAGCTTTATTCTGACTAGTGTAACATTAAGATTTCTAGGTTATGACCATTGATGTTCAAGCAGGTATGAATCATAGATAGTAATATTAAGTTATAAACGCGTTAATTGATCGCTGGATAAGTTAAGAGAAAAAGTTTGTTTGTATTCTATTCGTTAACTTGCATGTCCTAACCCTTGTCAATGTTTAGTTATTTTGCAGACTTGTCTTGTCATTATCTTTCCTTTGTTATTGTTTGACGTTAGCACATCTTATTTTATGTGTAATCGTTTGAAATATAAATTTATTTAATCAATGAAATATATAATAGATACATGTTTATATACTGTATACAATTAATTTTAATTGCTTATGGAAATTTTTTGACCAGCTAATTCAGCATGATCAGTGAAATTAAGTAAATTAAGGAAAATGGACTAGTTCAATTATTATCGGGATCATAATCGTTATATATATTTTTATGAATTAACTACACAATCGATAGAATTGATCTGATAGCATTTTGGTTTTATCATGTGAACGTGTTCTACAATTTTAAAGATAATTTGATTATTTTGGACTGTATACGCCAATAATGAGGCAATTTGCTGAATAAAAATAAATGCCTCCCTCCACAAATTTTAATTTTTGTTACAGAAATAGTTAGTGGGATGAAAAGGTACCTTAAATTGTATATTGTATTTACTAATATTTTACTAATTTTTACTATCCTTGTATATAGGTTTAAAATATAATTAAATTTTTGTTGTTGTGCCTAAATACAACTTGACAATGCTTTATTATCGTATTAATAAATGTTTTAAATGTTAATAATCAGTAAACCCGTATTTAATTTATATCCTTTAAAAAAATAATTTTAATGAATCTAACTATGTTTACTATTTTTTCACTTTATTTCAATATAATATATAATTTATATATCATTTTTCAGCATATTTTATCATATTTATGTCTTGGTTATAATCCTTTTGATATTTCTTTACAATATGTTTATTTCTACCAACTTTTAACAAACTTCACTTTTACGTATACAGGCATTCAAATTTCATATGATTTCTCTCTACTCGATTTGTCATCAGTCATTTTACTATTTCGTTATTCTTTATATGATATATGGTTTTGTTTTTATAATTAATTTGTATTTGTATTGTATATGCACGGCCCCATTGTAAAACAGCCAAACACTACAGCTGAACTGGGCTTTTACCGTGAATAAATAAATAAATCAAGTCAAAATATATGTCGCTTTTAATCAATAACTTTTATCATAAAATTTGTTTATTTTGTAAAAAAAAAAATTAAAAAACGAAATTTGTTCATGTGATCAAAGCTCATGTTAAAATCCAACGTACGCTAAAAGGGGTTCAAAGATTGCCCTCCAAAGAGAAATTAAAAACAGTTCATAGCCTAAAATATTCGTGGATTTTATGTAACTCAATAATATTTATATAATTCATTTATAGTATTGCGAGAACGTTGTCATGGTATTGGAAGTACGAAATAATTTGTTCTGAAGTTGTTCTGCCCTTTGTCCCTGATCCAGGCGATCGATAATCTACTTACTCTTTTGCGACAAGCTAACATCACCATCATTACCTCTGAAAGCTTCTCAGAGAACCCAAGAAATCAAGTAGAAAATCTCAAGGTAAGTCTTCATCTCTTTCTCTCCCTCTGCCTCTCTGACTCTCTCTCTCTCTCTCTCTCTCTCTCTCTCTGTAATTATCTCTGCCTACCCCCCTCTCTCTATTCGTTTCACCCAGTTTCTTTCACCTATTCCGCTTTTCCTATTTGTATCCCGTCATTTTTTTAATATCATGAATCTCCCATTTCACTCCGTAAATGTGATAAATGAATTGCTCCTCTTTATTAGATTCGTGATATTAAGAATACCTCTACAGCAACGATTGGTGCAAATTGTTATTTTGATATTAACGGTACTGACAAATTTAATATAATGGTACATCCAAGAGTGAATATGCTATAGAGTCATTGGAGGAAATGCCGGGGCACATTAAAGGAAACCTCACCTAAAGTATGTAGGTATTCTGAAAAAAGGAGACGTATTCCTGCCCGTTGATGTACAATATTCCTTACGAAAATGTATAAGAGATACATAACGAAGATATTCTTGCCATTTTCTTGAAAACGTGACGTGCCAAGTAAAGTTGTCCATGTATCATGCACCAAGCTTTTAGTTGGAAAGACTTTCAAAATCAGTAACAAAAACATTACTTTTCAATGAGGAAAAATCATAGCTGAGAAGATAAAAATTACACTTGGTGAAGAATAAATAAAAGGAGAAGCATTGTAACTAATTCATTTCAAAATACTAAAATATAAGACTTGACTAATCTATTTAATTTTGTTACAAACCTTAACCCCAGAAGAGTACCTACTTATTTAAGCAATTTGCGTTCTGGTGATTGTAGTAGAAAGGATAATAGCAGGTAAATGAAATGCTTCATCACTACACACACCTGGGAAGGAAGCATCCATAAGTTTGAATATATTTACTTGATAAACGACTTCACATAGTACGTCACGTTATCAAGAAAACGGTGATGCCCATGTCATGCTGAGTAACTGTACATTATTCTTGCTTTATGCTTCTCCCATAGACTTTGGTGGGAGAATATTGTAGACAAAAATGGACAAGACTATAATAAATCCCCAGAATAAGTAAAGTTATTTCTTGGGGTGCGGTTTCCTTGAAAAAAACATGTTGAGCAACTTTCGTCTAGTCATTTTTTCGACATGTAGGACTACACATACACACACTCCAACTCACACACAACCATGCACCCCCACACACACACGCACTCCCTCCTTCTAACACACGACCATGCTCCCTTACACACATACAAAACCTCCTTCTCACACACAACCATACTCCCACACACACACACACACACACACCCACCCTCCCTCCCACACACAACCATGCTCACACACACACACACACCCACCCTCCATCCCACACACAACCATGCTCCCACACACATAACACACTCTCCTTCTCACACACAACCATGCTCCCACTCACACATACACACCCTCCCTTTCACACCCATCCATGCTCCCAGTCACACACAACCTCTCACACACAACCTTATGCTCCCACTCATACCCTCCCTCTCTCACACACAACCATGCTCCCACTCACACATACACACCCTCCTTCTCACACACAACCATGCGCAAACACACACATTCACACCCTCTCTCTCACACACAACCATGCTCCCACTCACACCCTCCCTCTCACACACAACCTTATGCTCCCTCACACCCTCCCTCTCACACACACACACCCATGCTCCCACTCACACATACACCACAATAAGAACAATATTAAGCACAGAGTTGCATAAGGAGATGCGCAAACATGTATGACGGGGAAGAGAGAGGGGGTAAATCCAAACATTTACTGATTCCTTATTTGTTTAAAAGTCAATACGACCCCGCCCCACATATATAAACACGCACATACTTTCCTTTCTACTAGGGCAGCTCCAAAAAAGCCACTTGGCGTCGTCACGAGGGAATACCTTTCGAATAAAGCTTAAGAAATCAGCTGAATATCTTCCATAAATATACGTTCATTATACGCGGCTTTTCATCGAAACCTCACTTGTCATTTGTTACGGGGATAGTATAAGTTGAAAATATTGATTGAAAAGATTGGTTTACAAATTAGCTGATATTTAGGAGTGGTAAATAACCTTCTATTGCACCTGCGGCAGCCATGTTGTATAGTAATAGTCATGATGACCGGAAGCTTAACTTAAGCTTCCGATTTAAAATCATTGATATGATTTTAAAAGGCAATGCATTAAGTATAAAAGAATGAAGTGGTATTTGTGGCCCGTTACAAAACTATTCTGAAAAGGAATGGGACGAAATTAGGCTAATACATAATGTTATTATAACTTCGAAATCTAAGCAGGAAACTGTCATTGCCCCTGATTCTAGGGGATGTACGATAGGGTATTGAAATAGCACTGAAGTTTTTAAAAAAAATGAAAAAAAATTTACGATTGTGTTATTAGTTGTTTGTCTTAATCATTTATAAAACCTTGTCAGAATCGCCTATATCTTCATTATCTACAAGTCAGAACAAAGTTTAACATTTGAAAGGAAATATTATACATTTCTGATAATGATTATCTCTTGCCTTTGTATCTTTTGTATCGATAATATAATCAATGTATTCCCCTTCCTTCCTATGCAGAATCAAGATGCTAAGATCATCCTTGCAAACATGTATGAGAACATGGCACGAAGGGTTTTCTGTGAGGTAAACAAAAAGTATAAATCAGCATTGTTTAGCATTTAGCTCTATAATAAGTGGTATTCTGAACGAGTTGGTAAATGTTCCGGCTCCTCATTAAGTTGGGACATTTATATTCAAAAATAATATTTTTCTTTCACCAATCAAATATGAGTTCCCAAACGTGTATTCAACTTCAGTTTTCTGTTCGCCTTCCATTCTGTTATTTTATAACACATATTATCATCTGCATATGGTGTAGTTACGTCAATCATTAATGATAGGTTGTGTACGTAATTCACAAAGCTTTTCCTGATTCATAAAGATTTACGTAATAAGCCCTAATGCTTATGCCTAACATGCTTTTCAAATAATGTACACTTAGACGAGGCCGTGCCTATGGTTACGAACGAGAGTCTTTTATCTTGATTAGTATGCACTGTGTCATGTGGTAATTACATTATATTTCTTGATATACTTCTGTCTAGGCCTACAAACAGGGTTTAACAGGAGAAGGGTTCGTTTGGTTCATGATCGGTTGGTATAGCGATGGTTGGTACCAGGTTCCCGACCCCGATGTAACTTGTACTATTTCTCAGATGAAAGAAGCTGTCGAGGGATCGTATTACATCGCTACTGAGAGCTTACAGCTTAGCCCAAGTAAAGAAGCGGGAATCACTGGTCTGGTAAGTAAACCTGTCCTTCTTCTGAAGACCTTGGTGATGCTAAGAACACTAAGAAAAGGGGAAGGATTAAGATGTATATAAAGGAGAATTAGACACACTGGGGAAATTAAGATGAATAGATAGGTACGATAATTGAAAGAGAATTGAAGATAAAGAATAATCAGAATTCAGACGACAGGAAACATGAATCACAAAGTATCATTAATTAGAAAAGGGAAAAAATACAGATAGTGAATATACTTCGTTCGTGATAAGTTTACTTTCAATACAGCATAATAAAACCTTCCATTGCATTATTATACTCTAAGCAGGGCTCTAAGCCGAGTTGTATTAGCGAGTTATGGTGAGTTGCCTCAAAGAGGCACTCGCAATAACTCGCGAATAATTCGGTATGGCTTAGCGTAACTCTTTACAACATTCCACGACTCTCCTCGAAGTCGCGAGCAGTTCCAAAATTTGAACATGTTCAAAAAATTTCCCCGATTCGTTGCAATTCGAGGTGAACTCGCCTACACTCGTAATATACACGCATTACTTGTAACAAGCTCGCGCTGCACTCTTCATGAGGTGGCGAATTGCTACGAGTATATTACGAGTGTTAAGCAAGTTCACCTCGAGCTACAACGAATCTTTATTTCACTGATTCGTTGTTACTCGAGGTGAATTCGTTGTTACTCGAGGTGAACTCGCGTACACTCGTAATATGCTCGCATTACTCGTAACAAGCTTGCGCTGCACTCTTCATAAGGTGGCTAGTTGCTACGAGTTACGAAGAGTGCAGCGCGAACTTGTTACGAGTAATGCGTGAATATTTCGAGTGTAGGCGAGTTCACCTCGAATTACAACGAATCGGGGACAAATTTTGAACATGTTCAAAATTTTGGAACTGCTCGCGACTTCGAGGAGAGTCTAGGAATGTTGTAAAGAGTTACGCTAAGCCATACCGAATTGTTCGCGACTTATTGCGAGTGCCTCTTTGAGGCAACTCACCACAACTCGCCATAACTCGCTAATACAACTCGGCTAAGTGGGAGCCCTGCTTAACTCTTTATGTAAAACAGGGCTCCCACTTAGCCGAGTTGGAGCCTCGAGTTGTGGCGAGCTGGCGCGATCTTATGGCAAGCCGTTTTATCATTAAAACATATTTTTTGATATCAAGAATTGAATTAAATTGAATGCCTGATATCACGAAATCGAATTCTTGATATCAAGAATTACCATTGCTTTATAACATTAAATCATTTCTTGATAACAAGAATTGATTTATTGATATCAATTAATAATAAAACGGCTTGCCATAAGATCGCGCCAGCTCGCCACAACTCGAGGTTCCAACTCGGCTTAGTGGGAGCCCTGCTTAGAAGCGTCATATATATTTACTCATGAATGCAATCTTCTAGAAATCTTAACAATGTGATACGTGGACAACGGTATGAAGTTTTTGAAGTCGACATAGCTTCATAATTATGATTGTTTAATTGGTTTTAATATGTTTTATTTAAAAAAAAATATTAATGAAAGTTGTTGGAATTCATCAAAATCAATGAGATATTTTGTTATCAAATTCAGAGACTAATTATTGATAAGATAAGTTGTTTCTCACAACACATCACCTCGTGATCAAATTGTATTTAATTGCAGTTCTCTGACGTCCCAATTCAAACATCAGGCTTTGATCATGCTAATTCAAATATAGTCTTTTGATGATTGATTACTTCATTTAGAGGAAATCGCATACTGGTTCCATTACTCTGATGAATAAAGAATCAAGAAATAAACGCGTGATTCTCCTCACTTGTAATATGTGTCAGTGGTTTTCTACGCAGCGAAGCCTGAGAGCATTAATTGACTAGGGACCTAACAGAACACTCAGGAGTTTGAATCAAAATGTGAGTGATTCAATACAGATGCAGCTGTATGCCGAGTAATTTGTTGAATGACGAGTGATTATTTCTCAAATAGAAAGTCCATATTAGATAGATGAACGATAAGTCACGATCATAACAACACTTATTTTTGGTAATTTTGTATATTTTGGTATTGCACTATGTCTCTCTAACGTGTCATTATAGTTCCACTGATCGTATATCGAAACGTGTTAGTTTCAATAGAATGCTGAGATAACAAAAATCCATCAAAATTTCACAACGCTTCCTCTACCTGTACCACGTGGGCAATTATTCCGCTGAAATTATTGGCAATTAATACTTGCTTTGTGTGTGTTCATTGGACTAAAAGCATTATTATCTAAGCCTCTTGTCCCATTTAATGAGGAAAGACAAGAGAATTGTTGATATCTCACTCGCGTAATTGTCCGTCCGCAGATCAGTCTCCAATTCATGGACAAACTAATAATATATCCCTTGACATTATCGACGACCTTGCTATAGATAGATTATAATAATGCCCATTCTTAAAAACCGTTCCAAACGATGTTGCGTATTCGTAAAGTAGCTGCTTTAATGAATGATAATAACACCTCATGGTAGAAAAACGGAGATGATTTGTTTATTATTGATCCCTCAGGGACTACATCCCGACTTTGATTTGGAGAAGACGGAGCCATTTTTGTCACCGCTATTGTCAATTCCGAATGGATTGATCTAATAACCTCTGGCATGTTCGGAAAGACTCCAGGGGCTACAGAGGGAGGGGATGTGTCAGTATGGGCGACAATACACTAACTTCCTGTTCTAAATTTCTGTCGACATAATTATTGCTACCACAGATATGAAAAAGTTTCTTCTTCATGAAAAGTTGTTGGCAAACTTACAAAGAAGTCAAGTTCATGTGAACAGTGAACACAGTCACTTATTCACCATTCTTGTCGCTCCTACTCTCGTTCTTCGTATTCGTTTATATCGTTTAATTTTGCTTCACTGTCTTTTTCTTGTTTTATCAAATTTTTAATTTTCGGTTGTTCCAGTGTTTTACAACATTTTACTCCTTTGATCAGACTCAACTTTTGGAGCAATATAAACAGAAATATTATCATATGTATCCCGTTCCCATGCAGACTGCTGAGACGTACACCAAAGAGATACGACAGCGACTAGACAGCCCACGGTACGCTAATCTGAATTATACCTTCAATAATCTGGCGCCCTTCGGATACGACGCAACTTGGGCCGTAGCTCTCATGTTTAACCGTTCTGTAGAGGTGCTGAAGAATATGACGTTCAAAGATGGCGTTCCTAGGAGACTGGAAAACTTTACATACGAGGATAAAGAGATGGCTCAACTCTTCTTTCGTCTCCTGAATGAAACGGAATTCACCGGTATTACGGTGAGAGGAGAGGGAGTGAGAGAGGGAGGGAGAGATGGGGATGATGGGAGAAAAGTGGAAAGGAAGAGAGAGAGAGAGAGAGAGGGGGGTGAGGGAGGGAGAGAGAGAGGGAAGGGAGAGAGAGAAGAGAAGGGAAGAGGGAGAGAGAGAGAGGGGGGGGAGAGAGAGAGAGAGAGAGAGAGAGAGAGAGAGAAAGTTACTAAAAATCTTTAACATTATGTTCATCAACACGTGGCTCGATGTGTTTGAATACCCATTACAAGAAAGGAATAATTTTGCGTTCAAAAATTAAATGAAAAATGAAAAATTCTGATTCAATAACTCTTCATACTATAACATAAGCATTTTTTTCTTAATAGATGGAGAGAAAACAAATATATGTACATATATTTCCTCTAGCACGAGATATTTTTTCCTATTGTAATATATATCCACATTTCATCTACATCGACATGTATTCGATATTGCATTCTTAACTCATACATTTACATTTCTTATATTTATCTCTGTTAGGGGCCAGTGAGTTTCAAGAGTGGAGACAGAGTGGGAATAACTCAGATTGAACAACTTCAACGTAAGTATAGTATGCCTTCCTCTTCTCCCAAACGAATTACTATTTCATATCACATTAAGACCAGATAATTATGACCATTATTGAGCGTCGGTTTCGGCAATAAATTTGTTGATTTTGCATCGAACAGCTTCCATCAAGCATCGTATAAAACCACTGTACTCGGTCTCCAGTCTAACGTCACCTTCTTTAAGTTCCCGTATAACTCGTTAATTCAGGGGACAGGCTGGTGGTGCCTTTGCTTCCAGCCAAATATTAAGGTATTGACTGTGTATCTTTTGCTTCAGTTATGCTTCAAATTAATGCATTTTTTAAACTAATATATTTTGAAACTACACCTATTTTCTAAAAGTCACCAGACATGTCGCTTTTGTTTCTTTTCTTTCTAAAGTTAATATTCAAAGGTTACATGGATCTTTAATGATACTTCTGATTCCATTCAATTAAGATCAAATCAGAATAGGTATAGTTGAGAAAGAATACTGTATTTATAGTTTTGTGCTTTTTTGTTCTCCTTTCGATTCCAGAGGGCTGCACGAACGACCAGTTTCAGATCGAATCTGTGTGTCTGACTTTAAACACCGACATTGAGACGTGGTCGGTGGCCAGTTCGGCATGCAGCCAATTGGGTGATAGGACGTTATTTACTCCTTCCCTGGACGCAATCGAGGACCTGATCGACATCGTTTCCGAAGATGGCATGACGAATACCAAATGGTACGATGTCGTAGGGCTACTCAATTTTCACTTTAATTTCTTTTATACGATTGTGTATGGTAACGCATTGACATCTTTGAATATCTAAGATGAATACTACATTTGATTATAAATGAGTATGCCTTTTAGGAAGTATGAGAAACATACAAACCACACAGAGGTACAGAGTCAACTCAAATTAGAGAAGTTGTGAGCTAACACATAAAGTTCCTGGTGATATTTCGATGCAGTAGATCAAAAAGGCTGAGGAACAAGATATAGGAGAAATATATTGCAAGATGAATAGCAAATGACATCTATAATCAGCACTAGTAATATGAAAATGAACGCAAGTCATGTCATGAAATAGAAAACAAAAGAGTAGATAGAAGATAATGTGTACAACTGGAGAGGAACATCCTCGTAGTAGTAGTAGTAGTAGTAGTAGTAGTAGTAGTAGTAGTAGTAGTAGTGGTAGAAGTGGTAGTAGTAGTAGTAGTAATAGTAGTAGTATTAGTAGTAGTATAGTAGTAGTAGTAATAGTAGTAATAGTAGTAGTAGTAGTAGTAGCAGTATAAGTAGTACATGTAGTAGTAGTTGGCCGCAAATACAATAACAATGGTTCAATGTCTTATGCACACAGGTACATAGGTCTGTATGTTGACTCTGATGGTCAGTTTAATGACGTAAGCGACTCGTTGAACCAGTCTGAATTACAAGCCTTGACAGACTCATGGTCGTCATCATTAACAAGTGGTTGCATGGTCATTGATCTCGACCAAGCTGACGAAGATGGCAATCTCCTCATCGTAGACTGCAACCAGACCTACCCGTTCATCTGCTCTCAACCAACCAGTAAGCTACTTTACCATGTAACCATGGTAACAATACAGTGGTTATCTTGACATTACGAGTAGCCGTGGCGGCAAATCCGCCGTAAAACATCGCATGCTGACTCTTTCCCTATAGAACCTTAAGTCTGCTCAGGGGAGTGAGATAATGGACCGTTGTGATTGTATGCATTTCGAGCAGATGATTACATCAGGTCTACAAGTTGTTGATTCTGATATCGATTTGATCGTGAAAGACGAGTGTTATTCAAATTCAGATATTTATGCCAATCACACTTCGTCGAGCTGAAAGCGAGTTCTTGTCTTTGAACATTGACATACAAAATATTTTATCCAGGCTTTATGTGTATTTGCCTGTCTGCCATGTGAAACATACTCCAGCCATAAAATAATGTTTATCTGTTTTCATAGTTATTCAATGTTTTACCACGACCCTCCTTTTCTCTCTCTGTCAGTATTTCTAGAGCAACGATTAGGACTATATGATACGGCAGGAGATGTCTTAGACTGGAATTCAAGAGGTATTTTTTGGCCAGGTAAGAAGCTATTCAAAGGCTTCGGAGTATTGACTGGAACCTTGATATATCATTGAGCTCTCGAAATATTTTCGAACATTTATGCATCATTCAGATTAACTTAATATAATTGGAAGGGAAGTAACAAATGTTCTTTTCCTCTGTTTTTAAAATATGCTGAGGAAACTTAAGCTGATCAAATTATATGGCAGCCGAATAATACCCCTTTTTGTATACTGACAGCTAGATGGTATAAAGATTAAACTATTACTCTTAAATTCTTATTTGAGTGACTGGTCAAATTTTGAATCAAGTTCCTCAAAACGGACACGGCGGCGCACAGTGGGCCAGAATCGCCTCAAAGTGTGCCAAAATTCAAAATTGGCGAATGTGAATTTTTATATTTTTTTCATTCGTTTTGGGAAGAAAACATTCTAAAGAATATTTTTCCACCCATATTTTAATATTTAGCGAGTTTTAAAAGTGTCATATACCCCTGCGAACATGGGAAAATCTATATGTTGCTTCAAAAATGATAAAAAAGGTAACTTTACACTAGGTGTTGAGAATGTATGAAGGGAAAAGCAATCAACTTGATACTGCGTGCACTTCTTGCCTATTGGTAACCCAATTAGAAAATACAATGACCAAATTTATGGAAGCTTCATTTTGGGAAAAATGAGCATTTAATTTCACAAAAAAAGGGGAAAAATGCAATTTTTATATAAAAGTAGCATATTAATTAGGATTCCGGCCGATTCCCGCAGTGATGTTAATCTCAAAATGTCCGCCCAAACCTATGCTTTCCATGTATGGTATTTCTTTTTGCCATAATTTGCGACTCTGCATGTGCAGGCGCTTTTTCTCCCCACGTCCATCGATTATTATTAGGCATAATCGGTACAATTTTGTACTGTTTACGCACAGCCGATTCAACGCTCGTCCGCGTAACCATGGCAACGGTTACGTGAGTGTAGAGCGTGTAGCGTAGTGTATATTGCTTTCACACGTTGATGCATTTCGCAATCATATATGATATCATTCTAGGAGAACTTGGATTGAAATAAACGATGGCGGTATTAAGAAGACAGCTTTTTCATGCTGTGCATTCAGCTGGCTTCATTTCAGACATCAAACTGGCATCCAAAACATCCATTGATGCATTATGTGCATATCATAATTTGGGTAACAAGTCAAACATCCCACAAAAACTTCTCAAGAGTTTGTCAAAGACTATTGGACGCTTTCTGTATCGTATGCGAGAGAAATGGAACAAGTGTGGTCGTCGCCAGGAATATTTCATGAAAGAAAACGAGGACTGGCTTAATCAGACATTGACATTCAATACTGAAGTAGAAACATTTCTTGCACAGCAAAACAGCACAGATACCGGGACAGAAACAGAGCCAACTTCAGACTTGCCAGGCACGTCACAGGGCGCATCCAATGTGGGACGTCCAGCTAAGAATTGGGACACTCTCTCAGATCGTTCTAAAAAAAGAAAAGCACACCACCTTCTAGAAGACAGGGAACCAGAGGAACTTCTATATGCGGCATCTCAAGGCGTGTATAAGAAAAATTCAAGTTTGAAATATGTGTTGAAATTCGCAATGCTAACACCATCAAGACCAGCTAAAATAAGAAAACTGATATCAGAAAAAAAGAAAGAACCATTAAAATTCTCAAGTGAAGAAGCTTTGTCACTTTTAGTTGAAACAGGAATGACAAAACAGGCATACCAAACAACCAGACTTGCTGCAAAAGGTAAAAATGCTGATATTTATCCACCGTATAACGAGATTAGGGAAGCTAAGGAAAAATGTTATCCCAATGACATCTCAGTCACGGAAGACTCTGGGAAAGTACCCCTACAAAGCCTCTTAGACCACACTGCACTTCGGATAATTCAGGAGCAGAAGGACACTATCACGCGAGTCATTGAAAATTTAGAAGAAGATGAACAGTTCAATTGTGAATTGGTGTGCAAATTGGGCTTTGACGGCTCATCAGGCCACAGTGAATACAAACAGAAGTCTACTGCAGGTACGTGTTTTCTTCTTTCCACCCTACAGAGCTAAATGCGTTTATTCTTTTTTTATCAGAGAGACCAACATCAGCATTAAAGCTGATTCATGAAACAAATAAAAAAAGGACATATCTTAAGTAAAATAAAAACACATGGTTTTAATGCTCCAACAATTAAACAAGCTTAGGTTTCCATTAATATTTATTTCCTGATAATTATATATATTTCTTATGAGCAATGATATTTTATGTTTTGATAAAATAAATAATCAAAGCCTCCAAATGTTGGGATAATATAGATACATTTGGACGTACATGATGTATGAGTATAACATTTTAAGTTTCATTCTGATGAAATTTTAAAGTAATTTTGAATTCATGTTTGCTGTACACAATTATTCATTTCTGACATAATAATTTTATTTTTCTACTGCAGGTACTTTGGATGACAGCAGCATATTCTGCACTACTCTAGTTCCGCTGCAATTGAAGGTAAAAGACAGTATTCTGTGGCAAAATCCGGTTCCTTCTTCGTCAAGATTTTGCCGACCCATTCATCTTCAATTCAAGAAAGAAACAACTGAACTCTCTCAGGAAGAGTATAGATCTGTTCAAGATGAAATCAAGAAATTGCAACCTAT
Organism: Strongylocentrotus purpuratus; assembly: GCF_000002235.5. NCBI lineage: Eukaryota > Metazoa > Echinodermata > Echinoidea > Camarodonta > Strongylocentrotidae > Strongylocentrotus > Strongylocentrotus purpuratus. Next base: position 33,625,251 of record NW_022145611.1, on the reverse strand, counting down.
GAATGTATCTTTGGACATTGATTATGAGCTGGCAGCAGATCTAAATAGGAACGACACCATACAGATTAACTATGAATTGCACTTCACCATGGTAGATCAGAAAGTCGTGAATGCTCTGACAGAAACCAAGTCATCTATGCGATGCTATGTCTGTGGGGCTACTCCCAAACAGTTCAATGACATAGAGAAACTTCCCTCCGCGTCAAATGAGGAAGCTTATAGCTATGGACTCTCACCTCTACATAAATGGATCAGATGTTTTGAGATGTGTATTCACATTGCTTACAGAATTACGATTAAAAAGTGGCGTGTTTCAACTGAAAATGACAAAGCTGTCGTCGCTGCTCAGAAGAAGAAAATACACGATCGCTTCAAAGAGGAAATGGGTCTTAAAGTAGATGAACCGAAACAAGGATCGGGAAATACAAACGATGGGAACACTGCACGCAGAGCATTCCAAGAGGAGGACACCTTTGCTGACATTTGCGGGTTAGATTTGAACTTAGTACATAGGATTCACATGATCTTAGTAGCAATTTCTTGCAAATCCTCTCTAAATCCAGTACGATTTGGAGACTATTGTCGCAGAACAGCAGAAATCTATGTACAACTCTACCCATGGTATAAAATGCCTGTGAGTGTGCATGTACTGCTGCTTCACGGCTCTACCATTCTTGCTTGTTCAGTTCTACCGATCGGGATGATGAGCGAAGAAGCTCAAGAAGCCAGAAACAAGGACAACAAGGTATACAGAAGGAAATTTGCAAGAAAGACATCAAGAGTAGACAATATGAGTGACGTGTTCCACCGTCTTATGATTACAGGCGATGTTGCCATCAGTCTTTTATCACTTAAAACTCCACAGCCAAGAACCCTGCCACGTGAAGTCCAAGAGATGCTGAAAGACTTTCGGGTCATTCAAGACAATGATTCTCCAGACAGTGACTCGTAATGAGAAGCAAAAGGACCCATACATAGAGATATGGCAAAAACGTTATAAAACGTTCAAGGGTATTTCATATTTTTAAATCATAATAATTTATTTGATTATATTCCAAATCCCTTTGAACATCTTCTGAAATCAATCGATGTCTCATTCTTTAAATTCATATGGAAAGGGAAACCCGATACAATAAACAGAAAACAAGTAGTTTGTAAATACGAAAATAGTGGACTAAAAATAGTTGATGCCGGACAATTTTATAGAGAGAAATTTAAAAATGCTCCAATTGTGCGTCTTAGGTCCAGAAACCCTGAAAAGTTTCCCTAGTCAGTGTCATATGAATCTGTTTATGTGTTACAATGCATGTTGGCCTTTTCCAATCAGAAAACTGTATTTTAATGACGTGAGAGAAATTTGAAAATGCTCCAATAGTGTTTCTTAGGTCCAGAAACCCCTGAAAAGTTTCCCTAGTCAGTGTCATATGAATCTGTTTATGTGTTACAATGCATGTTGGCCTTTTCCAATCAGAAAACTGTATTTTAATGACGTCAGAGAAATTTGAAAATGCTCCAATTGTGTTTTTTAGGTCCAGAAACCCCTTATAAGTTCCACTAATCAGTGTAATATGAATCTGTCTATGCGTTACAATGAATATTTGCCTTGTCCAATCAGAAAACAGTATTTTAATGACGTCAGAGAAATTTGAAAATGCTCCAATTGTGTTTTTTAGGTCCAGAAACCCCTTATAAGTTTCACTAATCAGTGTAATATGAATCTGTCTATGCGTTACAATGAATATTTGCCTTGTCCAATCAGAAAACAGTATTTTAATGACGTCAGAGAAATTTGAAAATGCTCCAATTGTGTTTCTTAGGTCCAGAAACCCCTTATAAGTTCCACTAATCAGTGTAATATGAATCTGTCTATGCGTTACAATGAATATTTGCCTTGTCCAATCAGAAAACAGTATTTTAATGACGTCAGAGAAATTTGAAAATGCTCCAGTTGTGTTTCTTAGGTCCAGAAACCCCTTAAAAGTTCCACTAATCAGTGTAATATGAATCTGTCTATGTGTTACAATGCATATTTGCCTTGTCCAATCAGAAAACAGTATTTTGATGACGTCACACGGATTTGAAAATACTCCCATCGAATTCTATGGGTCCGAAAACCCTTAAGATACTTTAACCAGGAACTTCATTAACCTTCTTCAATGAGAAATTAATTTTGGCACACTTTGAGGCGGTTCTGGCCCACTGTGCGGCGCAGTCATTCACACCTCTCTTTAAAATACAAAACAGACTAAAATCACAAAAGACCATTTAGTTGCAAGTTTGCACAATGAACTGAAGAGGTTATAATGAATATAATGTAAAGAGCTTATAGAAACGTAGTATTACAATTGTGACTTTTGATTATTATTCATGTTGATAACATTCGTATTTCGAGGTAACTTTTTTTTACAGAACTGATATGTATTCATTGTTCGATTAAGTTTTTTATTTGTTTGTTTGTTTGTTTGTTTTCATCATTCAGGGACTGGTGAACCACCACTTGATAGTACCCCTGAGGTTATCATCGTGATCAAGGAAATTTACGAGGGCATTGATACATATCTCTATATCATCTTGTGCATTTTCGCGTGTATTGGTATTCTCTTCGCTGTCTTCTTTCTCGCTTTCAACATCAAATTCCGTAATCAGAAGTAAGTAAGATTAATGAAGTCATTGTGGCGTTTTCTTAAAGCACCAGCTAATAAGAAAATAGTAGTAATAAACAATAAATTTGTGAATTGATGAATATAGATGAGCCTTGCAAGGTCTATTACTTCACCGTATTGTTCTTAGTTGTCTTTGTATAAGTCACAAGTCACATCTAAGAATGTCTTATCAAAGATAACACTCTAAAGATTCAATTGAAATAGAGTCTTTAAGAGATATCTTAAAAGCAGATTTCATTATCAATCAGAGAGGAATGAAGCTCATGAATTAAGTCTTGATATATGCTATTTGTATGCTTCGCATTGTTAGAATCACGACAGGGACATTACTTGTTCTGAACAAGTTGTTCATATCCATCTACCTGTGAGTTTTTATACTGGAAGCCTTTTGTGTATGAGTCCAATACCAAGCGGCTTACGAAAAAGCACGAATGTATCACTGTCGAGACTGTACTTGCAAATGATGAAAGAAGTTATTTTTGTCCAATACGTTACGTGCCAACATATTTAGCACAATTATCTGATCACTGTATTCGGTTAATTTACCTACTAGAGATTAGGTCAGACCAATTTCGTAAAATGACACATTATTTTGATGTCAATTAATTTGCATAACCCCACAGTACTTAGTAATGTACGGGACACCGAATGACCAAAACTTTGGACTTGCCGAGATAGATGTAAAACTTAAAGGCCACCTCTTTATTTTTCAGTTTCAGAAGAGTATGATGATACTACTACTACTACTACTAATAATAATAATAATAATAATAATAATTCTAATAATGATACTACTACTACCGATACTACTACTACTACTACTATTAGTATTAATAATAAATCATAATAACAGTGGGTTCCTGTAAACCGCACATGTCTGTCAGACTCCACACCCCCGGTGCTCCACATTATAGACTTGTCTCATTTCCAAGATTTCTCACAGCACAATTCTCATTTCCAATTTAATGTTTGTCTTTATCCTACAGATACGTAAAGTTATCGAGTCCTAACCTGAATAATCTTATTATACTGGGTAGCGTCATGATGTATTCATGGATCTTCTTGTATGGACTAGACGGAAACCTGGTGGGGTCTCATTCCCATCAAACCATATGCCAGGTTAGTTTACCTCTCAGTATATTAAAACAAGCATTACAAAATACATTTATTGTGTAAAACGATTCCTCGGATGCACTTAGAATAGCTGACTTTATTTAGTCCAGTGGTTAAAGGCTACAAGCCATACCAACCTACGATTGACCACACCTAACTCGATACAAAATAAGTGTTTTAACGTGTTTTTGTCTAAAGTTACCTGAAATCTTCAGACTAAACATTGAATATTTTGTTCAGAGATATTTTAACAATATTTATCGAGTAACTCTTCTCTTTGGTTTTGTTTGTCATCTGATTATTTTGTCAGCTTCGGAATTGGGTTCTCTCCATTGGATTCGTGATAGCTTTCGGTGCTATGTTCAGCAAAACCTGGAGGGTACATCGTGTGGCTACTTTTAAGATTATGCCAAGAAAACGAGTAAGTTTAACAAGTTAGATACATTTGTGATCGTACAGTAAAACTTATCAGAATAACTAGTTTTCGCTTTTAAAGATTATAAAGAGAAAACGAATAAGTTCCAAAAGTTACCCTTTTGAGATCATACTGAGAAAACGGGTATTGCCAACAAGATGTCGTGTTTTTTTAAGATTAGAAAATGAGTATGTGTTTAATAAGTCCCGTTCTCAGATTATACTTGTAATAGTGCTCACATATGGGCACCATGCAATGTGCTCAGTGCGATCCAATGTTACAACGTCTTTATCTAGGCTACGATTTCGGTGCTCAAAGCATGCAAGGAATTCTTTGCTGCCTGTACCTCACTTTGGCGGAAAGTGGCTAATGCAGATAAATGTTGTTCTAAGGGACATTATTGACGTGCCGGGGTTAGAACCCACGACCTTCAAGTGTTTAAACCACTTGACTACGATACGGATCTGAAGTATAAGTTTAAGTTTACAAAGTACCCTTATGTATATAGGTTTTTTTTTAATTTAAAAAAAATCTTTACTGAGACCTTAAAGCTTATCTGCCATAGTTTACAGGAGGGATTAGACCGCCCTGCAAGGTCACTGGACAGGTGGTTATCTCATCAACTCAGCTCTCAGTTAACATAAGAAAAAGAGGATCATGGGGGACCAATGGTCACAGATTAGGCATTGTTTGTTATATAGAGGGCGCAAGTAGCTACAAGTAGTCCAGTGGGCCTTTAAAACAGGCAAGTTACACCTTTAAAACTATACTTTTGAAATGTTTATCTAACTGTTTATCAAATGACCTCTTACCGAAATTGATTGCTTATCTGAAGCTTATTTTACACGTCATCATACAACGACAAATCTTTAAATTTACTCGTGATAGAAACAAGAAATTAGTAATACTATTTATTAAAAAGGTAATTATCAACAATATCTTAAACTTTCAATACAGGTGATTCGTGACACGCAGCTTTACCTCATCGTCCTTTTCCTCGTCGCAGTCGACTTTGTTATCCTTCTCGTCTGGCAGATCGTTGATCCGATGGTCCTTGACATCAGGAATCTATTTTTGATGGTGAGACAGTCACTGTAATGTGCAGTACATCGCGGGTGACTATTTAAGGCGAAAGGCGGTGTACATAATGTCGAAACAAAACTTGAAGTATATACAGTATTTATAAATTTGTCTGTTCATTGACCTTTTGCTGCTTCGTATGAAGAGAAAATCTTAACGAAGTATGGAACTTGAAAACGATTGTGAAAACTTCAAAAAAACTCTTTGATCAATGGGACGTTTAGGAAGACATATATCATATGAAAATCGTGATCATATCGCTCGTAGTTTAGATTTGAAGATAATTATGGCGGAGTGTGGCCATTCTGACCTACGATACATGTTGTGTCCATAGATCCATGTTCAAAGTGAATTCGTGTGGGGATTGAGCTTGGATAGTAAAATCGTTCATTTCAACTACTCCATTTTCAAAATCCGCTTTTCTTCAGCTTATTGACAAGTGTTACGATGACTTGTATTTCAAAACGTCGATCACAAAGGCTTCTCAATATTTTCGTTAATATCGAGTATAAACAGTAATATTATAAAATTGAGAAAATTGATAAAAATTATTATTTTGAACAATTTCAACAGGGTTTTCCCGAGAGTTATCTGACATAGTGATATCATCTTGTCGTCACCTCCTCGTTCCAATGTGTTTTTGGAAATCAAAGTGTTGGGTGGTAAAATTACCAGGTATTAAGTTTCACTTCAAAGCATGGTGATTTGTTTTATTTAATATGAAGTCTTTTGCTTTTCGTCTTCTTCGAAAAATCTTTCTTTAGAATGATCCTGATGATGAGTTGGTAATGCTACAACCTTACGTCACGTTTTGCCATTCTAAATACCAGACTTACTGGCTTGTTGTCATGTATGTCTACAAGGGAATCCTCCTTTTCTTCGGTACGTTCCTGGCGTGGGAAACAAGAAAGGTAGGTTTGCATCAAGAGGGAAGAAGACAAATGTTTAGACAAATCTTGTGGGTGTTTGGGCAACATTGAGGTATTGCAATATACGTTCACACACTACATAGAGAATGACCCCATACCATTTGCCAATATCTTTTTCAGCTTTGTTTCAGGCAATATTAGCCATCCTACTCTGGTCTGAAATTAATCAAAATTTATGTTAGGTGATGTAATGTCAGCTATCAGCATGTATTAAAAATATCTATTCACAAATAATATGCATGTTTTATAGTAATTGAATTATTGTATTTTTTGTCTATATTAGGTGAAGATACCGGCGTTAAACGACAGTAAATTGATCGGCATCAGCGTCTACAATGTATTCATACTCTGCGCAATAGGAGTTGGTGTCAGCTATGCCTTACGAAGTGAACCGGCAGCTCTCTTTATCTTCCTTTCCTTCGTCGTGTTATTTTGTAACACAATCACACTGGGTGTCGTCTTTATACCAAAGGTAATATCTCTACCGAAAGTAATATTTATTTATTTCCTTTTGCTGCTGTGTACCACGAAGTCATTGGATGTCGTCTTTATAGCAAAGGTGATATTTCTACTACGTATAGTCTTTTTTCCTTCATCGTGATGTTCTGTACCCTAATCTAGTCACAATGGGTGTCGTTCAACTTAATAGTTCGTTTTAGCTCATTTGAATGTAAAGTGCCTATGATTAACGCCTAATGTATGACTGATCGATCATATATTTGATGAAAAGCCATTGTGCTCATAGCTTGATGTTGTTAAATAATGTGGTGGCAGTGAAAGAAATTGAATACACATCTTTGAAACTTCAGACCCAGGAAGCTCAAGGTGTAAGCTATATGAAAAGTCGACGCACAAGACCAAGGTATTAGATTTTGAAAGGAGAGTCATAATAATGCCGTATCGATTACTCGAGATTTTGAAAACAATCTAGATTATTCAAAGATGCTTTTATATAGAAAACTTTAATTCTTATAGAAGAACAACTGCTATTTTCTTCTGAAGGTATGAATTTCGATTCGATAATACACTGAACGTCTTCAGGATAATGTTACGTGAAGTACATTCGGGTATTTTAAACTTATATAAGTTTTGAAAATTGTATTTCGTCTGTGAATCTATCTCGCGCAGTCACATATACGTGAGTACAAACTAATGCAGTTTTCAAAATAAGCCAATCTTTCTTCTTTCCATTCCTAATCTATCAGATAATTACAGTGTACAAGGATCCACTGGGTGTGAACGCTACGGGTAAGAAGAATCGAACAAGTGGATTAGAGTCCATGGATATGAAATCATCCACAGCTATTGACTATGCACCAGAGTTATCGGTAATATCAACAGGTGCACCAGATAAAGATAACCAGAAGTTACAAGACAAAGTTGACATGGTATGGAGAAATTAATCCTATAGGATCTTGCATGTTGTAGCTTCAGTGGCCATATGTAAACATAATTTGAAAGTCTTGAATGATTTCTGATCTTTTGTCAATAGTTATTTCGTGATTACGTTTATCACAAACGCTACAAGCACTTGATCACTATTGTTATTGTGATTGCGTTAACCAATGATAAGGAAGAATTGAAGATCAGATGATCATTATTGGATTGTTTGTTAAACATTACAAAACCATTATTACCATTTCATTCACAAATTGTAATTTGGTATATTTCTAGAACGTCTTAAATACGGTCATCAATTAAATAGTCATGTAATCATGTCCCTCACTCGTTCGGCTCCCTGTTGGTTGTCATCACAAGGAAAGAGTCCAAACTGGTATAGGTTGTCAGTCCCAAGTCCCTCGCTCAGTCGGCTCTATGTGGCGTGTCATCACAAGGAAAGAGTCCAAACTGGTATAGGTTGTCAGTCCCAAGTCCCTCGCTCAGTCGGCTCTATGTGGCGTGTCATCACAAGGAAAGAGTCCAAACTGGTATAGGTTGTCAGTCCCAAGTCCCTCGCTCAGTCGGCTCTATATGGCGTGTCATCACAATGAAAGAGTCCAAACTGGTTTGGTTGTCGGTGCCTAGTCCCTCACTCAGTCGGCTCTATGTAGGATGCCATCACAAGGAAAGAGGTCAAACTGGTTTGGTTGTCGGTTTATAGTCCCTAACTCAGTCGGCGCTATGTAGGATGCCATCACAATGAAAGAGGCAAAACTGGTTTGGTTGTCGGTTTATAGTCTCTCACTCAGTCGGCTCTATGGTGTAGGACGTCATCACAAGGAAAGAGTCCAAACTGGTATAGGTTGTCAGTCCTAAGTCCCTCACTCAGTCGGCTCTATGTGGCGTGTCATCACAAGGAAAGAGTCCAAACTGGTATAGGTTGTCAGTCCCAAGTTCCTCGCTCAGTCGGCTCTATGTGGCTTGTCATCACAATTCAATTCAATTCAATTCAATTCAATTTTATTTCGCAATATAAAATCAAAATATACAAAATAACAGTAAATTTTAACTATGTTTACAAAGATTATGTGCGGGGCTTTCCATGAAGGTTGCGAAAACCTGTGAAGTTGGATCGCCCATTAAAGAATGTAAAACAATACAAAAAGAAATATAACATATTATAAGCACTCAACAATAAATTAAGTAAAATAAGCAAAGTACAAACACTTTAACTACCTATAAGACAAGAGAAAGTAAAATAGAGAGAAGAAAAACAATATATAAAGGGGGAAAAGAAAGGAAAGGAAAACAAGATAACAATGAAAGAGGGTTCAGATATAAAATTAGAAGAAAAAAGAAGAAAAAAATCAACAACTGAGCTGATTAATAATTATTTAGTAGTAAGATTTTATATTGTTTTCTAACAAGGAAAGAGGCAAATTTGGTTTGGTTGTCGGTTTATAGTCTCTCACTCAGTCGGCTCTATGATGTAGGACGTCATCACAAGGAAAGAGTCCAAACTGGTTTGGTTGTCCGTTGCTAGTCCTTCACTCAGTCAGCTCTACGTGGCGTGTCATTAAAAGGAAAGAGTCCAAACTGGTTTGGTTGTCCGTTGCTAGCCCCACTCGGTCGGCTCTATGATGTAGGACGTCGTCACAAGGAAAGAGTCCAAACTAGTTTGGGTGTCCGTTCCTAGTCCCTCACTCAGTTGGCTCCCTGTAGGACGTCATCACAAGGAAAGAGTCAAAACTGGTTTGGGTGTCTGTTCCTAGTCCCTCACTCAGTTGGCTCCCTGTAGGACGTCATCACAAGGAAAGAGTCCAAACTGGTTTGGTTGTCCGTTGCTAGCCCCACTCGGTCGGCTCTATGTAGGATGTCATCACAAGGAAAGAGGCCAAATTGGTTGTCAGTCCCAATTCCCCCACTCGGTCGGCTCTATGTGGCGTGTCATCACTAGGAAAGAGGCCAAATTGGTTGTCAGTCCCAAGTCCCCCACTCGGTCGGCTCTATGTGGCGTGTCATCACAAGGAAAATGTCTAAATGGGTTTGGTTGTCCGTTCCTAGTCCGTCACTCAGTCGGCTCTATGCGGCGCGTCATCACAAGGAAAAGGTCTAAACGGGTTTGGTTGTCCGTTGGTACAGTAGTTCCTTACTCGGTCGGCTTTATGTAGGGTGTTATCGCAAGGAAAAGGTCTAAACTTGTTTGGTTGTCAGTCCCTAGTCCCTCACTCGGTCGGCTCTATATAGGATATTATCACAAGGAAAGAGGCCAAATTGGATTGGTTGTCCATTGCTAGTCACATGGCACCATTAGACTTAATACTATTCGGAGAAGCGTGTAGTTTTATAATAGGCACAATATAAGTTAACAATTCAATAAATAGGTTTTTTTCTCATTAGTAACAGTCCGTAGCGTCACCAGACGTTGTTTTATTATGATTAATTTTCCGTTCAAATTTTGCAAACGAAAAAATTATTAGCTCTTTTATGTTCAGATATTCATAAACGATGAAGAAGTATAAAATTCTTCAGTAGAATGTAAAACCTTTATCTTCTCCTCCCTCTCCCTCATTTTCTCTGAATCTGCATCTGACTCGTAATTATATCATAATATCTCGTTCTACCTTTAGCTCAAAAAGCAGTTACAGGGCACGAAGGACCTGAATGCCATCTTGAAGGACACGGATGATAACATGTGTGGTGTTTGGTGCTGTGGTCTCTCTTGTGGCTGTTCTTACATACATGGATGTTTCTATTCTGATGAAGATGATGAGTGTACGCCTGGGTATACAATCAAACAAGAAGAGAGCACATCAGGTGATGTTTTCATGGGGGACGAAAAACCGAGTGGACACACCAAACCTGCCACGACTGCAGATCGTGGTAAGAATGGCCAAGCCGCTGGAACTGTCGAATCCATAGCCGTTGATGTGGAAGTTGGTGTAGAAAACGCTGGCTATGTTGCGACGAGTTACGATGAACATGACACGAAGGCAACTCCTTCTCCAGCCGTAGAAAGTCAAGGTTTTCCAGGGACAGTATATGGAGCGGAAGCGTCCCCTGACCTGTCTGCGTGGAGGTCATCATCTAATTCGACAGGAGTGCCTTGTGCTGAGCATTCAATGGAGGCTTCCAAAGTCAGAGTTGTAACAGATGACAACACACCACGTGATGTTGACGAAGATGAATGTTGACGGTCAGAGTATTCACCGTATGACCTCCTAGAGGAGCTAATACAGCAGTTCATGTTGACGATACAGCCTTTTTAAAATCACCGCACGCCTTACGAGCAGACTATATGAATGACTTCGAACGGATTTTAAAAATGTTATCTGTATCCATCTTGAATCTAGAATGGTCATATGAATAATAATTGTAAGCCCTGCAGTTACAAAGAAAACCCAAATCGGCTGGAATTTGTTGGTCTTCTCTGCAAATCTGTATGAAATCTACTCGCATTCGCAATCGCACTCGCACTCGCACAATATTTTAATGATTTTTTTTTGGGGTGCTATTTTTTAGCTACAAGAAGAAATCCTATCGAAATTTCATCGCGGTGTTTAACTGATTTTTGCTTTGTTCACAGACATTTTCGACTTGCCTCCACCACCCTCCCATTTATATTCGAAGATAAACAACGGCTTCTGTAACTTGTAGATACTTAAGTATTATGTTATGAGTATCATTTAGTATCATTCGGCATCACCTGTGACTTGGAGGGACCTGCATGCCCTTCTGAATAATAACATGCATACTAAAAAAAATTATCACTTATCTTGTAATTCAGTGGAAAGGATATTTACATGCTTATAACATTTTAAGGTGTTTTAAGGTTTTGTCGTAAAAACAACAAAAAGTATCCAAACTAATACAGCTATTTTACAGATTATTCATTATATTTTTGTACAAAATGTATATTGTGAAGCTAGAGTAAGAAAGTAACGCACAAGTTATACAAGTACAGACGATACATGTTAGGTTACTTTGGAAAGACTAGTAATTCTATAATTGGCGATAAAATAGAAACTTACAATTTTACTTTTTATGAAGTGTCTAAATTCTGATTTTCTCTTTCAGAACATGATTGTGTTCTGTAGATTGGTGGGAAACATATTGATGCTGTTGTAAAAATTTCATAATTCTAAGCATGTGACATGATGTGTGAAAGGCGTGCCTTGGGTATATTTTGATGTTGAAAAAGTGCATTTATGGCGAATCTACTATTATCTAGTAGAATATAGCACAGATTTTTTTTTACAATGGATTCAATCATAGACCTCAGTAGAATTTGAGCAACATTGCCATTTTTATGTATATTTCCATCAGTACTATTAGCATTGTTATCATTAGTGATGTTGTGTGAGGGGATTGGTTATTGTAATTAATGGTATTATCAGAGCCATTATTATCCTCACATGCTAAATGTGAATTGCGTTAAAACATCAATAAACTTTCTACTTGGGAATTTTGCTTGGTTCTACCCTGAAATATGTACTCTCACTTATTTAAAATCTACATGTACATATAAGATTTGTCAAAGAGTGAAAGTTTGCAATTCTAAATTGCGAATACGTGACTTTAATTTGGGGCAAATGCGAAATTACAGATCTTACCCCCTTATTCATCTTATATCAGAATCATAAAAAATAATCAATATTTAGTAATGTTTGTACTCGTCATTATCCTGTGCACTTAGTTCTGAATGATAGCAGGCCTTTCGATAAATGTTATTTGGTATTTCATTATCTTTAAATCCTGCCAGATGTCCATAATGCCTTTATTGTGACTACGGGAGCTCCAGTTTCCAAATGGACCATGACTATATATTTGTAATCATAATTTATCACGAAGCTGCACTTACACGTTTGGTATATGCAAATTTAAGTATGTCGCACAATCCATTGATGTTTGTACCACCAAAGCAGATATATATGTTTACGTGTACTTTATTATCAAATTGACACTGTAAAATGAATATTGAGCCTAAGTGGTTATTTATTGTTTGGGAATATAGCGACCAAGTTAACGTTATGAAATAGTGAGGGAGAAAAAGAGAGAGAAAGAGAAAGGGAGAAGGAAAAAGAGACAGAGACAGAGCAAGGGAGGGAGAAAGAGTGATAAAGACGGACGTAAATCGAGTGAGAGGGGGAGATAATGAAGATGGAGAAAGAGATAGGCAGGGCGAAGGAGGAGAGAGGGAGAGGGAGAGAGAGAATAATGAACGCGCTGGTGGAAAAATAAGGAGAGGTACAGAGAGGAGAGAGGAGATGGATACGGGGGAGGGGAAACACTAGCGCATTCGGGGGGAGCTTTGGGGCTGATGAAGCCCCCCCCCCCCAAAAAAAAAAAAAAAAAAAAAAAAATGGGAAAAAGAATTTAAGAAAAAGAAATATGAATGTTTTATAGAGACCAACGATTTTAAGACAAGAAACAGTCTATAAATCTTGGCTCGGCAGTCTTGATTGCACTTGAAAGAGAGCATCCAATAATACCTGTTATCAATAGGTATACCCTGTCAGAATAAAAAGATAAATGAAGAAATAAATAACTACATGGAGCTCTATGCCAAAGCTCTGGTGTCTTTTTTTTAACACTGGAAAATTCTTCCCGGGAATGCGGACCAGCTTGGTGTAATTAATCCCCTATCAGAATGTTTTATATTTTCTTTAAATATGGTGGGATGCTCTCAAGAGAACGTGAAATACCTTTTGTATTTCCTCATGCAAGTTTACAAGGCCCTGTTACATGACAAGTAAATGATCACTCATTCAAAAGGTTGGGGAAAATCTGTTTAAAAAATCGTTTCAAAACTGGCAAGAGGGGAATCATGAATGCAGTACAGATTAAGACATAGCGTAGCCTACGGCCAGTAGCGTTAGCCACAGTTTCGTTTTAGGACAAAAAGCACATCATTCTTGACTGTATTTGAAACAGACAGTTCAATATACCTGATATCAAAATGAATACAAATAACCGACAAATAACTAAATAAACAAATAAAAGAACTAAATAGAGCTCTCTCCCCAAGCCTGCGTGTCTTTGTTGAGCACTAGATGATTCCGCTCGGGTATGCAGGCGAGATGTAAGATTAAGCCTTTATTAGAATGCTTTCACTAGACTTGAATGTGAATGATTCTTTGAATTCCATAGTGTAACGTAGGGGCCCTTTTAAACAAGTAAAACCCTGCCCATCATAATACGCATGTTAAAAAGTTGTTTACAGACTGGAAATGACTAGAATAAGACTATAGTGAGTGAATGAGACATTGAAACGAGATTTTATTTTAATTCTGGCAGTAGAGGACTGTATAATGTATTAAAAATTACCGGCCGCAGGCTACGCTGACGACAGGCAAAGCTAGCTGCATGACGACTGATGCCAGCTACCTCCTCCAATTTGTTTAGCACACCACCATCACAGCCTTCCCCAAAGCTCCCCCGATAGACGTTATCAAACTCGGACACACTCCAAACTTTGCATCTCTATGACCCATCTTTAATTATTTTTTTAAATTTCCCGCCTGATTTGAGATGGCCATCTCACAAACTCCCCAGTTTAGGTACGATCATGTATAATGAAACGCCCTAACCCCGCCCAAACCCGTCGCCGCCCCACCCACACTCACTCAACTTCATATATGCATTGCGGAGCTTGAGACTGCAGAGAGAGAGAGAGAGAAAGAAGTGCGCGCGAGAGTGAGAGATGAGAAAGAGATGAGGAAGAGGGATTAGATGAGAGAGAGAGAGAGAGAGAGAGACAGAGAGACAGAGAGGGGGAGAGAGATAAGACAGGGGAAGGGGAGTGAGATGAGAGAGAGAGAGAGAGAGAGAGAGAGATACGACAGAGTGAGGGAGGGGTGAGAGAGAGGTTGAGAGAGATAAGAGAGAATAAGGTAAAGATGAGAGTTATGTAATTTCGATGAAATACGACAGTATTCAAGGTATATTATGAAACGATGAATAAACACGATATAAGTAAAATGATAGGAGTTTGGTTAGTGGCGATCCGGGAAACGGGAAAACTACATCGTAACACGTATCAATTCAATTCAATTCAATTCAGTTCAAGACTTCATTCTAGACTCAGCTGCAAGAGCAGAGGTCCATATAGTCATATTCACATGTTGATATAAACAATGAACAAAAACAAGAGGGGAACACATATAGATAAAAGAGAAAAAAAAACTAAACTACTTTAATCAACCTCTGCCGACTGTAACAAGAAAAGGTAAGTGTAAGCACAATACCATAGTTATTAGGAGGATGGAGTAGATAGAATTGGCATCCAGTTTCTTTCAAGTTTTTTTTTGGAGTTAAAACGCTGAAAACGCTTAAAACGCCCAAGAGCTTCCAGGGGCTCTACCCCTTCTTTCCCTGCCGGTGCCTTGCCCCCTTGACCCGAAGCCGATAGACGCTGCGCTTGCTTCAACTCACAAAATAGACTCCTGTATATTTTGAAAATACACGTACAGGTATAGACTTTTCAAAATTTGGCCAACAAATTTAGGCCAGCTTCAAGGTACCATGGAATTTTTGTTGAAGTGTCCAAACACAGTCTGCATGCAGACTAGGACAGTAGGATGTGGAAAAGGAGACTCAGTATTGATCTAGACGATGAAGTTCAAACATCATAGTCAAGTGATTGTTCTTAACTATTTACCAACGCCAAGAGCAACATTAACAGTCATTATGGTATAAAATGTTATCTAAGAAAATAAAATCGAATCGACAATGATACAAAGGTCGGTAGTAATATTGATACACAAAATGTATTATTAACGAAACCAATGCCCCAATATAGGTTACCGGAGATAAAACCGGGATCATAATATTTTGAAAGCACTTTGGAAGCACATAGATTGATAAGTGACTGTACAAAAAGCGGAATATTTACGATCATAACTCGGAGCAGGCGCGGATCCAGGATTTCTTAATGGAGGGGGCCCAACTTTTTTCTTTTTTTTTGCTCCCGAAAAACTCCCTTGAGCGCCAGGGGGGGGGGGGGGGGGGCCCAACCCCCCAAAAAGGTAAAAATCGCGTGATTTTTGCATGATTTTTTTTCTCAAGGGGGGGGGGGCCCGGGCCCCCCCCCCCCCCCCCCCTGGATCCGCCACTGACTCGGAGACACGCAGCCTTAATGCATTGAGATTCATTATACGCGTCCCATCTTTAAGAGTGAGATAAGAACCATTTTACAATGAGATCTTAATCGTAAAGACACTATTATTTAGTTATTGGACCTATAAACAACCGAGTGTAAACAATGAACGAGAAGTCTATACAAAGTCGTGTTTACACTATCCCGTTTAATTGATTCAGATCTAGTGACTGTGTTTTGACTGTGTTTTGGTTTAAGGATCTTACATTTTTTCAAGCAAGAACAACGGCAGAGATCTGATAAGGAAGGGCATGATGTGTTTGCTGATGATAAGTCCCTTGGATATTTATCTGTAAGGTCTTTTCATATTTTTGAATATATTTTTATTTTGTCGAATCTTTTCGTTTTGTCAAACAAACTATTGATGTATAGTTTATAGTATGACAAAGTAGTTTTTAGGAACAGATAACAACTACTAATGTTGTATACCCTTACCAAGTTTCGTAATTTATGGAGCATTTGAAAAATTGATTTGTCCCGATTCATGTTTCTTGAGACTGTGACATATTAAAGCTTAAATCTATACGTATTCAAACAAGTTCCTAATTCAACCAGTCCATCTTTCATTCTTGAGTTTCCGAAAACGCATAAAAACATCAAATTCACAAAGGGTATGAATAATTTAGGAGTTAACTGTACGTACTTCAAGCTTTGTTATAGGTAACTGACACGGAAGATTGATCTATTGTTTATAATCATCTACCTCATTATTGTCGATATAAAATTGGGGGAGTCTGCATGCAGTCACATGATTTCCAAAGGAGTGCTATATATAATTATAAAAAGCTTGTCATCGCGAATTCTTCTTTTTACGATTATTATAAGGGAAAGTTTTGCGATCGAAACATACATAGACCTATACATAGACTTACAGTATTTGGCGTGTCAACCATGTCAACACTTAAGCCAGACTTTAAAAAATATCCTTGAAAAATTAAAACAGGGCCCTTTTTTTCTTAGTAGTTCTTAGGTTCGTTCCGCGTGAGCGAAATTGTGATTATCCTTTAGCAAGAGATGATGAGTCTTCTTTTCTATTGTTATTCAAGATACTGCAACGGATTGACTTCGATTTGTCGTTATCGTATGAATGGGTCATGCCCTGCGGGGTTGGGTTCATCAAAACACCACCACACAGTTACCTTCGATCGCACTCCACTCATTCAAAGCCTACTCTATCAATCCACAAGCAGACGTGAATCTGTACTTGGCGCGACAGCAACTTATCCACAAATTTCTGTCAGTTGCACTTGTCGCCATGTTTATAACCGTTCGGTTTGGAGGTAAGTTTGTTTCCAATGCTATATTCTCGAATTCAATCGCTGGCATGTTTAGCAGAGTTGGATATATTTCACCTCTACCGGATTTACATGCATATACTTCTATTCATGGATAAGGCGTATTGTACACAGGATTACTGGAGCGTGCGGAGCCGTGTATACACCAATATATACCGTACATACCACTGTCTCTCCCACGTTGCTAGGCACGCGTTATACCAGTTTTTAATATACAGGTATATCTGATATAGTGCATTGTATGTGTACTGCTCATATACTGTTAGATAGTAGATGATTATCTAAGATATATGTGTATTTAGTCTCTATTGATCTGAATTGATGAGTTTCATTCTTGTGCTCCTAGTTATAACGTTGCTTCGATTATTGCATCACTGTGATCCTTTTCTAATCAATATACCTATTGATAAGTACAATGCAACCTGCTACAATGTCTACCTAATTTTCTATTGCTCTTTCCACTAAATAAAGCTCAGTAAATGCATCATGATGAAATCCTTTCATGACAAACACTGTGTATTATTGCTTGGTAACCCAGCCAGTTCAATTGAAAGAGAACTGCATATGAGCAGTACTTCTTGCACATATAAACTATCATTCGTATCATATAAATGCCCTATCATTGTTCAGCTTACAATATGAGTTATGTTTGATGATCTTGAGTGGGAAGCAATATCATACAGAGCGACCTTGCAGTATGTTTTCCTATTTCTTTGAAAACTGAGTGATGAGCGGATTTTGATCATAAGAAATTACTCCAAAAATTAATATTCATGGGTTGGGTATTGTATGCTGGTCCTCTAATCATGCATTCATATTTTCCATGTAATCGATAATCAACTACAGTTATAAATAATTTGTTTTGCAACAAAAGGCATCTTGAATATTAAGAATAGTGGCAAATGGTTTTTTAAAATCAAGTGTTTTATTAATTACGTACACTAAGCAATGATTGTACCGTTATGTATCATAATGATGGCTGCATGTAGGCCCATGTTTTCACTTTTCCAAATCCTTGTCTAATGTCAAATTATGTACTTACAATTCATTCAAGGATTGGAAAATTGAGATTCACAAGCGGCATTCTGCAAGGTATTGGATATATTGTTGATTGAGAACCGATACAAAATCTTTCAAAGGAAGTAGCATTTATTGGTAATGATAGCAGTTAAAGCAATGTAATCGTTTGTATTATTCAGATGTCTAGTTATGATATTGGGATCTGAAAGGACTAGTATTTGTTGATATATGAGTATGCGTCATGCAGCACTCTGATATGTTCCGTTTTCCTAAACCCAAGGTCATAACATTCCGGTCATAATATTCCATTACAAAGACGAACTATTTCTGACAGGTGCAGCATAAGGTGTTGTCATGACAACGTCACACATTTACTCATAGCATTTGAAAAAACGAGTTCGCACTTCATTCTAGTTTTTAACTGCTTTTGCTTTATCACCTCCATCAAGTATGTTCGTCGTAAACTATACGATGACTGATGCGTTGTCTCTGATGGTCTTCTTCTTATAAACACACACACAAAACATGACAGGAAAGAAATTGAGTGGCGAGAGAAATGAAGGAAAAGAAAGGAAAGAGAGAGAGAGAGAGAGAGAGAGAGAGAGGGGGGAGAGTGGGGGGGGGGGAATATGGAGAAAGAGGAAAACGAGAGAGCAAGAAAAGGGAGTAAGAGGAGAGATAAAGAGACACTGATAGAGAGAAAGGGAGAAAGAGAGGGGAGATGGACTGACAAAGACAGAAAAGCATTTACATTTGTACAGCATTTTTCCATTTCACATTACTCTTTATGTTTTACTAAGCGTATTAACTGTATCTGAATCATAATTACCGATTAGAAAATAGACACAAAATTTCCCTTTCTCTAAGTTCACAGAATAGACGAATTTGTTACACTTCAATACCGAAATTTTCTCCTGCCATTTCGTTTTACATGGATGTGTTTGCTTTCGAGTTGAACTAAGAAAAGATATCTCTACCCCCGAATGGGGCGTAACGGGGGGGCTTAACATGGCGATTGTTTGAGCAGATAGAGGCCAAAAGATACAATAGGAAATGTTTTGGAGAAGCCGACTATCTATTCTGTGACGGAACAATAGAATGCAAACATAATGTTAGAAACACTTTTATAGATTGACGGGCTTCTATTATGTAGCACATGAGTCAATCGAGTATCTACAGTACAGCTAATCTCTTTCATTTCAGTGTTGCTGTTATTTTTGTTCATGATTTCACTTCTCATGATTTATACCAAATAAAAAGTTAACCGGAAGAGTTTGATACCCACGGTATTTGGCAGATTGGTCTATGTATGGGCCTATACAGCTTAAGAAACTCTTTACTTTTTTTCTGTACGAAGATTGTTGTCATGACAACAGTTTGTATTATACATGCATGAAAACACATTCCTTGTCCTATTTTATCATACGACAGCAAAGGGGTAATTGGTTGTAGTCGCGTATACTGTAATCTATTATCACACTTTCACTTATTTTTTTTTTTATCTATATGCTATACAAGCGCAAAGAGAATTAATTTGATAGTAAAACAAATAATATTAGTATTATAATAGTAATTTATATAGATATTTTGTCATAGCTGTTGTCATTATCTAATAAATCAAGTTTTGAAGATGTGGGGTTGCTTTCTTCGAAATAGAGATTGATCGGTATTTGGTTCGAGAGGAAACGTTCAGGGCTAAATATATACTAATCATATTGATGCAAGAAAACCAATCGTTTCAATAGCAACTGATGATACAGTGTGCACGTAACAATATATAAAATGTGAACCCCGCTCGTATACATAAATATGTTTTGATCGGGTTCTCCTACTTAGTTTGATCAAGAAGTTGCTGGTAACTCCTTGGTGTGATTAAATAGATGGGGATTTATTCTTGTTCCGTTCCTCACAGTACTCAAAAGAAGGGTAACAATGGTGGACACCTGTTTCTATAAAAAATAGTTTTATTACTCTATAATGTAGTGCAATATCTACTGCCAACATGGTGAACATTAATCTGAAAGGATGAAACGATAACAATAGTACGGAAACTTAATGCGTCGGCACATTAAAAGGAATAAAAAGAAACAAACTTTCAAGATACACGCACTTTCAGTCATTTCGTGATACTTTGTTGATATAATCAATAATCATTTTGTCAAGTCACGTTCTCATTAAGTCACCCTCTATAAAAAAAATCTTGTGTTGAATTAAGGTAAAGACCAGTTACGGTCATGCGATTGCATTGTGAAAGAAACGTTGTGGAATCGATCAGAAAAGGTTGATCATCTAGCATCTAGCATCTGCAAGGTTCTTGAATCATCAAAATGATAAGAAATTTGGCCCATTCTTCGTAAAGTTACAAGCACTATACACAGAAAGGTGTATATGGGACTACCCTATATCTCTCACAGACCATGAGAGAAACAAATTTACCAAATATATGAATTAGTAGGCGGTTTCCCGGCAAATTTTGTATCATCATGTATTAGTCAAAACATATTCTTTCACATGATTGGTAATGAGAGCTTCCATTTCATTTTTTGAAATTGGGGCGTTTCCAATACTGGTCTTTACCTTTAACAATGAGAGAAGGACGTATGAGAAGAATTTCTATTCGATAAAGTACCCTCAGGTTACCTTTTCAGCTATTCACATTCACATAATTGTAATTATACCTGCAGACAAACATGATCAGGAGGTATGTCTTTTTATTAGAATTTGATCCTTAGGGTCACTTCATGTATTCATACAACTGTGAGACTGTATACGAAAGTATACGATGTGTCGACGCTAACAAGTAATACAGGAAATGTGAACGTCCTTGCTTATAGTTTGTAAGAATGATCATACTACATTCATTTGATTAAGGGTAATCCCCTGTCTAATCTAAAGTTTAAATTAATTTAATTTGGGAGCGAGTACAAGTAATGTTCGTGTCCTAGGAAGCGCATGAATTACAAAATTGAAGCTTCTTGAAGGTATAATAATTTTTATATGTAAGGGCTTTAGATGTTCATGGGTTTGAAAGGACTTTAGAAGACATTCTGAGAGTTCAAAGAACAAAATATACGTTACGGAAGGGGCCTGAAAATCTTGCTGAAAGTTTGATGGGAGTTTGATGTCAGATATACCACGAGAAATTAGTCTTAGAAATTAATTAAAAAAATAATTAAAAATTAATTATATATTGATTAGTCTGAGTAATAAATTCAATTATTTAATTGTGCCTTGAATATGAACAAACAAAAATATAATTACGAGGGTTTCCTGTCTTGAATGGCTAATTTGCCGATTTGGAATTCACAACAACGACAAATTGATTGATCTCAGCTTTCAATCATTAACAATTATTCTCTTATTGTTGGTGCAATTTCTGTTCAATTTTATGTATTTCTCTTATTTTATTTCTATTTTTACACAGTTCAACTTGTTACAAAGGTTGGACAAGGGGCTCAATAGTTCCTTAAAATTAATTTCTCAGGTGGAAAGGATAGGGGAAATGTTGACATTTCGAGAAGAATAGAAGGGATTGATGGAGGACACTTGAATAGAAAACATTCACCTTCGTAGTAGTAGAAGTAGTAGTAGCTGTATACAGAGCGAATTTATTTTTCATTTCTTTTCACATAATATAAACAATGACAGACAATAAACATTATGATATAACAGAAGTCAGCATTGAAATATATTTGACATTGTTTTGGTCATTGTAATGCAAAATGATTTGGTTACCGGAAATGAAAAAAACGAATCTACTTGAAATCCTACTTTAGTGGGTCCTTTGTTAGTTGTTATTTGTGTATTTGTTGTATGTTACTTGTTAAGTTCTATATGATGAAGTCATGGCTAGTGTTTACTGCACGACTATCTTCGAGGTATATATGCTTTCTGTTCATTTTCCTTTAAACATTTGTCTCTCTTTTGCAGATGACAAGAGTGAATTGTTCAACCCTAATTGCCGAAACGTGATTTTACTGGACAATATCAGAGAAAGATGTAACTGTGACGAGGATGGTAAGTTGTTACCATGGTAACCGATGTTTTTATTCTTCTTATCGTTCTCTTTTAAATGAGGTTAATATAGTGGTGGGCGCAGTCTCTAAAAATATCTTCAAAACCTGATTGTTATTTTTTCTTTATAGACAAACCATTTGCAAAGACTTTTTAAGAAATCAAGTCAAGGGCATGCAGTTTTACTGTAAATCCCATGTAAATCATGTTTTGATTACGTAAGACATATTGTATATATAGTGTTCGACAATTCAATAGGTGATTTCGATAGGTGATAGACAAGGCTATTGAGGTTTGTCTTGTCGGAAGTATTTGCGACAGTGTTAGACACTAATTGGTATTAATGAGGATGATTTACTATATTTATTCTCGTTTCATTTAGATGTGATAGATTTGTCAGATGAGAACGGATCTGTTGCCAATTTGCCGGGTCATCTGGATGATTATGGCAAGAACTTCCTGACTGACAGGGGCTCTTTTATACTCGTCAGAGTAGAACGTGAGTATGTCTCCTTTATATTCAGGATATGAGAACAGAAAAATGCAATGCATATTCATATTAAATTCAAGTTTTCACATCTAACTGAGGATCAAGCATTATCGTTTGGAAAGTGTAATACATGTAAATAATACTTCTCGACAGCATGGAAATACAAATGTGATATATCCTTTCATACCATGTTTTAACAAAGAAATAATTAAACACTGTGTTTATATATTAGTATACAACAAATAGATGCACAATTAATCCAGCTTTGGCATGCACTGGCGGAATGCTGAAATGACAGAAATTACTATGAATATTGCCTTTGATTAGATCCACGATCGCTGTATTTGTATTTATCACTAGGAAACTTCATTGAGCCGCTACTTAAAGAATAAGGTTTACAGAACAAAAGGATAACGGATAAGGAAACAAATATATAATTTGAAATACGTGCTCGTATATTCATTCGTAGTTTTGTATATGTTCTGGTAGTGATAGCATTGTCTTGTTATTACCAGGGTTAATCATATTTTTTCATTACGTTTAGGAGATGGGGACGAAGGTGACGATGATCGTTTTACATACATCCCACTCTTACAAGGAATAGACGATGATAAAGAATTTTTATGTAAGTATCTTCTAGATGTAAACTTTTTAAAACCATCTTAGCCATCGAATTCGTACTATTTCTCTAGTAAAAAGAAATTTCTGACTGATGTTACGGGATACCATATGAGCTCTAGCCCAATATAAGTTCTGATTTCAAATCGTCAGTTATTTCATTTGCAGAGTATGTTTCACTGGGGAATCGGTACTCAGTCCAAAAGATATGTGCTTTTAAAAAGGAATTCGGCTTCCCAAACGCATTTGCAACTTGTTTTGAAAGAGGCCTTTTTTCAACCATGTTTGGAATGCTAATCATTCAATGTCAGACTTTTTGTTGTGCTTCAAACGAAGTTAAAGGTACATCTTTAATGTGATAAATAATTACAAAACCGAGTTTTGACAAATAATTTGAGAGTGTTTTTCTAGATGATCTATCACGTATGACTGTTTCCTCTCCAGGGACAATGTATACAGCCTGACAATAGCTAGGTATAGGATTTTGTCTCCTAATAACTTATTGACTGAGAAGTTTCTTTTCTGTCGTATCAGCTTATTAGCTTATTGATTTCAAAGTTTCCCCACCCTAATTTGTAACTGTTTTGATTTGTAATAGAATATCAGCAAGTAAATTAAAGATTTAGTTCGCTCTTTTCCCTTCCAAGGCTAAGGTGACAACAATACGTAATGATAATAATATTAATAACAAGATCTGACATCGCTTAAGCGATTATATATCGAGGTTGTTCGTTAAAGCATTATTAAGCAGTTTAAAGCATTCCCCATCTTTTTGTTTGCTTAATCTGGATCAGCACGATTAAATCCCAAACCAACGAAGGGAGGAGAGAGAGGTAAAGGAAGACGAAAGGGTGATCGATCAGGATCACCATCCTCAGCGAAGGGTGACAGGCGGAAAGGACGTCAGAAGCAAGAATCACAGAGTAGACGCAGCGGGGGTACGGCATCAAGAAATACACCCTCCAAACGATGACGTCACAAAGGAGTCGTAATATATCGCAGTCGCGATTTGGAGTTCTCTTTTGTTTAATGGATGCTGTAAATAAGGATTGCCTTGTTGTCGAAAAGACATGAACATTTGCCTTGGAATTGATAGGTGCATATTGAAACCGAATCAGTAAGAATTATTATCTCTTTCAGAAAAAAATGTTGTGTGAGTGACTGCTTTGCTACACTGGATGTGTTTGTGACAAAGCCCGAGATTAACTTTGTATGGAAAAAGTCATGAAGAACACGCTTTACATCCTTTTGAAAAGCCTAGATTCATGGTTTTCTCGCATAGTAGTTATAGATGATTCAGGTCCTCGCATCTAACTTAGAGAGCAATTGGCACACTATATAAACTAAGTGAAGAGAGTCCATCCCGAGTGTAAACTAATTGAATCCAATGACCAGGGTAATAACTGCTAAATGCTCTCATCTGTCACTGAAAAGGTGATATGAAAGTCTTGAAAAACAATAACACTAAACTATGAGCGTGCCCATGTATCTTTTGGGGGAGGTTTATGTATTTTGCTGTGTGGGAATTTATTAAGTTTGATTACACAAGTGTTCAAATTTATAAAAAAATCTTCATGCATGGTAAGACTAAAAATAAAAATTCTTGTAAAGCAAGTATTTTTTACGATATCCTCATCCAAAAAGTATGCTTGAATAGAGTAACTTTCAATTACAATCTTTTTAATAACAGGCCCAATGCATCAAACAAGAATTGTATCATCATCTATCATTCTTCAAGCATTTGTTCTCAAATAATTGCAAGTACATGTACAAGAGGAAACATCCCATTGAATGATGAAGTATTCCAATATTGAAGAAGATCTTTAGCATGCATGCACTTTATACATTCATGTAGATGTTTTAAAGATATTATCTTATATAAGTGGGGAAATTGCATGAATTTGGCTTGTGTGTGGGTTAATGTATTCTCTGTGCTGTATCAACTCGTCAAATCCGTCCATGTTTGTTTCAAAATTGAGTGAGTTGGGGCATTTCCATCTCTCTATTACAGTAGGAATAGGCATCATAACTCTCAAACTATGTGATCCATCCTGTTTGTATTTAATGTATATATGTTTAAGCTTTGTATATATAGGTGCTTGTATGTACCATAATAAAAGATATAATCTGACAATTTATACAGTGAAAGACTCATAATTTATTGAAGCTTCTTCTTACTACAGTACTATATATCTATACAGAGAACATGAATATTCACAAAGTTCCACAATAATCATTATATATCATAAGAGAATATAAATTACAAAGTCACGAAATATAAAAATGTACATCAGTGATTGGTCTTTCTACTAAACTTCTGACATGAACTGTTAAAGATTATATAAATCATCATATTGAAAACATATGTGCAAATCATGTCTCTCTCTCTCTCTTTCAAGTACAGGAATAAAGGAAATATCTTTCCATCAACAAAGGGGAAATTATATTAATATGGAAAGAACCAAATTTATGATAGCTACTTTAGAGCTGTTGTGAGGTTTTCCCTGTCCTATCGTATAGTCAAATCAAGCTTTTTAAAACATCTTTGGCTTTAGTCTTTAGTAAATAATTTACTTTGGAGAAAATTCAATATGATTTCATCATTATAGCAATAATAATATGTAAGTTGTTTGTTAATAAATATGTGATTTTGAAAGCTCGCTACAGAGACCTATAGCACAAAACAGTTGCAAAAGTCTATTGATACGGCATTATGAGAGATTGTACTTGTTCTACAGTGTATGATCAACTTGAAGATGTATGCACATACACTGTATAGCACAATCATGGCTATGTCATGAAATTCAACAAATACCGGTAGTAATTCCATTATTATATAGATATATATATATTCTATTTTCATGCATCATTTTGAAACTCCCAAATAAGTATTGCGATGGCAATCTTTGTTCCCTTCAACAGATGATGTGGCCTTTGAGGGCCAAGATAAAAATGAGGCCCCAACTATGACTGCAGAGTTGAAACCCTGCATTGAATTTCTAGAAATGAAAGAAGAAGCTGTTTGCAGTCCAATATTCAAGGAAACAGTCTATATACTTAGAAGCAGAAAATAACGTTTCAAGGTGATGGATAGACGATTCAAAATATAAAAATAACTTTTATAACCAAGTCACACCGACAAGACCTACAACAGACCAACAAAAAATTTACATTAAGTTGGTGTGGCAGTGTGACCGAGGTACTACAATAAACTGCTTGAATAGCCTAAACACGATTTATGCACACCAATTTCAATGCAATATCTCTCATCATACAAACGCATTTATATATATAACCAATGCAATATTTGTGCACCCCCTTTCAAGGGTTAGGTTTGTAAAATACACATTTAACTTACTGATGTGATCTATGACATACATACTGTAGACCTGATATCATTGCACTCAATAAATGCATGAGGTTCCATAGATATTTCACTGTATGGAAGTGAATAAAAGAATACACTTCATCATGCACATTAGTCAAGATGAAGACATCTGCTGAGAGACAGAAGGGCGTTAAGTCATCATGTTTTAGACATTAATACATACATACTGGCTGTCAGTAGACAACACATATGGCATACCTACCTTTCCATTTGCAAAACATTTTAGAATTTTCTTGTCCATTATACCTCAATCATTGAAAACGATGTAATACCAGGGAGATGAGACTATACTTCCCTGTTTATACCTAGTATCAGATTAAATCAAGGCCAATCCCCCCCCCCCCCCCCACCCCCGAAAAAAAACTTGACATTTGTTTTATGTGTTGCCTGATGTTTTGATCCATCACCTTTGACAGATGATCCGAAGTAGCTTGTAACAAGCATGCTGACAAGTACAGTGTACTGGTAGCACAAGAAAAACTAGAACTTAAATAGAAGATTCAGATTGGAAGAAGCCTCAATTCTACTACAATGAAGAAGACAGTTCTCCTTGCAAGATACAATATTAAGGATTACCACTTCATAATCACATCTTGCTAATTAGCTGCTCTACAATATTGCAGCTAATCCTATCTTGGGAAGAAGAGATGGGATATAGTTAATTTAAATCTGATCACAAGAACATGATTTTAAAATACGACAGCATTTTAGAATTTTAAACATACTTTTGGTGGTTAAATTCAAAAAAATGTCTTCAAGGATATGGCACAATTATGCTCGGATTAAATAATACTTTCATCCCACATCAGAAGAGTCTCTGGTCTTGGTATAAAAAAATGCTGTCAGATTTTTTTCAATAAGTGAATTCTAATAGCCACTTTGGGTTGATAAACAAAACTAAATCAAATCATTGCATCTAGGTTTCAATCCTTAAAATAAAAGACGGCAAACTCAAGGATAATCAACATGTCTAACCCAATTTGAGTACTGCCAAACACAATTCAAGAATATCAACAGGGACGTAGGAGAAAATGGATAGAATTTCTAGGCCCTGTCTTACAAAGAGCTACGATTGATCCAAATCAAACGCAAGTCCTCCAATCAATTGTAAGTTGCAATCTCCTATCTCTTATGAACAAAGTTACGATCGATATCAACTCTTTGTAATACAGGGCCCAGAATAATAATAATGATAATAATAATAGCCTAATAGTCCACTCCAAATTTTATTAAACCGAAACGGAAATTCTTTTTGCCCAATTGATCGTGAGCCCGACAGCCACCGAGCAGCCCCAGATCGACGTTGCTCTATCCCTTATTGTTGAACGCCAAACAAGGTAGCAACAACTGTTTTGAATCTTTTAGAGTATAATACAAGTCTTTGACTGATTGACACGCCCTCCATGACTGGAATGTGGTCTCCTAGGCCCGTCATCAAACGTCTTCTTTGGTTCCTTGAGAGAGGTGAAAGAGAATGACCTTCCCCCTCCTCCAGTAGCCCCACGGTCACCCCCACCATTGGTCTCTGGGAAGTCATCGCTACCTATCGACTGCAACTTATGACGATCAGCATCGGCTATGGCTTTCTTGAGAGCATTAGGATCACTGCTCTCGTTGATCGTCTTGTTTCCTTTCTGATGGGGCACAAAAGTGAAAGAGAGAGAGAGATATCATGAAATATTATTTCTGCCAATTACAGTAAGATAATATTTTGTTTACTTTTATCAGTAGCTTTATGAACTAATACCATGATGCTCATTTCTGTAGGGTTTTATGCATCCTCAACCATACAAAATATGCATGATTAAACTAATATCAACCAAGAGAACATAGAAAACAGGTACATTTTGTATCCATACACCAACTGATTGATGATCACTATGCTTGAAACCATTGAATGTGCTTCCCACCAAGTCAATACATCTTTATGCAAAATTCAGCAACAATAATATTTGTTGATATGTCAGAGAAAGGTCATGTTAAAGCTTCTCACCTGAGCATCTGAATAGAGCATCTTGGCTCCCTTTCCTTCAACAACCCGGATCTCTTTACCATTGTAGCCTTTGTCCTTGAGATTCAATGTCTTCTCTTCAATCTGTTCTATGGCCCAGTCAAAGTCTCCGCTCGTCTCTGTAAAAATAATCAAATGAAATTGTGTTTGAATTACATGTAGGCTTAAGGTAAAGTTTAGTGCATGAAACAAAAAGGAAAATTTGAATGAAGCTTGTTGAAAATAACTAGACTAAAGAGATTGGAACTATAAAATCAAAGAATAGCAGTGAATAAATAGAAAGACAAAAATATTCTTATATTATTTAGAGGAAAAAATGTGCCTGATATTTTGACCATGATATCTGATGAATGTTTCAAAATATCTGAAAATTTTGCCAAATTGAGGCCATCACTTGATACTGTCTATGCTCGAAATTGAGCCACAATGTCCAATCCTCAAATGACTCACCAATCTTATGCATGACAAGTTTCTGCCACTCCTTTTGAAGGCTGCCCTCTGGAGGCCATTTGACTGATTCCAGTATGAAGGGTAACACTGGTTTGGATCTCTTCTGGGCTAGGTCCAGGACTTTGCCCATGTGTTTGGTCTGACTTATCTCTGGACCCATACAGCAGACCACCGACGTGCAGGAGGAGACGTGATCGTCGATCAGACTGGTGATGTCAGAGCTGTTGAGCTTGTCTTCAGGAAGGAGTCTTGTTACAAGCCCCTTTGTGTCTAGTCTGTACAAGACAAATAACAAGAAATCAAACAGAAATGCCTAAATTATTTTTACTCTCTGTGCATCAAATTCATACAAATGTTGTTCAAACAATAGTGAAATCTTTTTTTTTCCACAAAGAGTAACAGATGTTGACAAATTTATGACTAAAAAATAAGAGAAATTGGAATGAAACAAGTAAAGCATATTTATGTGAACTAAGGCACTATATCGGAGTAATAAATAACCAAATCTATGTAAATCTTTGAAGTCATGAGGACATTTCCAAATCGTGTCAAGGCTATGCAATGCCATGGCCAATCACAAATTAGGACCCTCTTCAAGCACTGAGTATACTGAAAGGAAGAAACATGTTTTATCTGGTGCGTCAAAAAGGCTAACTGCTCTGCAAATATAAACAAGAACACAATTAACTAGCTATGAAATAACATTGATAATACAATACCAATTTAAACCGATCTAAGTGAAACACTGTCATGGATAGCTGGATTGTTTGGATGATTGATGATGAGAGGATACTACATACCTGGCTTGTATATGAGTAGCTTCATTGTATCTCTCTGAATCACAGTGAATATAGACAGTGTTTCTCTTCAGATGATTGTCAGGTCGCTTACATGGAGTTGCAGGTCTAGCTCGTCTATCAGCTGATGTCTGCTTGTACTGACCTGTAAACAAATTTTAAAAAATACATGTACATTTGATGTATCATAGGGCAGAAAGTTCTTTGGAATTATTTGAAAAAGATAAATTCTTAAAGGCCTTAGAGAAGCTTTTTTACTTATTCTCAAAGTAATCATGTCCTGCATAACTGAAGACATTGAATTTGCCACTTTAAAAAAAAAATTCAGAACCACCTTTAAAGTATGCTGCTTCAATATTCTTTTTGTAAGTTCAATGAAAATCTATTTCACCTTACTAACCTTAATGATAATAATATCACAAATGTGCAAATACTTTTGGTGTACACATACATCACTGGAATAATGTTCAAACTTCCTGGAAAAAAAATTACATTTAATATGTCCTTATATAGAATACATCCATACTGTAACACACTAGGCCTTTATTCATGAGATAAATTAGTGGGGAAAAAGACGGAAAAAGGTGTTTTATTGAGAGAAATTCTATGGTACACAAATTTAATTGAGTACCGTACGTAGGAAATGTGAGTAAAACAGAAGAATTGATTTGACAAAGAAAAACTTTTAATTGAATAGTCCATATTAAACTTGTCTATATCTAAGATCAAACCAATAAAGATTAAATATAATAAAATATCTAACATGATTAGTGAATTGTTTAGAAAGTCAAATGAAAGGACTGGCTTCTACTATCTACATGCCTATGTACTTTTTGATCAACTGTGATTATTTTATACGGTTTACACTTATCCTCATATACAAATGCCCTTTAAAAACAGAAATAACCTTACAGTCATTTATCTATTGAAAATTACATTTAAATCCATTAATTTCATTAATCAATCATAAACTAGATTCCAGAATCCATCTTCAAAATCAGCAATTTATTTCCTTTTTTCCCACAAAAGAACATGCAGTTAGTGAGAGCTTGATTAGAGTAATGAAGAAGAGAGGTTAATCCTCTTTGAAAGATTTATATCCCAATTTTTCACAACTTTCAGTTTGGACTTGAATAAAGCTTCTTGCAGAACCCAATCCTATCATTTGGCCTTCCATTGATTGGTTTCAACGTACCTCGGCGAAACTTTTGTTTTGAGGGCAAGATAGTGCGCATGAGGTATGGAAGATATAGCACAAATTCTGTGAATGTAAAACACAAAATAATACACCTTGTGTCACTGACTACATTTGATGTTTTATAACCTTGATGTTGTAACTAAAATACTATTAACCTTCATAATATGTTACTGATTCTAGTCAACACAATATATTAAAATGTTTTTTTTAGAAAAAATGACCCATATCCTTAACTTCTACCCTGCATGAACCTAAAACTATAGTACCTAACCCTAACCATGACTCTAGCTCTAAACCTTATATAAAACCAAACTGCAACCAGTACAAGTACTCCTATCTTTGATAAAATATGACAAACGTCATGACGGGAAACCGTCCCGTACATACATACACACACAGCTTTTAATAAAAAAATTGTTCTGAAACATTTCATCACATACACCATAAAATATGGACCCTAAATATGTGACGACTTGATAAGGAAGGCATTTTGGAACAAACCGTATGATGTAATTCTCTAAACTAATTCAAAGAGGAGGACAAATCTGTGCATTCATGAGAGGAAGTAAAGTGTAAGGCAGGGGAAAGAACTTGCTAAGAATGTTTTAATTGTTAGTAAAAATAGAAAGATTTCATTTGATAACTTAATAATAATAATTCTGCTTTCTATATAGTGCTTAATACATCTATGATGTCTCTAAGCACTTTACAGATATATAATTACCCCAGTAATTGGATGCAATACTTGCCCGCACACAATGTGTGCACAATCTCCACTCCCTGGGGAGCATTCCAGCCAGGCGTTACTTGACCCTCAAACTGTTTGACCAACAATGACGGTCGCATCCTACCGGGTACCATTTACCACCATAGTTGTTGAATGGCGAATAAATGACATTGCATGGAAGTTTAACTGACATCTTTGATGACATCATCGATGAAAACTGTAATCAAGCTGATAGGACATGCAAGACATGAGCATTTAGATGGTAAACTCACCGGCAGCTTTACGTTGTTTATCAACCTCCATCTTGAAGGCGTCGGCTTCTTCATACCAACTCAACATGTCAGGGAATCGAGGTGGAGTCTGGTCGATCAGCAAGGAAGCTTCTTCCCCTACAAACACCAAGAAATGAGAAATACATGTTATAAATCTTCTCTCTACGGGGTTCAATCTGACTTGCTTATCTGATGTAATGCAATGTAGAATTGGTGTAGATGTAGCACAAACTGTTTACTTCAAAGATTTGAGCTCTACATCATATGATCTTGTTAAAACACTGTAAGACAAAGCCAGATGGTCCTTTAAAATGAACGAATCATAAATCTCTTTCAATAGCCTGCCAGTATTCAGTCAGACTCAAGATTTCTGACAAGTAACTTCTTGGTTGTTGAGTCTTGATTACTTTACAGTAAGGTTTAATTGATGGACCCACACAGGTCTGCTTGAGAATGTTTTATCAAAGAAACTACTCTGTCTGCATCCCTGCTAGATGCTACTCACCATATCTGTAGAGGGTTACAACTGGATAGAGACCACCACCGGGTTGCTCCATAGGTTTGTGATAGACGATCTCTCCATTGATGCAGCAATACACAATAACAATCTGTCTGGTTAGATCACTAGGAATGTTCTTAGAAGAGGCTGGGTACATCAAGCCCCAACCAATCCGGTCACCACTTGCTATGAATCTCTTCACTGGGAGCACTGAATAGGGGGAGAGGAGGACAAAGATTCCCATTCTCAATTTCCATATTTTAACTCTTTAAAGCTTATCTGTACTAGATTATAGGAGGGATTAGACCACCTTGCAAGATCACCGGACAGGTGGTTAACTCATCAACTCAGCTCTCAATTAACATAAGAAAAAGAGGATAATGGGAGACCAATATAGTCACCGATTAGGCATTGTTTTCTATATAGAGGGAGCAAGTAGCTACAAGTAGTGCAGTGTGGCTTTAAAAGTTTATCAAAATATGTAAGACTTCTCCCATGGCTCTGATTAATGGGGGATTCACTAACCGTAAATCTCCGTGTATAAGGCGCACCTGTGTATAAGGCGCACCCCTATTTTGGGGGCAAAAAAAAAAAAAAAAAAAAAAAAAAAAAAAAAAAATCGTTTTTTGTTTTGTTGTTGTTGTTGTTTTGTTGCCGAAAACCCATGCGGGGAAGGACCTTCATTTTACATCGAGGTACAGTAGAAGTTGTGAACTTGTCACAAGTAATAGTAACAACAGTCTAAGGCTTCATGATACCAAGTGTCCCACACCAGCCTCTTCACATCACCTAGCAGAAGCACTGTGTTCTATGCCAAACATCAATAGTCATGCATGATATGAATAGCATCCTCTATCTTTCTAATAATGGAGTACCTAGGATAGAACCTTGTGGTACACCATTTGTTATAGAAAACATAGAAAACATATGCGACATTGCCAGGCATAGCGCCATAAATCGAAACTAAAAAAAAAAAAAAAAAAAAACTTTTTTTTTCTGTACCTGTGTATAAGACGCACCCCCGACTTTCAAATTTTTTCGGCGGCAAAAAAGTGTGCCTTATACACGGAGATTTACGGTATAAAGAGACAAAGTCCATGGTATCATGTCCCATACGTTATGACTACAGCCCCATTTTACTGCTTGGATAAGACCAAATATCAAGGAAACTGGTATTTTTAATTATGCTTCAATGATACTTGGCCGTTTATGGAAATGACCAAAAACCTTGGCCATGCCCAATAACATTGGATACACAAGCCTTTCAACTTACTTTCATGTTTGAGGTAGTCCATGTAGCCAATGGAGTTGGTGTGACAGTAGTAGCGGGTATCTCTTGCTTCTTTGTTATTGATGATATGTTTGTACTTGGAGGGTCTCATGCAGTTAGTCAGTCCAATGGAAGGAGCCTTTAATACCTTCTGAGAGTCAGTAGAAAGCTTCTTGCAGTTTATCTGTACTTCATAGTAACTCCATGCTGTCAAAAACCAAAAACCCAAACAAAATGATATCTGTCTTCTTTTCCACAACATTTTCAGGCATTCATAAAATCACAAAGCAGTGCTTAAAAAAACAAATACTTCCAACTTCAAACATAATTTTCCACAAGATTTTGGACATGACATATTTGTTTTAATTGGAAATACTCAATGATTGACATACCATGACACAGTGGTTGAGGTGAAACAAGTATGCTGCTTTTAAGCTCCCGAGTTTTCTTCTCACAGCACAGTCTACTTCCATTCATCAAGATGCCAGGACTTTTCAGCCAGTTCTCAAAGTTGTCCTGCAAAAAAAGATTAAAAAGTCATATATTAAAATTTCACATTCAGGACTCTTTTATGTGGTTTACAAAACTGTTAACATTAATACACCGGTTTTCTCTTATCTTGTTCTTTTCCCAAGTGCACACAAACACAGCAGCAGTGTCAATACAAGCATTGTATTATTGGTACGATAACCCCATTTTCAATTCTAATGGTCAAACAGACTTTTTGTATGTGATACATTATGGGTAATGCATTTGTACATGTCTCCCAATAATAACAATATCTGTTCCACAATTAGAATTAAGAAAAGTGATAGAAGTAAGTGATTTGACTACAAAACAGGAAGGGGTGTTCTCCATAAATATCATCACTTATCATGACTGTCAACTTTCTATGAAGGGTCAATTACCTTTAAAATTTTCCAATATGACCCCTAAGTACTGACCTTTGAGAAGGTAGGTGGTGGGTCAGGTCGTGCGGATGGCCACGTCACATGTACAGTTGCTGGTAGACCTCGAAATCCTAGACTAGGATAGATATCCTTGTTGCTTCCCTTGATAATGCTCTGACCCATCAAGCTTCCATTCTTGATGAACTGAACAACTTTAGTCAGGTCCAGGAACTGCACATTCACACCAATCACATCACCTACAACGAGAACGAGAAATGTGATTACAAATTACTAATTGAAGCGTTTTTTTGTTAAATCCCTGTACCGGTAATGTTAAATAGACTTCGTCAATCTTGACAAATGATAAAAGAATAGTAAGGAGAAGAAGTTGACAGTTCTTCCTCGTCATGACTAAAAATAATATCTTGCAAGTTCTGGTTTTATAGATTGTATGATCAGTGGCTTGACAGACATTAAAAACTAAAACACAAGACAAAAACATGATTTTCATTTTAAGTGAAACTCGGTTAATTAGAATGTGAAAGAGGATTTTCTTGTATTCTAAGAAGGAACTACAAACCTTTCTTGAATTTTTCAGCTGTAAAGTGTCCATCACTGCCCATGAGTATTTCACCTTGAGAAGCATAACCTGCCGAGTCTATGAGAGAACCAGGTATACTCCCACAACTCTGTCCTCCTCTGCTAACTCCTACACAAACTTTATTGCCATCATCTAAACAAATAGTAATCAAAGGTACAATCATATCAAGGCTTAGTCAAGACATGCACTAAATTCCTATTTGCTGTTTTATGTCAGCACTAGAACAAAATCAGGAAGTAAGGTCCGAGTTTCACATGAATTTGTTATCTAGACAAGCAAAACACAACATATGTTTATAAAGTGGTGAAAACAAATCTGAAAGAATGGTCATAATGCAATATATCTCCCTGACAGAACCTTACCTTTTCTTTCATAAAACAATAGGTTTAAGCTCATCTGCCAGACATAGCACTACAAACATGATTAAACTGTCTTCTTAATTATTAGGTACTCAATAATTACATCTGGCTCAACAGAAGGCAAATAGAGATAAAAGTGCTTTGAATATGAGCATGTAGGTACAGCCTAACAGGGTCACAATTCTTATTCACAATAATGTGCTTGAAGTCAAGTGGAAGAACTACTTTCACTTACCTAGTTCTTCTATCTTGATAGTGAAGTAAGGTTCTGAAGGTGTGATTGTCTTGAGTAGCTGTAGCAGCTTTCCATCATTGAGTTCAGAGTGGGGTTTGATAACATCACTCGTTGGGCAACCAACAGCTTCAGAGAAACGGAAGTAACCCTGGGTAACTCCTTCTTCATGCTTTCTATTCTCATCCCTTTCAACGGAAGCTGCAGATTGATTGGTCAGGAAAGAAAAAAACATGAAATACCCAACTTCTAATGATTGATGCCATGACTGACTGTCTGAACGCCTGACATACATGTACTTTTACTTTACATTGATCAGACTGTATGTATTTATAATTGTGTGGGTCAATATATATTATATCTCAAAGAAGGTTAAGATTTTTAAAAAGTCTCACCCCAAAAATATTTCCAAATATTTCAGATAATTTACACTTCTGTGGATAGCTCAATGTCTGTTTGATCAAATGACATTTAAACAAAAAATATGCTATGCTTGAGTGAGCAATTAGCTACTTAAATTGCATATTTTGACAAATAAATTTTTGGTGAAGAAAAAAAAAATCATTGTATCTTGTCTTTGAGTGAGTACGTTGATCAATAACAATATCAACGATACATTGATAACAGGCACTAATCTTTCTGGTAATTATTTTCTCATGTTGTAGGTTCTGGGCTATACATGTTAGATAGAAATTAGCTTACCCTCAAAACTTCCCAGTCCAGGGAAATCTAGTGCTCTCTTTGCTTTCGCTAACCAATCTGTCTTGTCTGGAAGCGCTGGTACAGAAGCAGTCATGTTCAATCTAACACTGGAACCTAAGAAAACAAACAATTTGACTTAGTATATAAGGTAATAACATGTAGGTATGTATGTGACAGCAAGAGCATAATTTGCAAATCTCAAATTTGCATTAAAAAGAATAAAAACAACATTTTGCTTTAACTTTAGACATGTGGTAAGAATACAGGGCATCTAAATAGGGAAACCAAAAAGATCTTTTCAACACAGTTGTGGTAGAAAAATTAAATTCAAATGATAGCAGTAGCAACAATCGAATGATCTTACAGGAACATAGAGCAATTCTAAAAGTTATTTTTCACTACTGATATTCAAGTGCTGTCAATATGATAACTCTAACATCCAAATGGATATAGCATTTGGTATTTTTAAAAAACTGTAATTTTCACTGGAATCCTTTTGACTCACCTTTACTGACAAATGCACATGTAGGGTAGAAACCTCCTGTAGACTGTGTAACATTACAATGATGTACAACAGATTGATTCCTGGTGAAGTACACTACCACCATCTGGGTAGCTGTCGTAGCTTTATCTGCTTCAAAAAGGAGAAGACCACACCCGATCCTATCTCCTGCTTTACACTTCCCAGTCTCGCCTAGGTTCTTCCCTGTTAACGAAACATCACAACATCAAATTTAACAGTACAGCATATGCAGTGTGGCGTTTCATTCTTGAGGTCTAGTTCTTCTGATACTTTTTTCATTGTTTAGAAATATCAAACCACTAAATGAGCAGTCAATTGTAGAGTACAGTTACTCAAGAATAAAAAACCTGGGTGAACCTTTTGATTATCTGCCCTATACATATTAACTCAGCTAAATTAATTACCATGTTTTTATGAATATCATTATTGGTTAATTCACAACTACCATAAAAAGAACGAAGAAAGCAATCTTCTATGAAAATTATCTATTTTTATAGAAACTACAAATGACATTAAACAAACGTCATTAGTAAAAAGTAAGCTTTCAACTGGTACACTGTAACTGGACAAAATTAAGCAGGACCAATTCAATTTCAACTGGACAAGATATAATTCAACTACTCGTACAAAACCAGTTCAAATTTAATTGGTCTACTTGAATTAATATCTGGTGTGAAATATACCTTTTGAAGCATGTCCACCATTGAGTATCTTTCCCTTAGCTGTATCATAAGCAATTGAATACTCTGATTTTCCAGGTAACCCTTCATGTCCTGACCAGGTTGATGACGTCAGTCCTATCAGCGGACCTTCTTGCTCCTCATCTGCTTCACATTCACCCATTGACTCTAGGCTCGTCTCAAAATACATACTAGAACCTGAAAATGAAAACATTTTTAGGAATAAACATTAATGTCAATTTAATGTACAATCTATTCAACAAGCAGACTATACAAGCAATATCGTGTGTTACTTTGAAAAAATTAACCAAAAAAATATACCGGTATGCATTTCACTTCCTTGATGGAACCCTGAATTTGATTTTAGCCCTGTTAGTAAGTAGCTTTTTGACCTATTTGACATACATGTATAATGAATTTGTAGGCCAAAAAGCCATCAGGAGGAGAGCTAAACTTACCCTCTTGGAATGCACATGGTGACTGGATGATTCCCTTCTTATCATCAGAGACACTGAGTTTATCACCCTCTACCTTCATGTTACTAGATGACATCCATTGATTCAGGTTAGTCTAGAAAAGATAAATACAATATCATCATATTTACTGAGTCATATCTGACAGGTGTCTTAGTACTTACAATTATGTAGCTAAATGGTTTCTCTTCGGTTTCTATAATTTTAGAAAAGGTACCCTTTCCACAATGCAAACATTTTCTTTCTGATTCTCTATTAAGTTACATACTGTAACAGAATTCTCCTAGCTCAATCTTTTTTCTTAATCATTTATCATAATCATATACAATATTGAGAATATCTAATGATTATTTTCAAAAGTTTTACGGGTCCTCAGAATAACTGATATTATACAACACCCACGTGGATCCTTGTCATTTGATTGGAGGATTGTTGGTCACATGATATTCAATAGATGTTATATTGCACAGGCGTGCATTTTTGGTTATATGCAGCGACTGCGTATCCCTACGTATCCCTGCGTGTATCTGACGCGAAGGCAATCTGAATGTAATCGAGAAGGCTCGACTACAACTTTAATTTATCTTTAATATAAGGAGCAAAGCATGATTCTTCAATGTTGTATAAAACAAATAATGTATGTTTTTCAATCGTTCAATAGTGTCAATATTTTCATTCATTGAAAGATTAATGTTAATTCTATTCAACTCGGCTGACGCCTCGTTTATTGAACTCATAACCATTCATTATTTGTATAAGTTGTATAATATAAAATGCACATTTTTTATTTCACATAATTTCACCAAAACATTCAAGAACGCCTTAAGTTAATACACTGTAGACTGATTGTATGTGGTTGGTTTGACTGAATGTTTCCCCCAACTAACATATTTAAATGATGAGGAGTGTATACACATAGCTGTGGGACAAACACCTTGAAGCCATTTCTTACCATGGATAACTGAGGTACAGTTGAACTAAGCCACTCCACCTGTAGCTCTGCTGGGCCCCACCAGGCATTGATTGTAGGATAGAGGTTCTCGGCTCGTATTGTAACCCACTGCCGACACTGGATCTTATCATTCTTCCAAACACAAACTAATGATTTATATGCAGTGAGTTGTTCTATGACAAGTGTTATCACGTCCCCTGTAAACAAGAAAATAAGACAAACAGATACGTTACTGAAAGACATGAATTTAGCATCAAACAAGGTCATAGTGTTATAACTTTGATATGCCTATAATATTGACTTTACTTTGTAATTTGAAAAGACTCTTGAGGGTTTTTATTAGCATGTACTGTATGTCATTGATAGTAAAACTCATACAATCAATTTGAATGAAAATCATTTGTACATATCTGACTTCATTCATATATGTCACTCTTATATAACATTGATAAAGGAAATTAAACAATAACAATAACATGAATGGCTTACCTTCACCAAAGCTAGAGGATTCGTTTCTTCTTCTCTCGTGATTAGGTGTTGATACAGCTCCATTATCACTATGGAACATGAGAGCATCCCGAGATCTGTCTGATGATTTCTGTTCTTCTTCATCATTATTTATCTCTTGAACAATTGGACTGGAACTAATTCCTATTCCAATTGATGCATCTTTGCCTGGAATGAGAACAAGTGATTATAAAGCAATGGACAACATTCTTTTTTACTCCATTTCACAATCCCATTATCTACAGACAAAGGTTTTTTTCCCTTTCACTAGGAAGCTGATTCATGTGATCAAAGTATATATTCTCCTTTATAATACACATTAAATTCTGAAAAAGGGGGCATTTACTTGATGTCTTCTCCCTCACAGATTTTTCATGAAAGATTATACTTTTCAACTAAATAAAATCTACAAGCAAACTCTATGATCTAGTGGATGCATGATCTAATTGTTCTTCTATTACTGACACTACATCAAGCAAATCTTTATTTCTCTTATACTTATTGTTCAGTTCTTACACTTACCTAATTGCACAATTTTAACCCTGAATGCTGGATGACTGTTGGAAAGTGGTGATCCATTATGCTGAGCATAAACAATGTGTTCCCAGCCGTCAAGTAAATCTTGTATTCTGATGATTGCTCCATCTTCTCCAACCTCTACCAAGTCACTGTGATGTATGGAGCTCATTCTACTTGCATATCATATACCAAACAGCAGGGAAACTTCATGAGAGTAGCTATAAAAATAGGAGAAATAATTACCATGGCAACTGAGATGAAACCATTCTTGTACATGATTATGTGGCAAACATGGATAATTTGAATCCACCTTTTTGAATATTTTTATGATAAATATTACTGACAGTCACATTATAATTATATTATAGTTACAGCCTTTACTAATACTAGGCTTTAGTGCAACTGGCCTGGACTCGGGCTGGAGTACTGCCTTACAGAGGCTCACTGGCAATAATTGCTAGTGAAACTAGGTGCGCTCTTGCGCATACATTACATCATTATTATGACTAGTCTACAGTAGGGGCGCTGGTCCGAGAATAAAGAGCGTCCGCATAAACGAGGATCGTCTTCTTAAACGTGGACAGACAGGTCCTAAAAAATAAGGATCGTCCGCATTTTCTCGGACGATTCTTATTTCCACTCCGCGCGTTGGCGATGCAAAAAAACAGATTCTGGGATGATGCTCCTTGATGCATTTCACATCTAGACTACTTTGTACCTAAGTTAGAGGTCTACAGAGACTTTATGTTATGAACAACAAATCCTCGGGAAGACGGGCAAAAGTAGACGGCCGGTGAACAGGGGGAATTAATTGATGCAGAATTCTTTTTTTGCATTGCCAGCGCACGGGTCGGGAACCTTATTTCATCCTAATTCTTTGTCCGTGCTTGCGAGGATATCCTCATCTTTATGCGAACGATCATCATTCTCCGACCAGCGCCCGCGGCCCTTTTTATATTTCTTGGACTTGGGCACAATAGTCAGACGGTTAACTGTTACTTCTTTGAAAACAAAGTACATTGCTTATGCACGGTTTCCCCATTATAGTTTCATACTCGTTTAGACATAGCTTATAAAACTAAAGTCTCAGATCTCATCATCCATCACTGACTGCCAGGCCAGCCACTAGCTGCACAGTGCAGTGCAGCGCAGTGCAGTGCAGTACTGTCTGCAACAAGCGAGCGCGAGCGATGAGTAAATCATGTCGAGATGGATTTTAGAGAGTTTTAGAGGCAATACTTACAAATTTGAAAAATTCTCTTACCAGAAAACACAAAATTGTTCGAAGAATATATCCTTTCATCAGTTCTGAGATAGTTTAAACCATTTTCAAATGATTAACAGTTTTGTAACACCAAAATGTGGCAAAAGGATTGCTGATTCACCGACTTCGTTTACAATGTTGCTATGACCCCAAGGGTTGCCACGCATGCGCAGTGTGTACCTTGTAGGTCATTTCGCGAATTTCGTCGGCCTGAAAATTGTCCAAAAACAAGCTGAAGGACAAGTAAAAATATGTTTCAAATAATATCTAGAACTACTGCAGGTGTTGTGGCTGGTGTAGCCGGTACTCTATTTATTGGGTACTGTATTTATTTCGATAGGAAGAGAAGGAGTGACCCATTGTTCCGTCAAAAACTTAAAGAACGTAAGTGGATCCGTGAGATAAAAAATATATTTCCACGTGTGGTATGGAGATGATATGTGATGGTGTTTCTGGTCAGTCATGTAATTTGGCCGTTGATTCCGGTCATACATACCAGTGACTAGTAGTGTAGCTATTCATTTATTTCCATGATTGTGGGTTGATTTTAGGCGTTTGACACTTTGATGGCATCTTAATGGCATTATTGTGAAATAGGGTAGGGGTCTAACTGTAATGTTAGGCCTAGACTCTAGACAGTTTCTGCCCAAATTTGTTCAAACTTCCAGAACTAACATCTTAGATTCGTTAGTAGCCTAGTAGATCTAGACTAGGTCTAGATCTAGATCTAACTGTTACTGTTAGGATGTTCTGGAAGTTTGAACAAATTAGGGCAGAAACTCATATAACATAGTCTAGATCTAGAGGGTTTGACTGAAATATCATTTTGGTATAAAAAAAAACAGAAAATAGCAAGCTTGCTCATTGCACAAATATCTTATGAACGTTTTGCGCAGGCGCTTAGATCTATAAAGTTAGCGTAAGCTTAAGTTAAAGCTCCAACACCAGCGCCGCAGGTGTTGGAGCTTCCTGGAGTTAAAGTTCTATGTGCTTAGCCTAGATCTAGTTAAGGACAAGGAAAGTTTGGGGCCATTCCATGGTAACTCGCGTTACACTTAATGGGTACATTGACACGATAATGTGCCTATATCTTTAGAACTGCTAGGATCTACAAGATACTTTTTTCAAACATGGACAGGGTAGATATAGAACAACTGAATGAAACAAAAAAGAAAATTGAAGAACAAACATTTTTAGATTCTTGGATTATTGAATTTCGGTAACTCGCGTTACAAAAAAAGGACATGGTCAATTCTACGAGACCCTCTTTTCTCCTCATACTAGACTATCTTGACAAAATCTTTCCTACTTTAATTTGATAGTAGGTTGTGACTTACTAGTATAAGATCACAATATTAAAGATAAGAAACAATGGACTAGTAAAATGCAGGAAGCAAATATGTCGGTAACTCACGTTACGGTAACTCGCGTTACATTTTGTCCGGAGGCCATTTTCACCCCTATGTAATAGATTAAATATCACAGGACCCCTTAGAATATGGAAATATATTCATCTTTTTCCATTTAGCAAAATTTTCAGGAAAAAATATTACAAGAATCCTGTGTAATCTGCAATAAATTGTTTTTTTTTCAGCTACAGTCCCACATGTACGTTTTTGATGATAGTTTGAGATCTTAGGAAATCAACAAAAATGAAAAAAAAATTGTATTGAATTTGAAAGGCCCTAATGTTTTATGAACATCCATGGCATAAGGTTAGTGATAAATCAAAGAATTAACATAAGAGGTACATTTCTTTTTTTGATGTCATGTCCTTCTTCTCATGGAATGGCCCTTTGGGGAAATGTTAAAAATTGGAGACTAGTAATTCTTGAATTGTTTAATATAATTTGGATGCCCATGTGGAGGTAGACTACAACTGCAGAGCTACCAAGTATCACGCATTAGGCGTGACATCACGCATTTCGAGGGCCTGAAAATGCTCTTATGCACGACGCGCGCGCTAGATTTTGAAAAAACTACCCTCGCACGAGCAATCGCGCTACAAATCGTGAAAATGTCATGCATTGCTGATCTTTGAACTTGGCGTCTCTGTAACTGTATA
Source organism: Strongylocentrotus purpuratus (assembly GCF_000002235.5). Taxonomy (NCBI): domain Eukaryota; kingdom Metazoa; phylum Echinodermata; class Echinoidea; order Camarodonta; family Strongylocentrotidae; genus Strongylocentrotus; species Strongylocentrotus purpuratus. Next base: position 33,581,697 of record NW_022145611.1, on the reverse strand, counting down.
GACTCTAGATCTAGATCTAAGTAATATAGCCCCTCCATTACCAAACAGGAATACAAAATAAGTCTTCTGAATATATTCGCTTAATATTCAGAATACAAAATAAGTGGTATTTTAGTGGTTGCATGTATTCCTCCAAGTTGAGTACTAAAAATCTTATTGTCAGAACCACTAAAATCAATTTAAGTATTCAAATTGTTGTGCTTCGAATACTAAATCCATTTAAAGGAATTTTAGTCTTCGATTATTAGTATTCTGAGTGTACTAGTATTCAAAACTGGTTGGTTTGAATACTAGTAGAATTGAGTCTTTGATTATAAGTATTCCTCCAAATTGAATACTAAAGATCTGATTGTCATAACCACTAAAATCAATTTAAGTATTCAAATTGTTGTGGTTTGAATACTGAAATCCATACAAAGGAATTTTAGTCTTCGATTATTAGTATTCTGAATGTACAAACGTTTTCCATGAAAATACTAGTATTCAAAACCAGTTGGTTTGAATACTAGTAGAATTGAGTCTTTGATTATTAGTATTCCTCCAATTTGAATACTAAAAATCTGATGTTTGTTGTGGTACTATATTAACAACACCAATAGTTCATTGATGTGCGTAATGAGGCTGTGATTGGCGGAGGAATACCAGAATAAAGCACTTCCAAGATGGCCACTTATACATGAACATTGTCTCCAGCAATGATCTCTTATTGATCTGTACATCTGATCATTCAACATGGAGGCAGTGGTCAAAAGGATTGCCATTTTTATTACTATTAAACTGCAAATAACATTGAGCCAGCAAAAATCTTGCATGACCTTGGGAAGATGATTTAAGCGACGTTTTTGAACTGCCGACAATCACAGCCAACACTTCTGCTTTCGAACAAAAATTGAATAATAAAAATTTACTGGTGCTCCCGCCAAATTTCAAATATTCAAATATTCAAATATTTCAAATAGCGCACAAGGCCATTCCATGGTATAGCTGCGACCATGAAAATCTCTGAATATGCAGCTTTGATCTTATAGGTCCAAAGTCAACTCTGAAGCTCATTTGGAGGCGTTTTTTCTAACCGTGTTTGGGGGTATGCCATATTGCCTATTGGCCCTAGTTCACAAGTGTCAGTGAAATGAAGTGAAAAATGAAATGAAATTAAATTATTTTTGAGACAGTTCTGTTTTAAAATTATAATAAATATTGACTGTATAAAAATTTACTATCCCTGGATCCGAAGACCAGTTATAATTTTTTTAAAGAACCATGCTCGTGAACCTTTGCTCATGTTGGGCATTTGCTGTAGAAATGTAGAATGATCTCTCTTACAGGATTTATTGTCTAAATAGCTGATAAGTTGTAGTATTGAAAAATAATATATATCATATATACATGAATTTGGTATTTTCTTTTGCAGGAAGAAAGTTAAGAGGGGAGACATGTTCAAAGCCAGGTAGTGGAAGTTCAGGAGGAGGACAAAAACTAGAGGTACTATATCTGTATGCTGCTTACTTGATTTGCAATAAGGGTTGTTGTTTTGTGGAAGTTTAATTCTTGCTGATTAGACTGATTGTGTTCTTGATTGAATTCCTATTCCTTTGTTGCTAAAGGGTTGGCAACTTTTTTTTCTTATTGGGGGAGGTGTTTAATTTTTTTTTTTTTCTCAATATTTTTCACTTTCTTTCCCCCCCCCCTTCTTTTATCTCCTTCAGCAGGGCATGGATCCCTTTTTTATGCCTCCGCCACCGAAGGTGGTGCCGGAGGCATCATGTTTTCGGGTTGTCCGTCCGTACGTCCGTCCCGTTTGACCGTTATCACAATATCTCAAGAACCATTTGAGATTTAAACTTCAAACTTAAGGATAGTATGTATCACTATAGGAAAACAATCTGATTACATTTTGGAGCACGTAGGTCAAAGGTCAAGGGTCATAGAGGTCAACTTATGAAATTCCATACATTGAGATTGTTATCATGATATCTCAAGAACCACTGGAGATGTAAAAACTTCAAACTTAAGGATAGTATGTATCACCATAGGAAGACGATCTGATTAGATTTTGGAGCACGTAGGTCAAAGGTCAAGGGTCACAGAGGTCAACTTATGAAATTCCATACATTGAGATTGTTATCATAATATCTCAAGAACCACTGGAGATTTAAACTTCAAACTTAATGATAGTGTGTATCACCATAGGAAGACAATCTGATTAGATTTTGGAGCACGTAGGTCAAAGGTCAAGGGTCACAGAGGTCAACTTATGAAATTCCATACATTGAGATCGTTATCGCGATATCTCAAGAACCACTGGAGAATTTTCACTTCAAACTTAATGATAGTATGTATCACCATATCATAATATCTCAAGAACCACTGGAGATTTAAACTTCAAACTTAATGATAGTGTGTATCACCATAGGAAGACAATCTGATTAGATTTTGGAGCACGTAGGTCAAAGGTCAAGGGTCACAGAGGTCAACTTATGAAATTCCATACATTGAGATTGTTATCATGATATCTCAAGAACCACTGGAGATTTAAACTCCAAACTTGTTTAAATTGCTCTATGGCGGAGGCATCATTTTCGACTGCGCGCAGTCAAAATTCCATCCAGTTTATTATGTGTATGTGTAGACGTGACTCAGTGTTGAACCAAGGTCCGCCGAGTCAGTTTCTAGGCAAAATACAGACCAACTCACATCTCCATGTTAAGATTCTGCATACTGTATATTATATACGGTTGATAGCAATTATTTTGAATAAACCTCACTTTGAATTCCATGAGCTGTTTTGCAAGGTGAACAAGATAGTTAAATATGTTGAGATTCTGAAACTTCAAAAGGCATTGTGGGATTGATGATCATTAAGTATTTTATGTTATGTCATTTTTTCTTATGTTGTACCTATATTTTATATGTTAAAATAGAATTTAAGAAGAAATCAAGCTTACAAAAGATTTGTTTGTTTGTTAGATTCCAGATCTGAAGGATGCTGAAGCTGTTCAGAGGTTCTTCTTACAACAGGTACAACGTGGAGAGGAGTTACTTGCATCAGGTTAGTGAGTCATATCAAGATTCCATCAAGATTCCATCTACTCCATTGGATTTTTATGATATTTGTTGTTGTTGTTGTGTTATCATTGTCATTATCATCATCTATTGTTAAAATTTGAAAAGAGTTTCATTCTTCCAATTATTTGTGTTTATGAACCCCCAAAGAAGTCTCAAAGACACTAAGACAGGAAGCATAGTGCAACCATGATCTTACAAGTTCCCCCCCCCCCCCCCATTGGCAATCTGGAATTAGGAAGAATATAAAATGGGGAAAGTGCTGATCAAGAGCATAGTACATTACAATACTTGCTTATTCTATTATACAGATTGTGAACAATGGGCTATTGAAAATCACCATATGCTACTGACAGTGAGGGAAATTATGTAAAGAAGTTACTCACAAAATCTGTGCTTTATTCATGTGTACAGCCTAGGCAATAAGTGAAAAAGTTATAGCAAATACCTAATTTGATAATGACAACACAGGCAGTTTTATTGATTTGATTGGTGTATCCTATTGGACACTATTTAAAGGGGAAGTTTTGCATTAGTCATGTACCTTTTTCAGAATTCTTATGTACTAGATCTTAAACCATTATGAGATTACCTTTGATTCTTTCATGTAGGTGATTTTGAAAATGGAGTTGAGCATCTGAGTAATGCTGTAGCTGTATGTGGCCAACCTCAGCAGTTATTACAAGTTCTTCATCAGACTCTACCTGCACCAGTCTTCCAACTCCTGGTTCAGAAACTGCCTCAAACAAGCAAGGTATGGTTTACTCTACCAAGCTTATTTCCTGTATAGACAAAGATGTCTATACTTTGCTTTTTTTCCTTCCTCTGTTTTCTCTCTTTCTAAAATATTTTTTAGTGCCCCCCCCCCCCACGAATTTCTTTCAAATTGTGTATAAAGTGGTTCTTGGTACAATGTACACATTTACACTTTTGGGCAATGCTGCCCTCATTGTTCATATGTCTTTTATTCACTCTAACTGCCACATTTCTTGACGGATTTCTTTCAAATGTTGTATGGAGGTGTGTCTTAATAAAATGTACACATCTTTAGTTATGGTGATGCTGCCACCTACGTTCGTTCCGTCTGTTATAGGGTCAAAGGTCATATTTTGGTGGCTGTCTATTATGCGCTCTAAATGCCACATTTCTTGACAGATTTCTTTAAAATTTTCTATAGAGATGCATTATACTCTAATCTACACACATATTGCTTTGGTGATGCTGCCCCTAGTCTTCACAACAGTTCGGGCCACTAGTAGCAATCTCTACGTCATCCTTTTTGTTTCAGGGAGGGGAGAGGTGATCTTTGTCCCTTCTTCAAACATAAGGTTGACATGAAAATCGCTGCCAGTGCCAGGGGATACATTTGCATGGGGCAGTAATGGAGATTGCGGTATTTCTAGTTTACTTCCAAAACTGACACTGTCACACACCTTTCAGATTCAAACACAAATACTTTATGTAGAACCATTAATTTAATGGCAGCTACATTTAATTTTCATTCTTTATTTGTTTTCTTCTCACAGAAAATTGCTGCTTTGAGTGAAGCAAGGAGTTCAGGGGCTACAATTCAGGAAATAGACGATTTGGAATGAATTTCAATTACTACTGGAAATCGAGAGTGGTAAACATGGGCATAAAACCACTAGACTGTTGCTAAATAAATTCCATTTGGAGCTGCATAATGGCCAGTTATAACTGTGATGAGGAAATCTCTTTTCTACCCTTCAGGCAGATCTAGCACTGATTCAGCCTGATATATGTTAAAGATGGAACGTGTATCAAATGAGGTAGAAATGATAACAACAAACAAAGACGATCATTGATTTATTATGGTCAGGAGTCTTTTGATTTTTGCTTTTGATTTATGTTATGTTGTCCTTGTTGTTCAAACTGATAGTTTGGAACGGTGACTTACTATTGTAATCTTAAAGGTACTATGTCCCATTTGCAGGCCAAAAAAATGAAAAAGTTAAATTCCAACTGCATTTGAAAGATAATACTAATTTAGAACTTCCCTAAAGAAGGTGGGGCTTGAAAATGTCTTCAAGTGGGAAAATAACGACTATTAGTTGTCAAATTGACTTTAGGGCTATAGAGCCCAAAAGTAATAGTCTTGATTTTTAGACAATTGTACCGAATGGTCAAACGTTTTATGCTGCGCAAAGATTCAATCAATTTAATCTTGGCCATCACAAGAAGTGGGTTATTGATGCAGACAAATGCTCATGTACGCTTTACAACTCTTTTCATGTATGTTATTACCAAAGAAGAAAAAAAGCCAGTCAGTCACTCAATAGTGTCTGACAGTAAGTCTAGCAAGTAAACGGTTTCCTTGCATAATTTGAATATGAGGACACTGCAGACGTTTAAATTTCACAAATAGGACATACGTGACATATTCATAATTCCTGCAAAGTTCTACAGCATTGGAGGTTGGCTGCAAAAGGGACATATTACCTTTAACAAAAGCCTATATCTTTGATAAATTTATTTGATTTATATACTAAAAGCTTCATAACACCTATTATGTAACTTACATTGCATTGCTCATACCGGTAGACCCCCATTAATTGCTCCTATGGCTTTTGTCAGGATATTGTTACAAACCGGTACTTGCCAAGTGCATACACAAACTTTGTTTTGTCCAAATAAAAAAAAACTGTGTTCTTTGTTAAAGGTAGCATGCTTGTTTCTTACTTTTAATCGTGGCTCCTTGACCATGCATTTCTCTGTTTGTCGGTTATAATCTGATACGAGTTCATATCTGTGAGACAACCTTTTTATACTCTCTTTTTAAAAAAAGATATGATGTTCTATTTCTATGTTTACCTAGGTATACTTGGTTCATTTCGGTTGCTGGATATGTACAAAAACATGAAAGTTAGTATGTACCTTTACTAGTTTATACTGGATCTTATACTGAGGAAGCCGTTATGTTATGTGCTTCTTTTTGTAGCACAGAAACAATGCCATCATAGTAATTGAAGAATCACTGGTTCTATGCTGTCCACATTATCAATATGACTTATGTGTATGTACATCCTGCATGGAATGGAAAAGACAGTTAAAATGTTTATTGTAATGACCCACCAATAGAGGGTGTATGCACCTAGGTGCCAAAAGGTTTCTAAGAGGATTACAGCTTCATGTGTGCTGTTAATTTGGATGAACATGCTGTAGAATGCATACTAGTGTCTGACAACAAAAGCTTAACATATACTTACATATAATTACAGGAGTCCATTGCTAGATTTTTGCTACATCTCCCTATCATTAGGTAATGGAATATTTGAGTAATGATTTGTATCATTTATCCATATAATATGACATATATTCCATGCCATCGTATTATTAAGTTTATAAGTTATGGTAAAGCTGTACTATATTTATATTCCTTTGATGTTTATTGCAAGCCATGTACAGTCATGCTTTGTGTGATTATGTAATAATGTACAGTTAAACATTATTCTTGGAGAGAGAAAGTATACCGTTATGGTGATCTTTTTTATGACTTGAATATACCTGCCATCAGGAACTTTGAAATAATCTTGAGCATTTTTTCCTTCAATTTTGTGTGTCTCAAAGAATTAAACCAAAGCACATTGACACAAAAACAGAGAGAGAAAAGATAGTGATATAGCGAGGAGGACATGGATTATAGAATGTGGTCAACGATTTAGATTGGATGGTATGAGAGGCACACTGACAATAGACCAAACAAAAAGTGGCACAGCTCCTAATGGCTAAAAAAATTTCAATCATCAATATGTTTGTCAGTGTGACTTTGGTAGGAGTGTGTGAAAGAGTTGAATATTAAATAATTGTAATGATAGATTATTGGCTGGTACTTGACTGGTATTCATCATCATTACCAGTACTACAGTTTTCCATGCAATTCCTTGGATATAAATGCATGTGTATTCTGAGAAATCTGGCCTGCCATATTGCATTACAACACAGTGTAAAGGGTATATAGCAAGTTTTAGGCACAAGCTTTGAAACTGGTTCAAAGTTCCCCCCTTTTATAGTTAATACTGGTACTTGAAATAATTTATATATGCACATTAAAATGAATCTGTGTAAGACTGCAATTCTTTCAAAAGTATCACAATCTGCAGTGCCTTAAAATCTAGGAACCTTTAAATAAATTACCGTCCAAAAGTTAGAGTATGAAATGTCTTTTGTGACAATAAAAATATGAATTCAAGAACATATTTTTTTAGAAAAATCACATAGTACAATATTCACATTATTGTATGTGCCACCCACACCACAGAAGGGATCAATCAAATAGTTTTTCTTAGTCCTTGAACTTTTAAAATAATGCTTATTAAACAGACAGTCAGTTGACACAGACATACAGGTTATGATAACTGGAATCCCTGCTTCCATAGATAATTGTAGATTGACACATTTTAGTGTTACTACATGTTTACTTAAATTGTGGGATGTTTGCATTGATATGCTACAATGCTCATTTTGCGATGCAGCATTAACCATGCCTGGTTGCCAAACGTCATTTACATCTTACGAGTCATATTGTTTGATTTGTATATTCATTTAAACAATGGAGGGGCACCATAGATATGAAAAGGTAAACAAACGTATGGAGTGTTCGGCATCCCATGGCCAACTTGATCTGGCTACAAGTCCAATCTTCAAGGTTAATGTCAACCTACGCAAATGGGCCTATTCGTGTAACCCATACCGGTACTCATATGATGCCATTTTTTAGTAATAGTAATATGTTCATATATATATTTATAGTAATCTAATACAATTGATTTCATGGCACTTTACATGGTATAAAGGTGGAAAATCAGCCAAACAAATACTTTTCAGGTATCAGCATCTTTGACTCAAATTAAGACTGATTTCCAATCCTTATAATATCACATCAGGTTCTTCCATCATTTTTATAGCACACACTTTGACCACATATACCACACATTCCATGTTCTAACATAAACAAATACACAACAGAATCTCACTTTGTATCATTTCCTTTTACTATTTAATGCAAGTTAAATGAAGTTAACCAGTACAACTGCATGGAGCCATACATCGAAGTACAGAGTGAGACATGATAGATAAAAGATCATATACAAAGGTTATTTAAATAAATTGTCACCACCATCATACATAAGCTCTCGATGTGTCCCCATGTTTAATTATTAAAAAAAAAAAATCACCTAGCATATATAAAGTAATAAAAGAATGTTAACTGGATTCATGAAAATCAGGGAGATTCCTGTAGACAAGCAAATCCCCATGTCTATGATTAATATTTTTTTTCATGAATGAATTAATAAAGCCCTTCATTCACATGATGTGGTAAACAGCCATGGCAAAAAATACAATACATCGATCTTAAGTGTGCTTCATTTTTGTGTATCTTTGAAAACAGAATAGTACATGTATCATATGGGCCTTTTTTTTTTACCCCCACTTACCCCACTTTTTTTAAAGGCAGTATACTTTTTGTATGTAAATCATGCCTAAACTTCAAAAGGGAAGTTCTGCCATAAGATGCCATTGCTTGGTGAAGGACACATGAGAAGATTTGTTTAATGACTTGTATTGCTGTTATAGAGAATGATGTTAATACACCCACAAAACACTCACTAGAATTCAAAGGGATTACCTTAGTGTTTCTATAGTTATGGTCACAAAATTAATAAGCATTATGAGCAAATAAATAGAAAGAGAAATCTATTTTTTGTTTAAATACTTGAATAGAAATCATACATGATAAAGAGAATACAAGTAGCAAACCAGTAATATGCTTTATATTGGTGAATACATACAATTACAAATCATAAAGTAAGCAGTATTAAATAGATTGAGGTATTTGCTCTGAAATGATTATAAAATACAAGAGAATACAAAAGACATTGCTTTTTCATTATTTCAAGAATTTTGATGAATACAGGGCATAATTTCTACAAGATGGGACTAATTATCGAGTACATTATATATCGCACTACAAAAAGATTTTAATGTTCTAGATTTTACCTAGGTGACGTAAATTTACTGACTTTCCACAAGAAAATGATTATCTTTATGCGTTCAATGAACAAGTAACCAAATGTGTAATTCATTGATTCTATATCAATTTAAGCACTTTCAGATCTCTTACTATCTTTCCAGGATACCAATAAAATCATATGAGAGATCACATCTCCTGAAGTACAAGACCAACACAAGTACATTATTAATCAAAATCAAAACAATGACCTTTGCTAAAATTTACCAATACAAAAACACACTTGCTGCATGAATTGTTAAGTGGTACACTGGGTGCCGGAGCCATTTCAGACATGCTCCAATCACAAGGAGACATGGTATCTTTTACTTTCATTAATTTGCATTTCCAACAAAATGACACTTGATAACAGAATCAGAAGCATACAGGATGTACGGTATAATGATCACAGGTAATCTTATGGGTGAATCGTTTTTTAAGATGTCTTTTTGAACATTTTTGTTTTGTCTCACAAACCAGCAATAACAAATTAAAAAATTACATCTACCGGTAAAGAGAAATACTTGATTTTTTACACAACACGAACATAAGTATCTTTTGTAAAGGTACATCAAAGGACTTTATTGCTGACACAGAATCAGATAGTGATTTGGATTACTTGCAAGTATTACCAGATCATGTCTCTCTCAATGAGCCCCCAAAAGATATCTGACTTGTCCTTTGGAGATAATATTTGCCCAAATCGTATCTCAAAAAAGTATACAGTACAAATCAATACACATTAAACATGCAAACATTGAAGACAATAAAGATCAAACAGAATGACATTAAGAGAGAGGGGAAGAAAGAGAGAGAGAAAGAGAGAGAGAGAAAGAGAAAGAGAGAGAGAGAGAAAATGAGAGAGGAATAGAGAAAGACAGAAATAAACCTATGGTTCACCTACAAACAGCAACAATCTCTGTACACATAATACGCATGAGCAATCTTTGGTAATAGATTTTAAGACCTCAATGTGGCAATTTAAGATTGGATTAATCCAGATAAAAAATGTTTAACCTGCAATTAGCAAATAATATTGAAAGATTTTACTCCCTCGTCCTCCCCTTTGAATGAAAAAATCTATTTCAGCTTCAGATTAATTCCAGTTATCAAATCTCTTTTACACAATTTCAACATCAATACAAACCTGCATAGTTATTAGTGAGTAGTGATGAGGAAGAACCACACAGATTTAAGCCCAATACCGGTACTTCCCCTCTGACAATGAAGTTATATATTTTAATCAGTCTCTGTCTTGAACTTAGAGTAATATTATCAAGAAATAAGCACATAATCAAATATGCTCATGTGTATTGTATACATGTATGCAAGAGTATTATATCATTTCATGAGTTATAAGTAAAAGGAAATATCAATATAACACATATTTTTTCTTAAAATTTATGATTACTTTATACACATGAGTTGACTACAAAAAGAAGAAAATGTTAGAAAAAGTGGAATGCAATAATACTTTTGCACCGACATGGAAGCAACTATAAGTATCATTAGATAATGTATCCATACATGCACAAGCTCAAATTCATTCTTAAAGTTACACACACAACCAATTATTTGCTGTACTGCTAAAGAGATTGACAGCTTCACCGACTAGCTTTGCAATAAAACATTATTTCAGGATATATCTCCCCGTCTTCTTTGTTCCATTCTGAATACTTGCGTAAATCTTGAAGAAAATACTAGCAATACTGTTCATTATTCCTTTTTAATAAATGTGATATGGTAAAGATACATATAGTTGCTTCCACCTCCACATCAGCTTGTTGTCTTTACATCGCAATAGACAGGAGCTACACTGGTCAACTTACAAATAGTATTCAAATTCAGTGTATAATTTACAAAATATTTACAATGATACAAAATTTATTTACACTAAAAATCTGATGCAGAGAATGTATGTTACAAAAAACAATTCAAGTTTTAAGTCAGTGACACAATTTGCAACTGTTTTACAATTACAGGTGCTTTTCTTCATGTTTTAAAATGGTAAATATCTTTTTACTTAATCAATAATGTAAATGTAATAATGTGTATATACACAAATAATATACAAGTATATATATAGATACATAATATTGACTTTTCAATTACGGTGTGCAGCAAGATGTCTCTTAGAGACTATCTCAAATTCTCAATTCAAGACAATCTCAAATTTGGAGACTTGTGCTTTCACCGACAGTATCTGTGATGTAATCATTGAATAAAATCTTTAAATCTGATATTTTATGGTATTCAAAGATTCATTTCATACACTTGCTACACATTCAAGGGGTCTGATGACTTCTTAAACCTCTCATATGTAAACATCCCAAACATCTATTGTAAAAATAAAATAGCCCAAATAAGACATCAAGCAGGATTATATATAAAACATAAATAAAAGGTGTTGGTCAAGGTTCTACTACAATACGTCACACATTTTAGTTCTCAGTGCACTTGTACAAAACTAGTTCATCAGTTCAAAAAAAGCTTACAACTGTGAATCAGGGGAAAAAACAATCAGTGCTATAGCCCAATCATGCATCAACCATTCAAAGGAGCAACTTCGCCCTCCATTGAGATTCTTCCTTTGAGATTCCAATCTCAACTGACACAGAGCAGATAAGCATTTGAATAGATGGATGACCCTGGCTGAACAACAGCCATTCAGCTCTTAAATCCCTCAACAATGCAGAGATTATGGCCTTCCACCTCAAGGAGTGTCAAAGAATCTGGACCTAGCTAAGTGAAATATCACTGCATAATGTACAGTGTTATGGAACAAGTAAGAAGCTGTATAAAGATATTGATACCCTATTGAAATCATCAGATTCTCCAATACAAACACATTTATATGACTTAAATCCATACCTTTCCAATATAAACTACCATCATCCCAGTTTGCGGTGGGATGCTTAATTTATCATATATTTACATGTATTCTGTAGTGTATACATGTATGGTCTGGCAAAAACTGACCTATATAAAAACTATGGTAGTTGGATTCTAACTTCAACAGTGAACTTTAGCCTCACCAGAAAAGCAATCTGCATTTGCCCTAACTCTATAGTATCTACTGATATTTTATGTCTTTTAATCTACCCGGTTGAGAAATATTCAAAGTGAAATTACAACCATATGAAATAGAAATCAAGAGAAATCAGATTTGCAATTTGAATATATAAAAGCCTTTCTTCATATTTCAAATCTACATACACCTGTTGTGTTTTCCAGGCATTTCATGTTGATGTTATTCGATCCTATATCTTAAAAATATAATTTTCTCTTTCTTTTCATTTACATGATTGAGGGCATGTTCTTAAAGAAGAGCCATACAAAGTGATAACCTGGTTATACAACACTTCATTAAAAACATTATGCATTCATGTTTGAAGAGTGACTGGCATCTATGATCTGATATCTCATTCATTCTCCTTCACCATAAATAACACTATAATTAATACTTGATGGTTTTTATTACAACAAATAAAGATCATGCAGTAGTTTCCTTAAATACACTTCTCACTGTTGTAGAATCATGACCGATTCTTTCATTGGGTGCATTTATCATATAAATATGTTTATCAATTACATGAAATTAATACACAGCATTTAGTTTATTCCATTTAGATGTAAAACTTCCACATTCATCTGCTGAGAGTAGACATGGAAGGTCTTGTCACCAGGCCAGGCAGGCCACATACCCCTTAACAGCCATTACTACAACTTCTGACTTGATAGTTGACAGTACTGCTAGTAGATCACAGTAAGAATACAGAATGTTGTGACAAGATTCAGGTGTACTGTATTAACCAGTCAGTCTGACTCGGAGGGATGACAGTACTGTTAGGGGACCAGAGCAGAGTATGGCAAGGGGGGGGGGGGGGGGGGGGCACTGACTGAATACTTTTTCTTTCCAGACAGCCTCATCTACCTCATCTATATGGAGGTTTTCTATAGCCGGTATCTTGAAGGATGACAGTACTATTAAGAGTACCAGATTGGGGCTGACGGAAACTAGATACCCTTCCTTTCAAGACTGCCTGTACTACCGCTACTGTATGGAGGAGTGCTGTAACCAGCAGGTTTAGCTGGAGGGTTGACAGTACTGTTAGAGTACCTGGTCGGAGCTTGGGGGCGCTGTGATTGGTTACTGCCACTGCCGTTGCTACTACCGTTAGTGCCGTTGGTGCCATTAGGGCCAGTTCCATTGGGGTTGTTTGGGTTGTCTCCTAATTTACGCCACACCACCTACAATGTAAAAACCAATGGAATAGTAATAACATTACTGAATGATTCCATGCACTTCCATGTAAGCACGTAGAAAAGCAATGCAACACCATAAATTGAAAAGATTCATCAACAAACAGACACAAAAATATACAAATGAAAAATACTCAACACAAAGAGTTTTTGTTTTTGTTTGAATGAGCAGTGGCTCATCAACTAAAACTCCTTTCTTAAAAATATTAATTTCCAATTCATATTATACTGGACAGAAATTAAATGGAACAGGATGCAGAAAAGGAAGTGATATGAAAAGAATACATTTTACGAGGGTGCAGAAACTGAAACACTTATGCATAACAGTTGAAGACAAAATACTCTATAAATGGCAGAGTCCAGTGGTATAATTCAATGATGGGGAATTTTCTTGAAAAGCATGGAGTTGTCCATGATAATGACTGCATGTATTATACACTCACGTTACACATCTCCCTGACAATAGCTTTCTCATTGGTGTTCATATGGTCATTCTCAAGGTGGTTTGGTGTTGTGTCTCGCTCCAACATGTCATGAACCTCCAATACCTGCAAAGAAAATACAAAACAGATTTATATATTATTAGTACGAATTTATTCAAATACCGGTACATGTATATGTATGTCAATAACAAATTGTGAATACCATAAAAAAAAGCACTTGACAAGGATTCAACAAGAAACAAAAATTATCACATGATCGCTCACAAAAGAAGTATTCACACAACTCATTAGATCTCCAAATTGGATCAGAGAGCTGTCAAATACTGTTTGATATTTGGAAATCGCTTGTTTCCATAAACGAATTAATCTACAGCTCCATTTTGGCAAATTTACACAAGACATTTTAACTACGCTGTAGTGCTGTACATTAAAGAGTCGCAATCAAATAATTAAAGATTCATGAATGTATTGTTATATTTTCTACATTTCAAATGTCCTCAGAATGAAAAAAATAGCACAAACCCACAAAAATTATTTCAGAGGTTGTATTTTTAAAATACATTATACAAGCATGTTAGCACTATACTCCTATCAACATCCATTTGCCACAATATAATCCTGTAAATGCAGGTGTGTTAATTACATTGCATATCAGTTGTTGAAGAAGAAAAAAACATTCAAAAAGTTAACTTGCATGAACAGAAAATGGTGAACTAAATACAACAGTTCACATTTGATTTATCTTTAAAATCTGAATGAAAGACTGGCATACCAGTACCATGAATCTGCATTACAGTCTAATTGCAGTTTAACAGGGCTAATCAGTCAATTATATGGCATGTAGCGATAACAACCCAGGGTAGATTTGTTTTATCCAAACAGAATTCCAAGCTATGACTTGACACTGGCCTACATGTACTGCATAAGGACTTGTGTTTTGGGCAAGCTCTTGAGTCAAGGCCAACAACACACATCAACGTGCTTCTTTATTTATCACAGAAATTTCAATTGTATGTCTGGTCTGAGGAGAGTATTCACCAAACTTTACAAATACAATAACACTGTAATCAAGCCAATCTACAATACTGGTGACTTTCTGTAGTAAAAGGTTGATCAAAATTAGTTCCATAAACTCTGCATTCCAGCTTGACAATAAAATGTCTGTACATAGAAATTACAATACCATGCCTGACCTCCTATGGTTAACAACAAAATATGACCATACAGCTGATTTTATTTTTTCTCACAGTGGAATTGGATTTGGATGAATGCATTTGTAATTTACATGTAGTTTTACAATTTAATTTCTACTCCTTTTCCTCACACCAAAGAGTTATTGTACTAGATTTGAAAGATCAGTATCAACAATTTCTATACTCGTGTCTAAAATCTAGAGTGCTTCATTATTGCATTATAATCAGCAGTTTGAGACATAACTTACAATTTCTATAAAAAAATGACCTGAAATTCTTGTCCAAATAAAAGTGAAGGACATACTTGAAAACAAATTGGAAGTGTTGCATGATTTATGCCTACATGTATTTGTACCGATTATTAATTTGGGAGGATAACCTACATACTGTAATGTACAGGTACATGCACCTGAAAATGTGATGTTTTCTTTCACCCCTCATTCACCCTTTTCCTAAAGAATCATTATGTGCATTAAAAATGTGTTATTTCCTCCTCATCTTTGTTCTTCACCTCCTTGTTGATTTTCTTCTCCATGTTCTTGCTGCTCTTCTTCTCCTCCCCCTCCTCCTCCTTTTTCTTCTTATTTTGTTACTTCTTTTTATCCTTCTCCTCCTCCTTCTTTTCTTCTTCACCTTCTTTTTTCACTACTCCATGTTTTTTATTAGTAAAACTACATGTGTGTATGTACATGTACAGTACATGTATTATGGATGACATTTACTGAAAAATGTAAAGAATGTTGAATGAAGGCAACTGTTACAAACAATTCTCTTGGTTACATATGACAGACACTTGTGTATTCTTATCATTATTTTGTGAGACAGGTGTAATGTCATTACCAATATCACTGGCTAAGGTAAATATACTAATGTTATCTAACATACATGTACTTGCTAACCTCTGCACCACTCTGATATGGTTATGCAAGGCTCAACCAGGCTATCAGGCGCCTGGGACACATGGGCATCCAAGATTTCATTCAGGACCCCCTCCCCAAAAGGTTTGGGTGGGATCCTGGTTTATGTATAAAATACAGGTAGATGCCAGGGTAACATTCCTCCCAAGTGACTGGAACATACATGTATGCTGGTATTCATGTTAAGAGATGGTTCACAATTATATTTTGCAACCTACACTGTACTAATTTATATCTGGCTAGCTATAAATCAAAAGTAATTACAATACTGAGTTAATTACAACGACATGTACAAGGCAAATACTTTATACGTCTTATTCAAGATACAATCTTTTGTGTATAAAAACTCTGCATAATTACGTTCCCTGTTCCGTTCATCTAATCACAGAAGAATCAATACATATATTTTGATGTCAACATATTGACTTATCAGTTTATCGGGTAAATATTGTGGGCAGAGTATATTGTTTTGCCACTATCTATAATTGAATAGTTAGTTTCATGCATCCTAGCCCAAACTGCTCTAATATTTACTCAAATTACCAAAGCATCCATACTCAATACTTTGTGGGTTGATGTACTTATTGTAAAGAGATGTTACTGTATCCTCCTACCCCCATGCGGTCTACACTGTATTACTGATCAACATTTGTACACAAAACACAAAACGGTAATGACTAGATGTACAAATTTGAGTTTGATTTCTTTTCTCCCCCATTTATCACAGAATTATAGAAAATTAACGCCACTTTGCAGAAAGTGATCATACATCTACCGGTACAAGTACCGGTTCACTGTCTGTATGTATACTGTTTGTTAATATCAAGAAAAGAGGGAAAAGATAAAACCTTCAAACCCTTTTCCCTTTTCATAACATTGCTATTCTCATCATTCTTTTAATGTGGAAAACTCCACCAATATCTTATCATCAAGAAATAATTGACATTCCACATTGCTGTGTGGAAGGTACTATCCATTATGATGATCACACTTTAGATCTGTCTACATGTAATCACACTGATTGCAGCCAAGCAGCGAGTGAGTCATCTTAATTATGCAAGTATCTTGAGGCATGTTATGAATAGAGTAATTAGATCAGTAGACTGAATGAACAGATTACTCCCTCATGACAATGGCAGAAGAAAGCACACACTTGACTTGATCTTGACTGCCTTAAAACACAGACGACCATCTGCTCAATAACATTCGCATCCATTCGGTAGGTTTGTCATTTGCATTGGTATTATTACCAGTACTGGTTTGCACAGGTTAACACTAAATTTGTAGCAAGTACATGTATGTGAACATACATACAGTATGTGCATATTCAGAGCATTCTTTGAACCCCAAGTACGGTACTACATATTTAAAGTGTTTGTAATTGAAAGGCATCGGCACTGAATTTTCATGCTTGAATAGATGACGCAAATATTGAAGCCATAAAACAAACATGAGAAAATGGTAAAAAATTTGTTGTTAAAGACGAAAAAGATGAACAAACAAACACCAAAACCACTACATGTATGTGGCAATAACACTAGCTGTACATTACACTGATTAACGCACACACTGCTTTTATTTTATACACAAAGCTCAGATGAGAGATTAGATGTCAGGGAGGGTGAATGAATGTAACCATACCTTGAGTGCATTCACTATAGCTTTGGGTGAGTTAGGAGCCCTGTTACCATTCTCTATGCTCGAACCATAATTCCTGGATGAGTATGATGACTGCAAATGCGACAAAAAGAAAAAAAGAGAGATGAAACATGAGCTTAAGTGATGTTACAGTCTGTGATCCCTGGTGTATTGCTTTCTAGTATTTTGTTCCTTAAAGATACTATGTCCCTTTTGCAGCCAACATCAAATTCTGTAGAACTTTGCAGGAATATGTCATACATCCTGTATATGTCCTATCTGTGAAATTTAAATGTAAGCAGTGTCCTTTTAAACATGCACTTTAAAATTCTTTACAATCAAAACACTTAAGCTATAAATGTAGGGCTCAACACTACACTATAATTTTACATACTAGGGGCTGTGACAACAAAATAAATTTCAAATGTTTGGGACACTGAGATAATAAAAACAAAACGCTTGTGCTTGTGCTTGTGCTTGTGCTCATACCATTACTTGTTTAAAAATGAAATCTGTAGGTACATGTACATTTAAGTTGTTACCTTTCCGCCCATATTCCATCCATACAGGCAAAATAAATTAAAATAAGATTTCACCAACTATTGCACTAAAAGAAATGTAGTACGAAACCCCACCCTGATCGTCTATTTATAATTACTTCCTTACAAACTTCAGTGAAAACTCACATGTATTAGGCATTGTTTCACAAATCCCTAAGTTCTTCAATGTTTCATTGAATTTTTAAATAAAACTAACATGGCTTTCAATGGGATGTCAGCAAACTTCTGTATGATGGCTATTTTGTACATGAGATGTTGCCTGTTCTATATGATTGTTAAATAAATAAAAAGAAATCTCGAAACATGTTTTCCCTTTTACAGATAGCAGGTCTTTACTTTATTGCCCACACCAGAGAAAACTGAAATAACATAGCAAAATGTATTTATGATTAGAAAGAGCCGAGTATTAATCATTGAGACTACAGCGAGTTGAAATCCAATGACCCGTATACAAGAAATGAATTTACATGGTTTGGGTTGGAAGCGCTTGTGACATGATTGGGTGTAGGGCCATCTACCTTATCCTCTGACCCATTCCTCCTTGTCTGGAAAAAGGAAATACACAAGGAGTATGATCAAAAGAATGCAAGAATAGATGAGGCAGAACTAAATGACTGCATGGATGAACCATTATTAAACAGGAAAGAAAAGAAGTCACTTGGGGTATCATACATTGTAGGTTTGAATATAAAGGTTAAATGGAGGGTATTTAATACAATGACGGACAGTCGAGAGGGCATTAACTGTGCATTAATTCTAGTGTCTTTTTTCGTAAACAACCCATCTTGTTTTCAATCTTGCTAATGGATGCATGCAGGTACCTGTACATGTACAAGTACACTATTGCCAGTCAGAATTTCGACATCAGGACTCTGTCCCTAAAACATTGTAATCAAATTTGAATTCTTTTATCATTCTTGAAAACTTCTGAAAAATACACTGTACAACTATGTAAATCTTATTTTGCGAAAGCAATTTTTAGCAAAAGAAGAGAGAGATAAAGATAACATGTAGATAGAGACCATTTTTGGCAATTGAGATATAATAAATGCACAATGAATCAAAAATGGATGGAAAAATAAAAAAATTAATAACAAGTTACCTCTGGTTGAGAAAATTGCCTCTTTTCATCAAAAGAGCGGATTCTATCCTCTGTGAAAGGCATGTGATCTGAGAAAGGAAATGAAGATAGAAAAATGTGAGATGTCATGTCATAGACATAGTGCAGATGAAAACAAAATGATGACATACATTATATTTAAGAGTGTATACCGGTATGTAAAAGCTGTTGCACAAATATGAACACAACTAATACATAATTATACATGTATATGCTCTTGAAAAATTGATGAAAAAGGGAAAGGGGGGGGGGACTTTTAATTGCAGTTTCTTTCTACCGTGCAAAATCTTGTTTGTTTCAATATAGTATACAGGTGTATATACTGTTTATATATACCGGTATATGTACATGTATATAAAATAGCTTCATTGGTAGCTACATGTACATATATTACAAAAATGTACTTCCAAAGTTCCAATTATTTAAGGTACAAAGTTCAATTGTCAGAGAAAATATCTCTAGAATGAATAACATGTAAAGTTTGGAATGTGAAAGACTAGATTGATATTGTGTACTTTGTTTAAAATAATGACAAAGAAACTGACTAACCAAGAAGCATGTGTACATAAATAATGAGCTGGAATTACATGTCACGCACATTCCTGACACTAATTTGTCTAAATACTTACACTGTGATAATCAAGCAACAAAGGGAAAAACAATGTATGAAAGCTGTTTTGATAAAACAATAATTATTTTATATTACATCTTTGTGATGAGATTTTAAAAATGGTAAGTTTAAAACAATAGAAATGATCTTGGTACACAGTGTATACAATTATACATGTACAGTACATGTACATGTAAATGGAATAAAGAACAAAATATAATGCAGTTTCAATTTGCAAGAGGATGTTTGCAATAATGATCTACATGATGTACATGTACAGTATATGTACTGTAGTCTTGCACATTTGTTTCTATAATACACCTACATGATTCTGCAATTATTATGCAACATTTTGAGTGACAAAATAATTATTTGACATTACAGGTGTACATACTGTATACAGTGTACATGTACATGCAGATGCAGGAAAACATTTGTTGTTCTTAAATACAGTGTACATGTAGTTGTAAGCCTCTAACAGGTAGTACCGTAGCTGTAATTATCATTGTTATGTTTTTAAAACTTGATATTCTAAAAACATCATGATATTCATTACATACATGTACATGTACATGTACAAGTATATTTACAGACAATAGCTCACACAGATACAGAGTACAGTGTACATACTGCTACATGTACATGTACATGTATGTACAATGTACATTAGAATTATATTAAAGGTAAAGACCAGTATTGAAAACGCCCCAATTTCAAAAAATGAAATGGGTACAGGTGTATGCATTGTTTTATCTGTTTTTTTCTTTTCTTTTTACAAATATTACAATTTAAATTTCAAAGTTTATCATCTTTCTTGATAAATTGGCAATGACGCCATCGGTATTTCTGTGTTTCTATGGAATTCAAAGAAAATCTCTTTCTGGTACAGGAAAAAAATTAAGTCACACCTGATGGAATTTGTGATTTATCCGCATTCCCCTACATTTTGTTTGTCATGAAGGAAACTATTCAATTTACTGACAATGACAAATGTACACTGTACAGTACATTGTACAGGATTCTATTGGAATGCCAGACACAATGGAATAAATGACTATTGATCAGATTATAAGCTTGACTTCTTACTGCTTGTGACAGATTTGTAGACAGTAAAGCAGTTAAATCTACATGTAGGTACAATTATATAGGCCTACATGTACATGTACAATTCATCTCACTGTACATTACTACATAGTACAATCTACATGTACAATAGAAATATTCTTGTAACTACCAGTTACATATGTGCATGCCCACATGTCGGCATGCAGCCAACATACTGGTAAGTGTACAGTACATGTACTAAATGAATGTACTTGTTGTTCATGTAGTGTACGATACATACATGCACATGTAGATACCGGTAAATATGTTCAGTATATTGTACCATACAGTGTAAATCTACATGTATATAAATGTACATGTATGTATATTGTACATGTACATGTAGATCAATTGGTAAAAATGGCTGAGGACGCTCGCCTCAAGTCAACACCATATTTGGTCATGATCCCTGCTATTAGGCTCAGACCACTACTATCCAAACAGATTCATGACGTGAACACACAATAAAAATCCTACAGGTATCACAGTCGATCACTCTCATATACATGTACTACATTGTAGTCATATATATTGACTTTTGGTGGATATTTGGATATGTCCTAACATTGATACAAATGTTTTTGCCAGGAATTAAAGTACATTCATACAAATGTACATACATTTTTTCAACTGTCATGTCAATGATATGTACACATTGTGCCTACATGTCTATTATTTACAATAAAGCAACTTGCATGAAATGCACATCTACTGTACATGTACATCAGATACTTTTGAACTTGAACTTTATGTTTAGTGTCTGGATGATTGCATTATTTACACAATGTACAATCCACAGCTGGTTGATCTGACATATGTACATACTGTAGCCTGCATATACAGTATTTAAAGTATTCAAACCTTGAAAGTTGATTTGCAAGTACTGTACTTGTATGTCAAAAGTTCAATTTGAAATGTGAAGATAAGTTTTAACTTCTGGTAATTCAAGGAATTATTGTGCCCATTCATAAGTAGTTATCGTAATTCATATTTTTTATTTAAATCTACAAGTGGCATTGTGCAACATTTAACCAGTGAATCATTTTTTTTTTAATGAATATCAAATGACATCTAGGCTTAATGGGACAATCTGGTCCCAATAGGCAAATAATTAAGTCAAGTAGTTAACCCTCCCTTTTCCCTCCCCAAGAAGGGGGGGGGGGGGGGGGAAGGAAGAAGAAAGAGAAAGAAAACAAATCCCTTCAAGAAATGTACATGTAAAAATATAGGTGCAGTGAATATCAAATGAAATAATCCATTCTGGAAAGAAAATGTGAAATAAATTTGTTGAAAGATACTCCCAACTGGGAGAGTGATGTTCCGTGTCCTCGCCCAGCATGACCTCAGGCCAAAGGTCAAAACTACAGCCTACAGGTAGATAACTTCAATCCATCCTCCACATCTACATGTATATGTACACTGTACACACATCCCAGGCATTTCAGAAAATAACTGGTGCATAAATATATCATATTTTAGAGTAGAATTTGTTTCTTAATTTGTTGGAAAATACATTAATGGAGGTTGATCTGTTTAATGCCCCCCAAAAAACAACACTCATCCATGGAATTCATTTGTATATCTTGAACCTCTGAATTTACAGTCTTCCTAGTTTACGAAAGAGAAAAGTTGAATTGTAACACATGTAAGTTTTTGACACAGAATATGATGAGTCTACTAAGATAGTAACAGACCAAGACTGTACAGGTCGGGTCAAACTAGAAGATCACCTCCAATTTACAAATCACTCTAAAAATCTAAACATAAAGTACAATGAACTGATTTTTTTTTTTTAATTCTATAACAGTAAAACTATAAAATGCATTTTCTTTAAACTGCCGAAAATATAGACATGTGCATACATGTAAACATGTACATATACTGTACATGTACATGCTAATAAATTTCCTAGAATTCTAGTAGATATACATCATACATGTACCGGTCATAGATGTGTAGGAAAAATAAATTTATATTTACAACAAAAATCTACTGTTCCAAACTGAAACTGTTCATGGTTTCATCCTAACTATTACTTATACAGTTTGTACATGTTAAATGGTAGTACTCCTAGATTTCTGTGAGTGTTGAAGAGCTGAATGGTTCTAATAAAAATCAGATCAAAGAAGGATGATTCAATTCAAAGATAACACAAAAAATCTCCCTGGAATGCTGCATTTCAATGATCACTCACTGCAATAGAAAGGTCATCAGGAAGGCATAGTTTGTTAACAATTTGTTACTTTAATACAGGGATTAACCCTGACAATTGACAAGCAACTTTTGCTTTTGTTTTTTCCCCCATCCACATGCTAGCTTACCATGTTTACTTATTTTCCCCCTTTTGACAATTACTTGTTTGTTTGTATATTTGTTTCTTTGTGTATTCTTTTTTAATTGTATGTAAAAAATACATAAATGAAATTAAATGGGTACATGATCAATGTACATGTAGTGCTTCAGGGTAATCTTCCGAGTGGAAAGATTCACCTGAAGATGACATCAAAGGCACAATGAACATTTCAAAACAAAATGCATGTCTATTGTGAATGATTTCCAGCTGCTCACTATAGAATGTTATCAATACTTTACTTGTGTTGAGTGTTGACATGACTGCGCTACATAGCGGTAGACATGTTAGAAGAAAACACATTACAGGTAAAATATTGATAATTTGATAAATTTCTCTTTAGAGACAAATTTTGAAGAAAAAAAATGTGGAATACCATGTATGTTTTAATTTCATTACTGATACCATATATCAATCAGTTAAGCCCATGACATGTCAGCATGCTTACACACACTCACATGCCATTACTTAGGCCTAAAAAAAAAAGATTTTGTATTGCCCTTTAGGTGGCAAAACATGGGCGGTTGGTCAAAAATCTTTTTTTTTTTCCTTCTCCCTCTTTGGGCTGACATTTCTCAGTTTTGAATGCTTTAAAAAAATCTTTTTTTAAAAGCCGACCATAGATTTCAAGATTTTTGGGTCGGTCGCAAAGGGTGATACAACATCTTTTTTTTTTTTAGGCCTGACTGTCATGCATACGGTAGTTTACCAGACACAACCTACACATACACTGATGTATGTAAGTGAGTGAACTTTCACATATTTTGGTCAAACCTAAACCAAAATAGGAATGCATGGACAATACAGTATTTCATTTTAAAAAGTTTGCTTACATTTAAGGAAATATAATATATGCTAAACAATGTACTTACCATTGTTTTGCAAGGCTGAAATATCACCACCATTCCCCCACATTTTGGAAGACCCTTCTTTTGATAAATGTCCATCATTCAACACTGAGGAAGGTCCATTACTCATATTTGTCTTTTCTCTTAAATCAATTCCATTGCCTAGACTAAGGAGAGTACTCTGATTGCCAGTTCTTTCCTGGTCCAGGAGAAAGCACAGCTCTCTCAATTCAACATTCTCCTGACATAGCTTTTCTTGCCGTTCCTCCAACTCTCGTAATTTGTCCTGATACGTGGAAACTCCATTGCGCATCACGTTTGTTGTATATTGACCAAAGCGCTGCCACTCAGTTGAAACTTTTTTACCTTTCTGTCTGTCATCATCCAGAAAGCAACATAGCTCACGAAGCTCTACATTGTCTCCATGAAGTTTCTGATTTTCAATCTTGAGAGCTTGTATCTCATTTGTTTTGAGCATCAACAGATGTTCGATTTCCTTTACGCTACCCCCTTGATTAGACAGCAACTTCATTCGCTCCTTTTCACACCATCGTAAGCGTTTGACTACATCTTCCCAGCTCAACTTCTTTAACTCTTCATCTGTAGTGAACCTTGGTCCAGATTTGACTGCCATCTTTACCTCAATGTCTTGAACTTGTTGTCTCTATCTCTTATAGTTATATTGACTTCGCTGCACTCACGTTGTGTATCTTTTCTGTCATGATGAATTTTCCTCAGGCAACTTTAGGTTGGGCCTTATGGTCACTGTTTCATGCTGATATCTGCAAAAGATATGGGAAAATAAACATTACCTTTAATTTATGTCTGGGGTGTCATATTACATAGTCTAGTACATACCGGTACTGTGCATGTATAAATAGTCCTGTAAAGCATAAAGGACCAATACTAATACAACAAAATCCTGTCTGAATGAGTCTTGATTACTAAGTACCAACCTTCTGCACATAATTCACTATAATTAATAAAGTTATGTGCCATCTCGTAAAAATTACAAAAAAGGAAATAAAGTGTTCCAATTCTGTTTCAGTAAATTGTACCAGATCTTCATATCTTTTTTCTCTTTTTATTTATTATTTTATATTTAATGTAAGGCAGGAACACGCACAGCAGAATTAGATCTATAACTAAATTTAGCGAACTCCTTTTTTATAATAAGTTAAATCGCTATTATCGTAAAAGTAAGTATCAAATTGGTTACCCTACTCCCTAGGCTATTTACAAAAATAAAAACAGCCATTTTCGTTTCCAGGAAAACCAACACCGAAACTCTCATGAGAGGTCAATGTTTTATGTGATGTAAATCGCATGTTAACTCATTATCATCAAATACACATGGAAGATGGAACTTCTGGAAGGTAAGCAAATCACTGCACTATCACTTGACACTTCCTGTACCAAATTTAACATATTTTGTTAAATTCTCGACTAATTTGAAAGAGCTTTGACCTTTGTAGTATTGTACGAGTAGAAAGTAGAGTCCACTCTGAAAGGTAGACAGAAATGGGTGATTATCTATGCATTTTACGGTTCAAAACTTGAAAACATGGCCACCTTTTGATGCTGAAGCCGAGGTTTTAGCATGCTAACTCTAGTTTTAATTTTATCTTTATAAATTAATATAATTAACATCTAGATCTAGGTCTAGAGGTCTAGTTAGACATAAGGATTAGATCTAGTCTAGCCTAATAATACCAGATCAAGCATTGGAAGAATATCAGTAGGGGCGCTGGTCCAAGAATAAGGATCGTCTTCATAAACAAGGATCGTCTTCGTAAACACGGACCGATGCGTCCTCAAAAATAAGGACCGTCTGCATTTGTGCAGACGTTTCAGATCGGCACATTGGCGATGCAAAAAACGGATTCTGCAATGATTTTCTTGATGCATTTTACATTGACATTGTACAGAGACATTCACATTTTTAGCAATAAATCCTTGGGAAGACGGACAACCCATAAACGTAGACAGTGAACTAGGGTTATTTTCCCCCGGGGAATCCATTTTTGGCATCGTCCTCAAAAATGCAGACAACCCTTATTTTTGAGGACGCATTTTGTCCTCGTTTATGAGGATATCCTTGCAAAATGAGGACGATCCTCATTCTCGGACCAGCGCCCCTACTGAATATAGACCTAGGCCTAGAATCTAGAACGTCTACTACAAAATTCATGCCAATTTCAAGTAAAATCTTTGGTGCACTTTACATTGGGTTCCTATCACATAGACCCTAGTCTACACTGTCATTACACGAGCACCATGCACCAAGCACTCTCCTTTCAACAGCCCGACTCAGCCGCTTCACTCGCCAGATTTTCGGCCACTCAGTGAGTCTCAGCACTGCTGAGCGCAACGGATTGCCATATTTTGAAATCTTAAGTTTGTAGCGCTAGATTCCAACATTGAAATAAAGATCGAAATACCCATTTAATCCAAGCAGAAAACAGTACATAAAAAGAAATAACATATTTACTCACGTACGTGGTAATCAGATGAAAATGGAAACAGAAAGGTTTACAATTCAACGATGAAGTTTGTAGACCTCCAACGCGATCTAAATTATAAAACACGTCAAAGTCGTAGTAGTAAACATGGCCGCATCTTGACCTGTGACCTCAATCATTTAACTGTACCTGTCGTGCTATCACTACAACACACTCCCTCTGTTCAATTTTTTGTCTTGTTGGTTTTTTCCAATTTTGTTCCTTGAATTACATTTTTTAAAGAAAATAATCATTGGTACGAAATGAAATAAAAATATTTATCCTAAAAATAGAGTTTTGTATTTCTTGTGAATAAGGAAATCATATAAGAAAGAATATGTAAACTGTTTAAAGAATATGTACATTCGTTCAAAGTAATGCTAAAAAGTTTCATTGTCGGGGGTCTAGCTCTGTGTACTCCGAAACCGCAAAACCGGAATTGATAGTGGCGCGTGGTATCTCCTCAATCCAACATTCCTTTAGACTGATGAGTATGCTTCAACCTTCTGTTATGTGTAAACATACGGAATTTTAACGGAACACAGAACATCAACATATTTTTTTTGGGGTGGTTCCTGAAGCCAATAGGCATGACGTAACATACCGGTACCATTATTAGCGGTATCCAGTCATTTACGCCTCGACCACGCCCATCTCATCCTAAGCAGTGCTCATCATGGGTGCGTGGTCCTAGTTTTTTCTTCTTCATTAAATGCATTCGCTTTTAATGCAAATCATCTTAAATCATCATGATCGCAAACTACTTTCGGAAAATTAACCTAATGCGATAGTCTTGTACGCCACCTTTAAAATGTGCGAACATTACAAAGGCATATTACGTAATCCGGACATTATACTTCTGATGGGAGTTCTATAATGATACGGTCAAACTCCGGTACTCTAGTATCTAGTAAGTTCTGCATCCGATCATCCGATTCGGCCGAGTTGTTGGCGTTGATTTGTATAAATTTAGGAAATGTTATAATAGGATAACAAATCCTATAATAACAATAATGTTATTTAACATGTTGTGCAGCTAATACTATGACACGTTAAATCAATGAAGAAAATAAATGTGGTGCACAGAGCAGTCAACATTATTGTATTCCACCATCTCATATCACTTGAAGTCACGAAGATAAGAGTGAGCTATTTATATATAAAATATAAAATTGACACAATTTACTCTCGCTCGCTATTATATGAAACGACGACGGAAAGCAATTGATTTATTCCTTCTTTTTAGATTTCGGCCATATCTATTTTAGAGTTGTGTACTTCGATTTTTGTAATCTGGTATTGTGCTTACTTACTTGTCATTTGATACGCAATGCAATGTAATTTTACGGTCCCGGCCTTGGATCAAGTTCAAGTTCAAGTTCGTTTATATACACTCATCATTAAAAATACAGAATATATAGTCACATTTACACATGTACAAATATAAACATACATAAATATCATACATCCAAACAAAAACTTAACATAACATAATGAGAGTAAAGGGATGAGCTAAAAAGGAGTAAAGTCCTAAATGGAAGCGTCCATCCCTCATAAATAATATTAATGATATTCGAATTAAATGTCGTACTATTGGAATCATGAAAATAAAAACAAGGGGGAGGGCAAAGAGCCTGGTGAGTTATTGCACGTAAACTTAGATTAAATGCATTTTTATATTTTCGTTTAAAAGGTTGAAGACTATTCAAATTTTTTTTTTATGGGAATGGAATTCCAAAGGATCGCCAGTATCTAAAATCCTATCAATCTTACCTTACTGTTTCATAGACAATATTGTCTAATTCCACATGAAATAACATTTAGAACTCGGCCCTCTCGAGGAGAAGAGGGGGAGGGGGAGGATTTCTTAGGGGTGGGGCCCATTTTTTTCCTTTTTGCTCCCGAAAATTTTAAAATCGCGCCGGCCGAAAGTACGCTCAGTGGGGGGGGGGGGGGAGTGAGGGGGGGGGGGAGTGAGGGGGGTAGTAAGCACATTTTTTTGAAAATTTGCACCATTTAGGCCAATGTACAGCACGGGTTTTCAAAATTATGTAGGCTTCAACTCCCAAAGCGCCCCACACCTGGACGTGCACGCTTAATTGTGATAGGGTTAAACATTATGTTCAAGGAAACGAATGCTATAAACTTACAATGTTGAATACCTTGGATAATACTTGTTAGTTTGGGTGTTTGTTAGTTTTACTTTTCTTTTCCGGAGCCATTTTAATGTGATTGAAATGACCAAGAAGAGGTCGGAAAAATAATGCATAAATATTGGGGTTAGATATAATTTCTTGATAATTGTCATGATGATTATTTATTCGCAAAAGGCATTTCGAAACTGATGGACATACATAACATACTACGTCTTATCATTTGTTTATTTATTTAAAAAGAGAGATTTTTAAAATGTTAATATATATATATATATATGCATCCGTCTCAAACGACTTAATTTCATTCATGTAACTTTCTGTGTACGAGGTACACACACAAGTATGGTACAACAAAAACATTTGTCTTTATTGTATTTTTTGTTGTTGCTGTGTGCATGGGTGCAAATAACAGTTAACACCTAAAACAACTTTTTAGCTATTTTTCTCACAATATAATTATGTTCCATATGCTTTGGATGGATATATTTTGTCATTAGAGGGCGCAATATCTTGAAATGGTCATTATGCATGTGAGCTTAAAAAGGCTTTACAATTCATTTCTTTATATTATATATCGTTATCATCATCGTCATCATCAGAGTAATCATTGTTATTATTATTAGTGTTATTACTATCATCTTCATCACCATTATCATTATTATTGCCACAGTCGTTTATCATAACTCTCTCATTGCCAATATAGCTTTCCCTTCATTTACCCCCCCCCCCCCACTCTCTCTCTCTCTGTTCAGTTCTGCCTCTCTCTCTCTCTCTCTCTCCTTACCACCCAACACACACAAATACTTCATCAATTTATCTCCCATTCTTCACCTTACCTTGATCTCTCTTTCCGAAAGACGCAATTCAGGATTGGATTCTATGTCATGGTATATACCAGAATTAAAGCAGACTACCAGCTCATCTAGTAATAATAATAATAATACTTTGTTTTTTTTATAGCGCATGTCATGTCTGTTGACGTTTCAATGCGCTTTAAAATATAATATATCAAGATCATAAAAGAAACAAAATCATACATAGAAAACAATGAAGTTCTGACAAAGAGAAAAATTATAGCATTACTTATCCTTTAGTACTATTGATATACTCATTTGAAAAGATGAGTTTTGCAGAATTTAAATATATAGGAGCCAATGTAAATCTTTGAGGATGGGCGTTATGTGTTGTCATTTCTTTTGCAGGGAGACCAGAGCCCCGTTGCACGATACTTACCATCGATCGTAAGTTTTATGCAACGGGGCCCTGACGTGCAACAGAGTTTTGAATCCTTTGTGACTTGTTTATATCAATATGCTTGTTTGTCCGTTATAGTTTAGCCTTCCACTAGGTTATCATTCCATCAAAATAAAACACAAAATCTTAGTAGGACACAATAACAAAAACAAGTCAATACTTCACATTTTTTTCTTTAAAAAAATGGCAATTTACAGCAAAATTTATTCCAGTTTTTATAGAATATATTACATATCGTCTTCAATGCACCACAAGATCTTAGCTAAACTGAAAGATACACAAAAGACAGCCAAAAAGAGTACAAGTAAAATAACTAGAAGCATTTCTGATTGCACCAATTGAATAATACCCAGACACCATCCAAAAATTAAAAAAACCCTAATAGTTGTACAGTGCTTCATTATATCATTCTAAGAGCTTTAGAATGGTTTGCCCTGGTAGACTATGAACACTCCACATTGCAAATTACAATTCCTAACTGAAAGACCGAGAGAACTACTACATAATAGTCTGAATACTAGAATAGAGCATACAAAGGAGTTATCTCCTTGAGGATACATAAATTGTTGTTATTAAAAATAGCACAACTTGTACGCCATAAATCATTGAATAATGTTACTTACAAGTAAGCCTCTTTGCAAAAGTGCATTCTTAGACATGTTTTCGTAAAGATGATATTAAAGTAAAATATGAGAAAGTATTCCTCTTTTTCCTTTTGCGCAATAAATGGAGATTTGAGTTGAATGTTCCTGATTTTTGCTGTTTAGTTTTGAGCAAACCTGATTTATCTACATGAATACTATCAAAGACAAAGCAAAAATATTAATCATGTACAAAAGAAAACATACAATTCAACAGAAACATAGTATAGGAAAGTTTCATTTAAAATATGTGTAGCCATACACTGCAACCATTTATACTATCATTCATCAGTGGAAATAGTCATCAACATATTGTACTTAAAATAAGGAAAGAGGGACAAAAGTCTGAGAACATGAATAACAATGCAGAGTAGTGTAACACCACTTTTGTTATGTGAATACAGTGTACCGTATATGATATTGGTTTGGTTCTTTGTATGTGTACATGTGTTTCTATTATACTTGATTTTCATGCATTGATTTCTTGTATTGATTTCTTGTATTGCCTGTTATTTGTGGTGGAAGCATATTTCAAAATGTAAGGATGAGAATACATAAATTATCAAATATAAGCTTACTGCTAACATATATATTGCTATTTCAAAAGCAAATAATATTATGTATTGCTATCTAAACTAAAACGATCGGTCAGTAGTCATATATCCAGATCTCTTTACCCCCCCCCCCTCCCCCCATTTTCCTTTTTTCCCTCCTAGTTACACACATGTACAGGTATACATTTCTGAATAATCTTAAAGTCCAATAAAAGGTAGTTTTAACTTACATCCATTTGCATGCTAGCATCAATCTCAAAGGAACTGTACTATTAAGAGCTTTTCAGAACTAGAAGTACGTAAATCAATTTTACTTACAGCTACAATGTTGGTTACATAGCAAAAGTAACCATCAGCAAACAAACATACAGTCAACATAAACTTAAATCAGGATATCTGATTTACAGATAATAATGAAAATATGAAAAAGATAATTACATTTGAATACAAATATGAAGCACGAGATGTAAAAATGTTGATATATACATTTTGCAAAATCATACTCTCAAAACTTGAAGGTATATCTATTTTCTCCCCTTTTTTGCAAAAAGGTTTGTGATAAGAGTTGCATGTACTTAAAATTGTCTTTGTTTAGTGTTGAGCAAATATAAATCCACATGAATACTATCAAAGACAAAGCAACGATATGAATGATGTACAAAATAAAACATACAATTCAACAGAAACATTTCATCCAAAATATGCCTAGCCATGAATGGAACCATTTACACTGTCATACATGATTAGTGGAAATAACCATCAGCAGATTGTACTTGAAATAAGCTTACATGCATAGCAAATTTGTAAATACTCTATTGCTAGTTTGAAAGCAAAACACAATGAAAGATGTTACCTATTGCTATCAAACATAAAATGATTGGTCAGAATTCAAATATCTCTCTTTTCCCATTTTCTATTGTATTATTTTTTCTTCCTTGAGTACATGCACAGGTACATATTTCTGAATGATCTGAACTAGAATTAAAGGTAGTTTCAAGCATTTGTATGATATTACCAATGTAAATTGTACAATATTTATATTTAATTTATCTTACACATACACTGTATGTTGTAGGTCACACGTTAAAGCAAAATAAACCATTAGCAAACATAAACATAAACCAAAAAAGCGAAGAAGCCAGTAAAGAAAACGACTGACAGAAAACGACTGAGAAGAAAGATATACATGTACATTCATCATACATTTCATCAGGATATATTATTTTGAGATAAAAATGGAAATATAAAATAAATAGTTACATTTTAATACAAATGTGAAGCAAGAGATGTAAAAATGTTTATATATACATTTTGCAGAATCATCCATATATATATCCCAGTCTTCATTAGTTCTCAAAAGTTGAAATATATGTGATGAAAAATAAACTAAAATTTGTCATCAGCATACATTAAGACCCTGTATGTGAAGATCTGGTTAAAATAACATACATATAGCAGTACAAGAATTTTATATGACCAAGATAAGAACAAAAATTCTAGAGATTACTGTACTGCCTGGAAAAAATATCATCAAAAGATTGTGTGAAATTAAAAAAAAATCCACTAAATACTTCTAAAATAAGGTTAGTTCAGGATTTCTCTTTTGAAACAATTATATGAAAGAAAGATTTTTAAAAAAAACATAGAAAGAGAAGCAAGAATGTACGTGATGGTCCAATATTCATTTTAGGTATAAAAATGTTAGAAATTATGAGTCTTACATAATTGTCTCTCTTTTGTAGTTCATGTAAATAAATGATATTTTCTGTTAAAAAGTGCTATTAAAGTCCCACTGCACTACTTGTAGCTACTTCCGCCCTCTATATAACAAACAATGCCTAATCGGTGACCATTGCACCTCCATGATCCTCTTTTTCTTATGTTAACTGAGAGCTGAGTTGATGAGATAACCACCTGTCCAGTGACCTTGCAGTGCGCTCTAATCCCTCCTGTAAACTACGGCAGATAAGCTTTAAAAGACTAATTTCTTCTTCATATAGGGAAATGATATTCATTTAAGTACCTCTGAAATCTGATATCAGAAATAGCAAACTTCATTTCCAACCTGAATCTATAAAGATTTTTCAGTTTTAATTGATATTTCAGTGATTAGTCACTGTATTTATAGTCTTGCACTTGTACAAAAACAACAACAACAAAACAGTTAACAGGGTATTAAGCTCTTTAAAATTTCTCCAACTAATATTCAATTCATACTTGCTAGACTAAAATCACTACTAAAATCGGTACTAACTACGTTTCAGCTGAAGCAGTCTTTTGGCAATTCAAGATAGAAATACTAGATAAGATTAACAAGCTAACCATAACCAAAATAATGAATTCAAGATCACAATGTTTTAAAGTCAAAGTATGTCAGATTTGCAACAGCATTCCAGAACAAAGTACTATGTAAAATAATGTGTGGTTACATTAAAAAAATGATTGATTCCCCAGTATTAGAGACAGCAAGATATCAAAGAAAACAACTATTGATTCAAAATAAATTTGCTTAAAAGTTTCTACTTTTCAACACTGGGCAAATCAAAATGGATAAATACACACCTTGTAACAAATATAAAAATATTTAAAAAAACTTATAGTTGTTTAATTTAAAATAAAACTGATTGCGTACATCTATGCACTTATGAAGTAGAAAAATAAAAAGTTTTAAGCATAACTTCATTTATTTAGTAATTGCTGTTTTCTTTGCATTCTATGTCAATTTGGCAAAGAAGCTAGGGAATAAGGGTGCAATTATGCAACTAGAAAATGAATGAAAAGTCACTCTACTATGGTTTTGTGGTTTTTATCTTGCTGCCTACAGCACTTTCGACTGATTTGTGTGATAGCCATCAAAAGCTAAACACATGTCATCAGCACCATACGCAGAAGCTCAACACGAGGCTGATAAAAATATATGACATTCACTCACTGTTTGATTGACAATTGACATCATGAAGGGAGTTTTACTTGATACACCTTCTTTTGGTCTCTGGATATTGATATTCTAGCGCTGTATGAAACTGAAGGAAGAGGTAGTAATTATTACGATTCTCCTCGTCTTTCTGCTGATGGAATTCTGTTGTCTCTTTGAAGCCCTTGTGAACAACAAATGCCTTATCGAGCACTGCAAAGTTGAAACCTGCCATATACAGCTCACATACCTGCATAGAAGAAAACAGTACGAATGTGGAGTAACAGATTATGTCCAACTAATTCAAACATGAGAATTACACCAAGATATGAAAATTTGAAAGTAAGCGCAAAAAAGCCAAACTTATTTTTCACACTACACTACTATGGTCCCCAATAAAAGTTTGTTTTTGAGGTCCTCTTGAATATATTTATACAAAACATTTACCTGAACCTTATGAAAACATTCAGAAAACATTTTACTAAAATCTTAAGCAAATGATCATGCATCTTATTGTATGGTTCTTTTTAAATGCTGTGGTCTCATTTATACTCTAAATTATAAACAGGGTTTTTATATAAAATATTCTACATCTTGTCCGTGATCAATTTGTAATTATTCAAAGGAAGTACATGGCAAAATGGATAGAGATTAAAGAAATACAGATTTTCTGGAAATTCTGCAATTAAAAGGATCTAGAATAAAAAAGTTGGTACGGTAGAAATAAATCTTCTGATCCTTCGGATCCCAAGAACAATAAGTGCCTGCCGCCAAAGAACTCTCTTGGTCGCAACATCCTTTCTGTAATTTAATTTGAAATCCTGCCTTTTTTCTAACAATGCTGGGCACACAAAGTACTTAGGACCCTTATCTCTCATCTAATTTTCTTTTTGCGCCTTGGAATAGAAGTTCTAGATAGATATTGCAATATAAAGGCCTCATAATTATTTATGAATCCAACGTCTTATTGAACGCTATGACCAGATAACAACAACAACAAAAATATATGTGGAGGGAGTCCGAGGAACAGAGATTGCTTTTGCTGATTTCGATAATAGCCTTTTTATCGGTACTTGAAACTGACTGAACATTACCTGACTGATGCGATTGTAGCCATACTGCCTGAACCGCTCATCATAGAGGGGTGCATCACTCCTGCTGATGTAGAAAGGTTCCCACATGGGCTTCCACTCCACAGTATATGCCACTCCTAGCTGACCCGTAAAGCTCTGTGGCAAAATGTATCATACAGATAAAGGATCTGATTTAATTCATGGCTCAAACTACTTGGACCTGGTCTAAGATGCATAGTTTTCTGAGACAAAACATTTCCAAAGAATAAGTCTAGAAATGTGCATACATACCAAAAGCCAGGAGACAAAAACCTTCAAAATACTTCAGAAAAGATTTAAATTCCATCACAAAAAAGTCATAATTCCAAAAGGAGTATTACTCCTTTAGTAATAACTAAGAACACTTCTAGTCTCAAAGCGCTGTAGGATTGTTGGCTGCACTGAAATTTTACCAAATGCATTTTTAAAAGCTAACTCTAAATATGCCAAATATTAATGATTATGTTTTGCAACTAAATACTGGCCATACATCACTTTAATATTGGAAAATCTAAATTACACACCCAAATGGTGATGCAATAGTCCGGGCCAAGTAGACACTTTTTTGGACTTGGCCCTAGTGTTTTAAGACTGTTTGCTTGTACTGAAAAATCATACAGTTCCTTTGAGAAGATGTTGAAACACTGTGGTCCAGTAACTTAAATGGACCTGATTATTATCCTCTTTGAGTGGCTTACCTGAAGACTAGTCCATCGTCTATAGTCTGTATGGTTCTGGCAATAGAGACAAGCCTTCACATAAAACTGTCGCACTCTATCCTTCTCCAAGTAACTCAGCAGTTCCTTCTTATCACCAGGCACTTTAGAGACTGCTCTGTCATCCATCTCAAACGCTGGTAATACAAACACCATCTGTTGCACCATATCTTCATCCAGCCATAGAGACGATGAACCCTTCACAAAGTTTAGAAAATTCTCTCGCAGCCCAACACTTGGAAGCATATCAATATCCAGCACAAAATGAAACTCTGTTAATATGTTTGCACGGCCAACATTCCTCAGCAGATTGTTTGGGTACAAGATGCCATCTGCAGCATAATTGCTTACACTGCTATATGATGCCTTGATTGCCTCCATGAGTTTACTGCAATGTATTAAAGGTACCCTAATGGAACGTTTATTGTTGACAGAACCAAATATTTCAGCCTCTTCTGATACCGAGTTAACTGGATGAACCAAATGGAATGTCACATTTCTTCTCACTCCTAAGATGCACTCTTTGAGTGACATGATATAACTGACAATAGTTTTTACATCGGATAAACTCCCAAACACAGCTAGAGAAATTGGTCCTTTCCATCTGTCTACTAAGTCTGGTACGTGATGTAAGTTATTCATGGAGCAGTGCGTGATGAGAGTGATGTCTCTTCTCTTGACTGATTTGAGTCTGCTTCGAGCCTTTGCAAAATCATAAAATATCTGGTATGAGCCATACGTGTTGAGCTTTGCTGGCGGCAAAGTAATATGGATGAGTTTGTCCCTTTGTTGATGTGTCTGGTTCTGGTTCTGGTTCTGCTTGTCTGACATTGGCAACGCTTCTCTTGCCCCTGTTAGGATGCTGTTGGGGTTTCTGTTATCCAGCCATGAGACCATAGTAAGTTGTATGAGTTGTAATAGTGTCAGTACCACCACAAGGGCACAGATTGAGTACTGCAGCAGTGTGCAACGCATCTTGATTCATGAAGTACACCTCTAAGCAGAACATCTCAATTCAAATTCTGCATGAAAGAAAAAGAAAATGATTTGAAGGCATTTCAACATATGTGACCCGGCACCACAAAACCAACAAAAAGTCGCAACCAGCGATTCTCCGTAATCAGCTAAAATGTCAATTTAGGTGAAAAAAATAGATTTTTGTTTTTTTGCATTTTCTGAAAGAGTGGTCTTTTCTGTACCTAGTATCAAAATTTGGAAGTCTAAAACATAGTAGAAGATGTGTTTTAAACGGTTTTTCTAGACCAGTTTTTTTCGCACAGCCTTCGGTCTCTTCCAAAATTTGATCACTTTTCCCGAGCGAAATTATTGTAGTCCGGAAATGGTCGGTCGTTGCTAACGGGTCGTGCTACGCGGGCTGTGATTGGTCCGTTATAGCAATCAGTGCGGCGCGCCATTTTGTTTGTATCCGCTTTCACATCCGAGTTACAGATTTGCGTTCGTCTTATATTCTCCGTTAACGACTTCGAGTAGCTTGATTGTACATCACATATCCAGAATTTGTTGATCAAGAGGAAGAACATTATTATATTTTATACATTTGAGAGTGACAAGTTGCGAAAAAGTCTACAACGTCGTTACAATGCCAGGTTTTGTACGTGAGCAGAGCCGTGGGATGGTACCGGGGTGCACCAACGCAGATGCCCGGGTAGCTCGGGCGGTCAACGAAGCGATGATGCGGGGGCTAGCTGCGGGGGATCAGGCCAACCTTACAGCTTTGCTTACTGAACACTTCGGGCAAGACAGCGACGAGAGAATTCCTGATAATGTGGTTACAAATAATTGCCCAGATGTATACAAAACAAGATAGGTGACAAGCAGTGTTATGTAAGGGGGAACAAAAAGAATCCGGGTCCACCATGAATAGGCATTGTCTAGTGCAGGTGGCTCGGCACTATGTTGCAGTTCACTTAATCTGTCCAATTACAACTCTATACATTTACAACCTAATAACTTTTGAAAGACTTAAGTCCACACATTGAAACCTCAGAAACATAATGAACAGACTATGTTTGACCATCAGGCCAAATCTCAGCCTAATCTGAAAATCTCTTCATAGTGGTTGCTATGGCCTTTTGATTCACCCTTCTATTGATTTCCCTGTGGTTTGCTTGCTCCGCATGCTTGAATAGCCCCAAACTTTAAAGCTCTCTTTCTCACAATTTAATACCAGTAACCTCCCTCACCAGCTCTTTTCATTCACTAAATTGAAAGGGTTAGGAAGCTTCAATTTGGACAAGTAATATACCATTTTAATGAGGAGAACTTCTTCTTTCATAATCAGATGAAATCAGGAAAATAATTTTTTGCGACTTTTTGGTGGTTTTGTGGTGCCGGGTCACATATGATCAAAGTATTAATTGAAAATGATTTGAGAATTGATTTTT
Source organism: Strongylocentrotus purpuratus (assembly GCF_000002235.5). Lineage (NCBI taxonomy): Eukaryota > Metazoa > Echinodermata > Echinoidea > Camarodonta > Strongylocentrotidae > Strongylocentrotus > Strongylocentrotus purpuratus. Next base: position 33,543,307 of record NW_022145611.1, on the reverse strand, counting down.
GTTTTCTTCAAACAATGTATGATCCACTGCAGACAAATCCCTGGTAATCCACACAACACGTATTATACTTATATGAAGCCCTAACTAACTCACTTGTATTTAATAAGGACATAAAACAAAGCAAATCATTTCAAATAAGTTTGCAGGCTAGTTTAGGTAATAGGTAGTAGTAGATATAGATCTTAGTCTACTAGTACAAGTGAAAAGTAAGTGAAGCTTTTTTTAATTCTGAAAGCATAATTGTCATAGGCATATGAGAGGGGGGTAGCCACCCCCCCCCCCATTTTAATAGTTCTACTATTTGGGTGGTGGTGCACCAATATTCCAATATCCTTATTTTTGGACCTGTTTCTCAATTGTTTGAAAATTTTCTAGTTTTAATTAGTTCCAACTCGACCAAGAAAAAACATAAGCACTGGAATCTTGGTCCATACTGACTTACTGAGCACATGAATATTGCAAGTTTTTACTTGTGCCTTGCAAGATGATATCTTGGCATACGGTCACACCATATCCTTATCTCTCACCAAGTTTAACAAGTCAGTTTTATTGAAGAATTCCTCATACCAGACACTAGGGCAGAGACCAGACGATTATTTCTGTATAATTTTCAAATATCCCATTCCGTGTAGATCTAGGCCTACATGTTAAAGGGCCCCTCCAACCCAACTATAAACTTAGCCTTTCAAAACATGAATACACCTCTACTTATTAATATTCCAGCCTAAAATTGTTCAAAAGCTCTCTGTATTGAGCAAACAATGATAATAACCATCCATTTTTCACAGATCTCAAGCTTGCTAAGCTCCAGCCCCTCAAAAAAAGGTAAATACGGTCACATGGCCTGATGATGCATTTGACGTCATTGCAGGAATTTCCTTGTAACTGTCCGAAAACTAAGGATCTTACAATCTCATTGTAATTCATAATTAGGAATGACAAAATGGCCAGAAACATTCTGGGATTATTGATGGCATATTATGTGTCGGATGAATGTCTCTCTTTTCTCCAATTTATATCATAGGTTGCATTTTTTAAAGACATTCTAATGTCTAAATCACCCTCTTTTTCCCCGAGAAGTCGTGAGCAGACGATTTTAGCTTAGACTCTAACCACAGCCCTTTCAATATTTGCGGGCGCGTTCTTGTCAGCCTGGCGTCAGTTTCCTTTAGAACACAAACTAGTAAACGAGTACTGAGTAGGCTATAAAAGTATAGAGAGTCCACGGTGTTCATCATTTCTTTGCATTCATGCTGTATGCTTGCGGCTAAGTTTTGTTCTTTCAATTCAAGCCCAATGCTATTTGTGTGCATCTTGCTGCTAGGCGATTCGGGTTTAAAAGTTCACAAGTGGGGGGGGGGGGGGGGGGGGGGGGGTAGACCAAATTTTTCTGTCTCTTTCGTTTGTTAGCCTCTGATTTGGGTAGGGTCGGCTCTCTCTTTAGAGACAGAACAGCCCTATACGCTTTAGTGTTCACGCTTTGTGTAAAGAAACATTACACCAAACTTGGCAAAACTGCCGGCCAAATTCCATATTTCACAGGATGCATATCCGGTACATCTTATTTTGACAATTAGGTCTAGGCTTACCTACTTCGGTTCTACTTACCAACTTGACTGAAATAATCCGTGTAACTAATGGTCCCTTTTTTAGGAAATTATGGGTCAAAATCGACATCCATCATAAAAAACTTGCAGCAGTTGTTTAAACTCTCGCTGTGCATGACGTTATCTAAATCTCATCCCTTCTAGTCTATGCCGAAGGCAAAATGATTATAACGGAAAAACTGGGCATGTCATTACGAACTCGTAGCTCGTGCACAGTTTTTCCTTCGGGGGGGGGGGGGGGGACCCAAAAATGGGTGTGTGATTTTACATTAAACTATCGTTATTTCACTATTTGTTGACCTTGTGTGATGATCTGGAATTATTTTAGATGTATTTTTTATGCTCTTTCGAATGGTACTATTTTTAAGGAGATTCAATGAATTACATTTTTATGTTCTTATTCACGGCCGTATGTCTCATTTACCGCTAGGCCTACACCAAACTCAACATGTGGGACACACTATACAAAATGTAGTAAAAATAAAATAACCAAAATGTAAGCATTCATTTCATCTGTAAAATGTGCAACAACAGCCAAATAATGTCAATAAATACCTCTCAATTTGCTTGGTTCGGCCTTTTCCCTTAGTACGAACGTCTCAGCTAATTTCACATGATCTCAACTGTTCTACACTGCATGCAACTGCAGCTGCACTGGCTCCAAAAATCACCCGCTCGGATCGGTGTGAGAGGGAGTCGTAGGGAGTGGTCGCACCTTGAAAACTACTGACCCTAAATAATAGAACAAATCTGAACAAAAGAAAAACCCTGCCCAAAATAACAACCCATGCAAGCAAGGGCATTGAAAAGAAATACAACAAACTTATTCATTACATTGATCGATCAAGCGTTTAGGTGTAAAATGTTAATATTCCGAGGGTGAAATTTCCGCTCTGTGAAAAAACGGGAGGTTATTATTTTTGTCTTCGTTTTGTTGTGTTTTGTTTCGTTATAACAGGGATCCCTGGTTATAATTATATGAGGCGTCTCTTTAAGTTCATCACCAGTTTTTTTCTTCCAGTTTTCATTTTTCTCCTTCTTCTTCTTGTTGTTTTTGTTCTAGCTGGTTATTGTCTTTCTTGCTCTTGTTCTTCGTCCTCTTCTTGTTCTTGTTCTTGTTCCGTTCTTGTTCGTGTTCTTGTTCTTGTTCTTGTTCTTGTTCTGTTCTTGTTCTTCGATCTTCTTGTTCTTCTGCTTGTTCTTCAAGTCGTTCTTCTTCTTGTTCTTGTTCTTTTCTTTTTCTTCTTCAGTCCTTCATCTTTTTGTTTTATTTTGTTTTCTTTTGATTTGTTTGCTTCTTTATTTGTTATGTTAATGAGGGCTTAACACTTTCCCTTATTACCGGTAATGATCGACAAGGAAGTTCCGAATAATTATACAGCCCAGCCCATAAACCCATGAAAAGATATAACATGTGGGTTATTCCCGGGGTTATTCATTCTAAGCCATTCAAAATGTATAATGTTAATATTAATATCGATGTTAGAGCTCTGAAGAAATGTGAAAACAAATTTTTTTTCTTTGTTGGTGTTGTTGTAGGCCTATGCATTTTTCCCCCTGTTTTTACTTGTTAGTTTTATGTGAGAGAATCAAGTGGCGTAGATAAAGGGGCACGGGCGCGGCAGTAGCGTTCCCCGCCAGAGGAAACCCCATCCCCCAAAGAAAAATCACCCAAAAAAATCGTGAGCAATTTTGAGCCTTCAAAAATTTAAAAATTTGCACCCCCCCCCCCCCCCCCCATTGGGCACCAGGGGGGGGGGCATCCCCCCAAAAGGTACAAATCACATGTTTTTCACATTTTTTTTCCTAGGGAGGGAGGGGGGCGGGCCCCCCGCCCCTCCCCCTGGATCCGCCACTGGGGTGGGCGCTGTGCGCTGACCCCACCCCACCCCCCCCCCCCCAAAAAAAAAGAGAAGGAAAACAGAAGGTAAGAAAGTAAGTAAGAAAGAAAGAAAAAACAAGAAGAAAAACAAACTAAGTGGGAAAAAGAAAAAGAGGAAAGAAGGGAAGGAATTATCAAGCAAGTCTACGCCTTAAGTTTACAATAGCTACATATTTAATTTCGTAATAATTCAATTGGATCCATCAAGATTTATACCGTCTATCCATTAAAATACATTTAGTAGCCCTATCCTCTTTTCTTATAGGGGTCCATAGTACATGCAGTGGCGTATGCAGGATTTTTTCAAGGAGGTTGATTGAAAATTGAAAATCGCGCCGACTGATATTTCACTCAGTGGAGGGGGGGGGGGGGGGTAGAGCGAGCTATAATTTGTTTTTCTTGCCCCCGGAAATGGGAAAATCGCGTCGACCAATATTTCGCTCAGTGGGGGGGGGGGGGGTTTAAGACAGACTTACTCAGCAACCCCCTCCCCTTGAGCAAAAAAAAAAAAAAATTGAGGGGGGGGGGGGGTTTAACCCCTAAACCCCCCCCCCCCCCCCCCCCCCCCCCCCCCCCCCTCTGCGTACGCGCCTGAGAACGTGTACCACATTTTAAGATTGCATAAAGTCCATGCATGTCCTCAAGGTACCCGGACGAAAAATCAGTTCAGCCCGCCCCCCCCCCCCCCCCCCCATCGTTCCAGTGTCTCAATGAAATAAGCGATATTGTTTAGTTTTTCATGGGGAGAAACAGTTCTGGGCAAGATTTCCCCCCCCCCCCCCCCGATTTTTTTTCTCGTACAAGTGGCGGATCCAGGAATTTCTTATCGGGGGGAGGGGGGGGGGGAGGTGCACATACGCTTGGGTGAAATAAATGAAAAAAGATGGAGCGAAGCAACAGCGGCGAGGAAGTGGAGCGACCAAGCGGGGGTGGGTCTGGGAGGGGGTCAGAACCCCTTATCAGAGTAGGAAGCATTTGCATTTTTTTAACATTTGGTGCATTAATGTCCACCGGCACTTCCTGGAAATAACGATGCCTTCTGATGGTTAAAAGTTAGAGAAAAGTGATCTGTACTATGCACAAAGACGGTGGTCTGGTACTTCACCAGTAGTATTTGTAAAAAAATATCTCGAGTGTATAAACTGTGTTGTTACCAGGGGAGTCGCTAGACCTTTTTCAGTGGGGTGTAGAGGGGGGGGCAAAACAATTATTGCTCCTTACCCCCCCCCCCCCCCCCCCCCCCCCCCCCCCCCCCCCCGCTTTAGCGACGCCTCTGGTTGTTATTCCATTATTCTTTTAAAATAAAAGCAATTCCTCATGCTCTCGCACCTCTTTTCTATCGTTATTTGATTCTATTTCATTCTCTCTTCCCCCCTTTTCCATCTCTTTTTTTGTTGTTCTCCTTGTACTTTTTTTGGGGGGGAGGGGGGGCCTACACGCCTGGCAAGAGGGACCCCATATTATGCGCACTGCCAAATTGCGTGCCCCCTGCCTTTCCCGGTAAAAAAAAACACACCTTCTAAATTATCATCCCCCTTTCTTTCTTTTCCCTTCTCATTATTCTCCTCCCCCCCCCCCTTTTTTTCTCTCCTCTCTCTTCCCCTTTCTCTCTTCCCTCTTTTCTTCTTCTTTCTCTCTTCCCTTTTCTTTCTTTTTACCCTCCTTTTTCTTTCCCCCTCCTTTTTCTCCTTTTCTCTCTTTTTCTTTCCCCCCTTCCCTCTTTCTCCCCATTTTTTTTTACCGGGGGGAGGTGGGCACATGCCCCCTGTACCCCCCTGAATCCGCCATTGCGTACCATACACATATAAACTTAACTCTTTTAACAGGGGATGGCACTGAAATAGGGTATTCAGTCGGTTCATGGACGAACTCATGATTGATTAATGTCTCTCCTAACAACTTTTTCAAACAAACTCGCAACAATAAATGGTGTCGTAAACAGTTAAAAACACCAATCTCTCCTCCAAGGTCTCCAACAGAGCACACAATTATTTTGTATCATTTACATAGGTCTAAATTATATAATCATGGCATTATTATAGATGAAGTTTCAAGTCAATTGGATAACGAAATGTAGAAATGTAGTCTTTTAAAGTTTGAAGAAATCAACTCGAAGCTCATTTCAATACGCAGCTGTATTGCTGGTAGATATCACATTCGGATTAAGTATTAAATATATTTTCTGTTTACACATTTCAAAAAGATGGTGGACAAATCCCGGAACAAATCTATTGTAATTTCTTTTCGCATTTACCCATGAAAATAACTTCTACTTATATAGCGCTTTTCATATGAGATTTATATCAAAGCACTTTACAATATTATATTATTGATGCAAGTAAAACTAAAAGGGGAAATGACAAAAGAACATAAGTGAAATTATCAAACATATTAAAATAACAAGGTAAGGTTACAATTTAAGAACTAGGTTGAATATGCATTTTCCATTAAATTGGTTTTTAATTTGGATCTAAACAAAGTAATATCAGAGATGTAACGAATGGAGGCTGGACAAATTAGCAGTGTTGAATTTTGAAAAGGGGCCTATAAGATGCAAATTGATAAACGTTTTTAAATTTTTTTTTTTTTTTAATTGGGCGCCAAAATAACATAAACCCCGCATAAACTGTGCATGAAAAAGCATAATCGAGAAATTTAACAAACTCAAAGTTAGGATATATTTTTTGAATGCTGAATCTTTGCAAATCGTATTATTTAGTGGGGGCAAAATATCTAATAAGAAGCGGATGAAACTATAAAGAGCAAAGCAACAAGAGCTGCATTATTTCCATTGGCGTTTCATTATACATTAATTGCTATATGGGAGTTTGTGGGAAGGAGTCATCTCAAGTTCGAAGATGTTTCTTTTTTAAATAATTAACATTTTGGGTAATAGGGATGCTTGGGTTGGGGTGGGTCCTAGCTGACGTCTGTTGGTGTAGAATATGAGGTTTGGGATGGGGCAGGGTTTGTGTGTTCCAATATTGCTCCTTACGGGGAGTTTGTGGGAAGGAACCGTTTCAATTAGTCAGGCGGGAAATTAAAAAAATAATGATAATTGGGTCATAATTGTAAAGGGATGGAAAGTTTGACTTTCACACCAGAGATAGGGGGGGGGGGGGTGTTTCAAAAAGAGGGAATATGCATTATATACGCGTACCCTAAATAACACTGAATGGGGGTCGGGGGTTACAAAACTAGCTGCGCCTGTCGTCAATAACCCGTTTATGCCAACGAATACAATATATTCTTTTCTTTCTTGTGCCCACATACACATTCTATCTCTCGGCTTGCGATTATCACGGAACAGGTTCGTCTGATTGTTGATGATAACCTAATTGTGAATATAAATGAGGTTTTGAAGCTAACGCACTTTCCTTGAATCTCGACAAAACAAACTTCATGATACTGACAACGCAGGGGCGGATCCAGCCGGCGGCAGGGGAGGGGGACAAAGAGGGGGCCCAATTCGTGAGAAAATATTTAGCGGCAAAACAGCCAGCCGGGGTAAGGAACACTAATTTTTTTTTTTGTTTGCCCTCGGAAATTTGAAAATTGCACCCCCCCCCCCTTTAAGCACCAGGGGAGGGGACCCGTCTTCAAATAAAGGTAAAATTAACGTGTTTTAGCTGGGGTTATTTCCAAGGGGAGGGGTCCCGGTCCCCCTGGATCCGCCACTGATACAAGTAACGCCAAGTGGAAGCTTGAATCCACTAGATTTAAATTTGTCTTTGTCGCGATCGATGACCCCTTCCCATAAAAAGATTATGCGCATTACTTTTGGCAAAATATTTAGAAAATAAACTCTCTAGATGCAGACCTGTCCGATTCAGGCTCATCATGGAGGAGGGGGGGGGGGGTGAATACTGGCAATATGCCTTTTGTTGCATAAAAGAGGATTTTGAATTGTATTGTATTGTATTGATCAAGTTTCCTGAGAAATATATTCTACATCGAAGCTACAAGTTGATGCACCTTGAATTTACAGATGAAAAAATTAATATACATGCTGAGAGGAATATCAAAATTCTGTTAGAAAAAACATATTAACTAGGTGATATTTCGATGCAAGAACGTTAGCATATCGAAATCAATCACTTAGATACACAACAATACATACTATTAACAATAATGATACAAAATGATAATAATGTCTGTCAAAGTTCCATCACAGGGTTTTAAAAAAAATGCACAATTCAGCAAATGGCTGCAAAGTCATCTTGTATCTACAGATCATTATTGAGTTTAATCAAACAGAACTGAAGAAACTAGAAATGTTATTTGAATTGTAAAGTGTAAACTACCTAAAGCCCATCTAAATTGATAGAAATAAGTAAGACCTAGATCTATACTTATATCCCAGATATGTATATGACATCTTTAATCTTAAATATCTTTATTTTGTGCCATAGAGTTTGTTAAATTTCTGTGTTATTTAATTATTTGTTCATATCTTTTATATTTCTTGTTTTAAATGTATGAATCTAAACTATCCATTGAAAGATAATAGACAGAAATATTAGCTCAAAGTCCACCACCGTCTAATTATTTTTTTCCTTTTCTATTTGTCTTATAGAATTCATATGTGTGAAAGAGAAACTGTGAATGGCCAAAATAAAGGATGTTTTATCAGATTCTGGTGCAATCATCAAGAGGCAGCGATCTTCTAATGAAAGAATGTATCCTTAGAAATAAATTGCTTTGTATGATTTTTTTACTTATGAACTCGTAGTCCTGTATCGCAGAGAAGGTTTTGATACGGATGTAATACAACACTGTCCCATCCGTTGAAATGTGTGTAGGTGAACTCCATAGAGGTCTAATAATAAACTTCAATGTGCACTGAGTTGAATTGATTTCGGGTAAACTTCGATTTCTGAAGTGTTTGAGTAATTGAGTCCTCTTTTTTTTGTAACAAACTTTGATGAAAATATCAGAAGGCTATGTAGTTTCTTACGAAAAATGAATTGAAGATTTAAATTGGTTTATGAATTAGAGTAGATGATATGTGTGGATGTTTTGATTGATAATTTATGTCAACATCATGTGTAAATGTAATGTTTACAAACTCAAATGACGTTCATTTAAAACAAAACAAGATGCATGTTGTGTGTGAATATGTGAGAAGGAATTATATAAACATAACCTTGTACACATAACACATGTATCTAAAACCTTGCAACTGCAAACATACCAAATGTGCAACTTCCAGACACACAAACATGTTCTTTTCCTTCTTCAGGGTTGAGATTCCTGATCCGCCAATTTCGAGATTTCAAGACGGGGGGGGGGGGGGGGGGGGGAGATTTTTTTATATGCTCTCATCTGAACAATTACTTATAGAGTCCCTTCAAAGAAAACGTGTCCTTTTACATAAATATATTCTTAAGTTTTCTGCGGAATGGCCCCCTTTTACCCCCTAAGGGGCATTGCCCTCAAATCCCCATTTAATCTTCCTCCTTTAGGGAATTTCCTCTGGTTCATTCCTGCTTCTTCCATTTAGCTATTTCATATCTTTATGCAGAGTACCGAGTTCAGTTACAATGAAGAATATAAGGTTAATACAATCTAAAATGAAAAATATGAATTGGAATATCGGAAATACATTAAAAAAGATTCATGCATTTTTTTATATGGTCTTTCAAAAGATTCTGCATTAATAAACAAATAAACAATATTCACAAACTTTCAACCCAGTGACTGAAAGTGGGGAAATAAAACCCCCGGCCCCCCCACTCAGTGTTATTTAGGGTACGCATATGCGTGTTCTAACGGACCCCCCCCCCCCCCTTTTCAGCAAAAGTCCGGTGTGTAAAGTCAATACGGGTCGACCTTTTTCTTTTGTTACGAAAAGGACATTTTGGCAACACGCATGGGGTCCGTCCGTTCTCGGAGTGGGGGGGGGGGGCGGGATAAAACCAATGTCAAGTCACAGAATCAGGAATTTATCAGCAATGAAACCAATTTTTCATATGATTTTTAATTTTATGTAAAAGGTTTATTGGTAAGAAATCATTCGTGGCCAGGTGCCAGATGGCAGAATTGTAGATTCTTTTACTTTCAAGTTACGAATGTGCATGTATGTATCTATTGAAAAATGTAATTATTGAGAAAAAAATACCTCATTTTAATTTCAACATATGAGATGATATCCAATATAGTCATTACTCTAATCCTACTGTTATTTTCTTGATGGTGTTAATTGCTCAGATCGTGAAGATGGGATTCCAAAAGTTGGAGAAGTTTTCAGGTCCTTGCTGAAAAAGAACCATGAAGAGAATGACTTGCTTCCAGTTATGGTAAAAATGAATAACTTTTTTTTTTTTTCACCAGCAATTCAAAATATTCTAGGTATAGAATCAATGAAAATGTAATTCGTTGATGTAAACCATAATCATCACTGTGTTAGTAAGTTTTGTATTTACCTATGTAGACATGTGTCTCAAAAACTTGTATTCAGGAAAAGTATCCTGGATGCTATATTCACAATTAACCTTAAATTCAATATAATCTATCTTTCCAATAAAATAAGTTCTAAATACTAAATTCTAGCCAGTATATCTTGATATTCTCAAATGATTAATTATTTTAGATTTATTTCATTATCATACTAGCTGTTCAATGATTATTTTAGAGCATTATATTTTTCCCTGTGAAAGACTATTTTTTAATTATTTAGTCAATTTGAATGAAACTAGATTAGAACACAATTTAGTTATTTCAGAATACAGCTTCTAAAATCGGTCTGCATATTGTCATGCTATATAATTTATTTTGATTACTAATTTCAATTTCAATCTATCTGTTTTTGTCCCATTTTATAGGAAGTGGGAGGCAAATACATCATTCACATAAAATGCAATGGCTTGTATTTTATATGTTCTGCATCACAAGATGAACCCCCCTTTGCAGCTTTGGAGTTATTAGAAAGGTAAAGTAATGTGGACTTTGAATTCTTTGTGGTTTGAGTAAACATGAATTAATTTGATCACCTAAGCTTGATGAATCATATTTTAGGAAAAACATCTTACCAGAAATATTATCTTGTAGTCTAGTATTCACAGAAATAATAACAAACAAAGATCCATCACAATTTTTACTATATTTCAAACAACTATTTTCTATTTTTTTGTATTGATATCTTGGGAGGTTCTGTAAAAATCATCAAAGTAAAAAAGCATTGATTCTCTGATGTTCCATAAAAATTCTACATGCATTTTCATTGATTTTTTGCAATGACATTATTTCTTTGCTAAAAATGTATCCTTGGTTTATGAGAACGTTTCACGACTTAGATATTTACTGGCTGGAACATTCAAGATTTTGTCTGAATTATCCATGAATGTAAATTTACTGGTATTCGTCACTGAAAATCATTTCCTTCTAAATAAGTTTAACTTCCTGATTCATGAATAAATTTTGCATTATTTTCAACCATGTGCTTGGAATTCATGCGATATGTTGTGTCGGCTAATCAGAATATATCCTTCATAATGCTTGGCATTGTCCACACTATGCAGTCTCCAATCTATGTTATTTATTTATAATTTTATTACATATACATTATTTTTTTACATATACATTTCTCTTTATTTTTGAGGGATGCTGAATCGCTCCCCAGCAATCGGCTGGTCGTCAATTTTTGATTTGCATACGGATATAATGGATTTCTAAATGAAACCTGCTGGAAATTTATCAAATTGAACTTTATCATCATTGTTTTTTCTTTCTTTTTTGTTGTTGTCTTCAATAGATTGAGTGGTCTTGTGAAAGACTTTTGTGGTATAATATCTGAAGAAGCCATTGTTCAGAACACTGCATTGGTCTATGAACTATTAGATGAAATCATGGTAAGCGGCTCATCTCAGTAGACTCAGTTCCATGCTTATTAGATGTAAATATTGAAAATCATTTAGATCTACAAAGTCCATATCTTGTGTAATATTCACTTGTTTTAAATGTGAAATACATATATATATATATATATATATATATCTAAAATGTGAAGCTATTATTCTCTAAATTAAAGAAGTAAAATCATGTCAAGAAATCGTGAGCATAGTAGGCAACAATTTTATTTTTATTTTTTATAATGTTTTGCTTTTGATATAGATCTGTGTAGCCAAATACCGATGGTTGACTATTTTTAATGGAATAGTTCTTTAAAAAATGTATTAAAGCATTAAATCTGTCTCTAATGTTAGTTTGTTTTAGATTATTAAATCACTTGAATTGTTACAAACGATGCTTTGTTAGTGTGAGGAACTTAATTATTAGCTTAGCATTCACAACTATATTGATATATATAACTTTGAAGTGAAATAGGAATTGCCAATGCCCTTGTGCCAATCACATCACAATAATTTCTGTGATACTACAATTGCGTTTAATATATTATGAATGTTATTTTTTGGCAGGATTATGGGATAGTGCTCACAACTTCAACACGTAGTTTGAAGCCTTATATCCAGACTGAACCTGTACCAGTGAAAGCAGATAGACAGATTGAGGGCATCTTAGGCATTGCACCGGGATTGGTATGACATTGCTTTCTATAAATTATTAACAACTGGTACTCATACTGCACTACTTTCTCACTATTCTACAGTATTACTAAACCATGACAACTCGAACCAGCACAGTTGCTTTCATTTGTGTTCATTGATAAATACACAAATAAAAAAATTGTTTGAATAGTTGATACCTGAATATAAGCATTCAATATTTGATGACCATGATGATTATACTATGAAATCCATTTTTTTTTTACCATGACCGTTCCCTCATCTGAATGAAAGTTTTCTAGTATACATATTACTGTCTGAATATAAAATGGGATAACTAAACCCATCTTTTGCATGGGTTCAAACATGAACGAATATGTGTCATCATAGAGATCGCTAATATCATGTGCATGCTGAGAACACTTTTAGATGACACTGCCATAATAAATTGCTCAAGCCATTATTTAATTTATTGTTGTTTTACTTTGATGAACTTTTCAGTACTTTTTTTTTCTTCCATTAGTTTGGTTCCGATTTCCAGATTGCTCCAAGTAATTCTCCTGATAAACCACTGGCTCTCAGTCAACATTCACAGGTAGTTATTGTTATTTAGTGTGTGTGTGCTTGTTTGCTTGTGTGTGTGGGGGGATGTTAACAGTAGGAGTATGAAAGAATATCCTTTTCACTGTCACTTTTATCCCAGCAAACCTCATAAGTCATTAAAAATATATTTCCTGAGACATTTACACATTTAATTGTTCTGAGTCCAAACAACCACAACATAAGATTTGCTTCAGATTTAAATCAAATTATAGGAAATACTTTGAGGAATAAGGGAGCAAGGCCTCCATGATTTATGTTACTTACAAATTATTGTGTTTTTTATAGAAATTACCCAAAGAGAAAGAACACTACCTCTTGAGTTATTGACAGTAGTATATTGCTCCTATGATTACAATGACGAGTAACAGCATTGGAATATATTCACAAGTGTCTCACAAAGAATTGCAATCAAACACACCTTAGGCCTGAAGTCGTGACAGTTGATTGAATATTTGTTACTGATGTTCTGTTGTATACGATATAAGTTTTATCAGTCGTATTTCTTTCGTTTTGTTTTCATTTAATTTTCAGGCACTTGGCAGTCAGAAAAATGAAGTTTATTTGGACATCATTGAAAGAATAACAGTACTAGTATCATCCAATGTGAGTTTCTTATAATGTGATGTGATGTGACAAGATTATATTTATCTTTACCCTACAAAGTTTTGTTAAAAAGTTGATGTACCTAAATTATTAACAGTAAAATACATACCATGGAAGTGAGTGTAAAATTATACAAACCGATTTGCCTCTCTGCAAACAATTCATCGACTTATTCATGGTGATATTCTTAGATAGTGTTCCTTGTAGCAAATAGATCCTAAGAGAGGAAATAATATGTTTGTTTGTTGCCAATGCATGAATTGGTAAGAATGGAGGTGATTTACTGTATAAAAAGCAAGGTTGCTGTCTTTCATGCAAGATCGTTACGTTGGATGTGCGCTAAAGTGGACTCTTTTTTAAATTTTTGCAGGGTTCTGTTATCCAGAGTGAACTGAATGGTACAGTGCATTTGAGAAGCTTCCTTATAGGAAATCCTGGTAAGTGAGATTTTGACCGCTTTAATCAAGACCGATATTAGCTCACAAATACTGTACATCATGTTAGTAATAGACAGAAGTGTATGCAAATACTTCTCCTCCAAGTAATAATAGGAGGAGTTTGTCAATTCCATTTCTTCCAAAAGGCCAATTTCTTCTTTCAAAAACCCATGTTATGCCTCATGAATATCATATCAACATCGTTTTGAATGTAGTTTTTCATATGTCATAAGTGAACAGAACAAAACACATTATAATAAATAAAGAAGGAGGTTACAATTTAGGAAAAAAAGGTATTGATATCATGATAAATACAGATTTTGTTTTGATGGTTTTTCACTTGTATACATATGATTATACAATTACAGAACTTGTGATTGGTTTAAGTGAAGACCTTATGATTGGGAGAGGAAGCCCAGTCAGCTCTGGACCAGGAGTAAGACTAGACCATGTTCAGTTCCATCCTGCCATTAGTCTAGCCGAGTTTGAGCAGCAGAGGGTCCTTAGAACTCAGAGTCAAGAAGGAGAGGTACTGTCAATCATCTTATCTTTCATCTGAAAACAGTTCTGATTCTCTATGCCTTGGCCAAGAAATGGCCTAGTGGTATAGTCACCGCCAGGATAGCATTAGATCCTGCAGGTTCAAATCCCTCCAGGATCAAAGATTTTTCCACTTGTTTTTCAATAATATGCCGATGGTGCTGCTGATGCAAAACAGTGTGAAGTTCAGCAAAACAGTCTCTTTATACCAATTCTGTGTGATTGATCAATGTCATTGGAATATGAACAAAAAAACAAAACAAGTTATTTAAGCTAACAGGGGACCATTATTCTGAATTTCTATCAGAGGATCAGGGTTATTGAGGAGTCATGCCTTACCTAAGGGAATGTACAGCGTAAGGAGCATGCTGTCTTGGTTTCAAACCTGGCTTCTTCTGGTGCAAAGACCAAAACTTAACGCTTGAATATCATACCAGAAAATTTGACTTATATAAATCCAGCATTCTATCAATGATTTGAAATGGAAATAAACAAAAATTTGTACAATATCGATAGTGATTCTTGGATATTAGATTTGGGCACTACCCGTTGAATAGAGTATGCTTGTGGAAGATTATGTTGTGTTCAAAAGGCAATTTAGTGAGGCAACAGTCTTAGTTATTGTGATATTTATTGGAAGAGCAAAACCACGTAGGCTAATGCTTACCAACATTTCAATATAACTTTCCAAGCCACTTGTTAACTCACTTTGTACAATTCATGTGGGGATTTGTAAGAACTGAACATCCAAAGGACATGGTGTGATTTCTGCTAAGTAATTTTCAGTTGTTCTTTGGTTTTACAGACTACCCTAATGAAGTATGGCATATCAAATCATCTATCCAACAATCTTCCATTCCAAGTAGAAGCATCTATGACAGAGATCACAGAAAAACAGTAAGATTTGATGTTATCCTCTCACTTGCATGAAATCTTTATTTGTTTTTACCTTCTCATTTATCTAATATTGATTTAATGATCCGGTCACTGAGTGATGTATTCATCTGATTATTGTGTCATCATTAAATCATATTTCCATCAGTTATCCATTCATAGAGCAACTGAGTCATAAACATTCATCTAATCATTCCTTTTTTCTTCTAGTGATTAAGTTACAAATGAATTGTATTATTTATACCAATGTTCTTTTATTATGACAGTAATAGATCGTAATGCATTTTAAGATACAATGTCAATTATGAATTATTTCAATAAAGCATCAATGTCTTTAGAAAAATGGATTGTTCAGTCTACATCTTTTCTACTTAACTATCCTTTATGTAATCTATTTGACCTTATTTTGTTTGTTTAGGATTGTAGAAGTAGAGCTTCATATAACATGTCATATTGATCAAAGGCACCATGCAGTCAACGTCAAGCTCAACTTGCCACTACCTAAAGCTACCACAGAGTAAGTCATCAACACCTTTACATTTCATCCGGAAAGCATGTCAAACATGCAATTAACTCAGACAATGTAATGTGTGAAGAAAGAAGATGTGAATTCGATTTTGTGCAAAAAGTTTGCCTTTGAATGGGTATTGATGTCAGGTATAAATTTCTAGCTTAAACATGATTGAAGAATCAGTCAGAGGATTAAATATCATAGATTCTGAATGTTTGAAAATCATAAAACTTGTGTATCTCCTGCACCAAGCACTACTTTTACTGCATATTTATTCATGTTGCTTGATGACATGTTTTTTTAAAAGACAAGTCTGTTAAGTTTTGTTGTGTGAATAGTTGACGAGATTGTTGAAATGGAGCTAGGTACATGAAATGGGTGTAATACACTATCATTACTTTTCTTATCCTTTATTTGCATGGGTCCATTTTTGCCTTAAAATAACAGTATGTCTTGTTTCCATTTTCTTTTTCTCATAATCCAGCACATTTTTGTTTTTTTTAAATGGAAATAAAAACCCTCGTCTATTTTGTTTTGTTTGACAGTGTCTCCCCCAGCCTACCATCACAGACGCACACCATGGAGTATAAACGAGGAGATAGATCAGCAGTATGGTGTATCAAGAAGATGATGGGTGGTTCTAAACATACAGCTAAACTGAGGGTGAGTCTTCACTGACCTTGTACCTCATCTCAATAGTTGGATCTACAACACATGCTCTGATGATGAGAGTTCTATGGTCAATTTCCTACACTAACCAAATCCCTAACTTCAACTTTGGACCAAATGTAACCTCAACCCTAATAAGTCTTATTCATAGCCCTAAAATCAAACCGAGTAATTATTTGTATTATTACTGAAGAAATGGGGCTGAGTCATTAAGAAAAAAATACATGCCTCGTCCAATGGAACTCAAAAGCATATAGCATAATAGGTAAAAAATAATTGTTTGTCTTTTTTTCACTTTTTTCTCATGTGCAGTATTGGTTTCACATGCGTTAAAAGTGATATTAACTCTGCTTGATTGTTATCTTAAATTTCAGATTCATTTGGACCATCTAAGCAGCAGTACCTTGATAGAGATCGGCCCAGCTAGTTTAGAGTTTGAACTCAAAGACTTCACTTCTTCTAAGCTTCAGATCCGTTTCCTCAAAGTCTTTGACAGGCACAACTCGTACGTACCATTCCGTTGGGTTCGTTATGCAACCCTCAGCGATTCCTACGTCATCAGACTCAGATAACACCCGGACACTCTACATTCAAAGTGAGGACTCCTGTGAATCATTCCTGTGGAGAATTGGAATGCCATGCTGAGCCATTTATTTGATGATCCTGCAATATAACATTGAAGCACCCTGCATGCTGAAGATTCCCAGAAACCATGAGCGAGTTGTGGTGAGAAGTTTTTTTGCAATATGCCTCCATACATCAAGGAAGAAATATTTCATTCCCCTATGCATGATCACTAATCTCTAACAAACTGTTTCCAATCCCTCTTCAGTTGTATTATATAACACCTACATATACTACTACCATATGTTGTGATTTGCATGCAAGAGTTGATGAACTAATATTGACATTTCCTGATCACAATGACTTATTGAAGAGCAAATATCTACTTCTCTATTATTTAGAGAGAATAAACAAATTTTGATAGGATTATGCCCTGTTCAAACTATATCACTAACAGGAGTGAATATAGTTTCAGATCAATATCAATTGATTATGTTGCAATGCTTTGGTAAAGGCTTATACAGTGGAATCTTTCTGTTATAGCATTGCAATATTGCTGGTCTCATTTCTACGTATTCCATGTTTTTTTATAGCCCTGACGAACGAGGTTTCAATGTAGCAATTGTATATTGGTCCCAAGGAGTTAAAAAAAAAATATAGGGTTCCACTGATGATCGAACTATCATGCAAAACTTTTGCAGTCACTGCTTAGTGCTACCTTTTCTGGATTATTACCTTTGGGATAGGTGATGGTCATACAAGATATTTACAGGAGTGGTGAATATATGTTTTGCTAATTGACTTGTTACATTAAAATGGTCTTTTAAAACAATCTCTTTAAGCCCCACTGCACTACTTATAGCTACTTGTGCCCCCTATAAAGCTAACAATGCCTAATCGGTGACCATTAATTTGTCCCCCATGATCCTCTTTTTCTTATGTTAATTGAGAGCCGAGTTGACGAGTTAACCACCTGTCAGTGACCATGCAGGGAGGTCTAATCCCTCCTGGCCAAACTAGTGTTGTGGGACTTTAAATCTTTTTTTTTTCTATTGGTGTAGGTATTCTTTTTATATCATTTTTTAAATTGTCATGGAAGTATTGGAAATGCTGTTTAATCATCAGTAAAATCTTTGTGCTCAGAAAAACATATTATTTAGCATATTAGCCTTACCACAGTAAAGCATTTAATGAGTTTTGAAAAGTCAACACTTCTAATATTTATCTTCATCTTCAAGAATGCTGACTTTCCAAAGTACGCTTATGAAGTTATGATTTCTTCATATTTTTGTATCCCAAATCAAGAAATTGATATTGGAATTCTACCTTTTTAGACACTGTGCATACCCTTAAAAGTGGAATTAGATGATGAAAGGCGATAGAAAAACACACAAGAGGATAACTACTTGGCTTCTTTCCTTTAGATATCTAGCAAACAATGCATTTTATGCATGACTGCCATCAGCAGTTTTCATCCTAAGATCTTAATACTACCCTCATATTTTACACCTCACCTACCTGCAACATTGTCTTCTTTCTTATCTTACAGAACACATACTTACTTTTAAGGGCTGTAGGCTAAATTTAAGCAAGCTGAAGGGCAAATAGGCTCAAAATACTTATATTACTTCCACACATGTTTAGGTAATGATAACCTATTACCTTGCAGAGTATGGTAATTTGTAGACAAGCACTGAACCCTCTCTAATCAACTCACATGCTTTCCTTTAGTATGAATGAGAATCTCAAACTATATTTAATTATGTGCTACCCCTTTAGTTAAAAGTAAGATCCTATGCAAGAAAACCATGTTATTTTGTCTGTGAATGATTTGCTTACAAGTACATGATGATTTGTATGAGCATATTTGTTTTGTCGAGGAGTCTTTCCATTTTGTGCAATTCATTATTTTTGTTATGCTAATAAAAGAACATGTATGTTTACATGCCATCTACAAGTTCATAGATGTTTTGTTTAATCTTGGAAGTGAATTTGAAATTCTGCGACTTATGAATGCTTCATTCGTATATAATAATCTTAATACTCAGCCACACACTCACACCCACACACACACCTCAGACTGCATAACTCCAATAGACCAAGATAGTGTAATAAATGGGCAAATCAGTAGTTCCAGAGGTAGGAAATAAAGCCGTTTTATTGCACAAGTGCAAACTAAATCTCCTAGGGCAGATAATAGAAAATTAGTCTGAGATGATTATGTACATTATGTCAAGAAACCTGTAAATGTGCGGATACCATACGGGTGCATCACATCCATTTCTTATAGTCCGTACTTTGTATTTTCCTGTAAATCTACAAAAGACACACGGATGTACACTCCATCCTTTGCATGTCTTTATAAAAGAAAAGATAAAATAAAAAGAAAGAATAAAATGACCTGATTTTTTGAAAACCAGAGCATTTCAGCATCTTGTATTCTGATCTTTAAAACAACCTTAGAAGTACGATTACATAGATTTCCAACAATGCACAGCATTTTTGTTTCATATTATACTAAAAAGCATCTTGCTGTGTGCAAATTTTGGTTGGAACACATAACCTAATATATACAGTGTAAATAACAATGCTTTTTGAATATTTATTTCATACAAACCATTCAATATTTTTCTCATTAAATCCTCTCAATTTTATGTAGATATATAAACAAATGTCTAACCAATCCATGTGTCCCTATATTAAAATCCCCAACCTATCTCAATAGTATTTCTTTGCAATATAAATCACAAGTATTTTCTTGTATGCATTATAATCATGTATAGCTATAAATGTAAATGATGAACAAGATCTCCATAGCTTTGGTTAGAATGCAATTGTAAAATTCAAATATGAAAGAAATCTACACCTTGCTATCAATATGCTCACAATTTTTTTTTAAATGAAGAAATCAATCAGGCGCTACACAGTACAAGATACCTTAATTTCCCCGTTACTATCGTCGTCAACAAAATGAAGCCACACTAGATGACACTCGTACTACAAGGCGTATAAAGACAATGACGGAATGGAGATAACATATTTCTAGAAAGGAATTCAAAGTTTAGAGGTATACCAGATATTTGACTTATAAATATTAATGGCGGTTTTAAGAGTGTCATGATATACTTCATATGGATATTTGTATCTTTTATTGAGCAAAGTATCTTTGTATGAGCCAGATGTATTTAAGTAATCTTTTATATTCAATATCACAATGTTGTTGGGGTTTCAAGTATTTTTTATCTCACAACATCTCTTGGGTGAGCTTTTGGCAGAAATAACTATTCAATTCAAGATGAGATTATCATGCAATAAATAAAAGCAGTATAAATAATATCTTTTGAGTTAGTCATTCTTTTCTAGACCAAGGTTTTGAAGTTCATTGCTTGATTTTCATGACAATATTAAACCCAAAATAGACTTTTTAAAAGGTGATGCAAATATGGTTTCAAAATCAAGGCTTAGGAATGGATTTTAAGACATTAATTGAATGAGAGTGTTGCAAGAACCAGTCAAATGTATCTAGTAGCACTGGTGATTTCATTAATATTCAAGATGTAAAATGAATTTAAAACTTCTATATATCACTGCACAGAATATCATTGCTAAGGGGTCAAACACTCATCAATTAAAGTAATCTTCCCATAAGAGCTCTCACAACACATACATTCTGAAGAAAAATAAATAAACAAGACATATCTAAACTCTCAGTTATGCCATTATGAGAGAAGGAACATACCAACACCCTGTTAGGTCCTAATGCTTCTTCTTTATGTGTGTGTTAATATCAACCTTAGTATAAACTTTTCCACTGTGTAGCACACATTTTTAATAAATAAGCAAGTTTTTATGATACATTTCCTTTTCATGATATTTATATTTAGGCACCACTAACTTTGTCAAATCAATGAAAAAAATGAAAAGAAATTTCTGCATTTTGAATCTTATCTTGAGTCCTGGTAATGTCAGAAATTAAAATTTCAAATATGCAATACAAATTTAAACTATATATCTGTGATTGCTCATAAATGTTAACTGCTAAATGATTATGGGAGCTGATTCGTAAGCTCAGAAAGATAAGATAGTTAAGCTCGATGTCCCAACTGCATGTAGAGTACTAGGCCCTGTAGTTTTAGTCAATTTGATTTCCAGGAAACTTTTGTTAATTTGGTTTGTTTTGCTGATCTAAACAACTGATCTACCGCAAGATGAACAGTTCCAGAATTACCTCAACCATTACCAGAATACAAGATAAGCTTCCAATACAAAAACTTTTTTTGAGATAAATAAAACAAGAATGATCTTACATAAAATGTGCAATATAATGCAACTTTGTGGTGCAATTCATTTCTGTTTTATACCCTGTTTGTGTACAGAGTGCCTAACAACATTTGGGAATTTAGTTCTCTAAAGCTGTGTAGGACAGCCATGGATTTTTTCTTCTTCAAATTTGATACCTTTAAAAATTCTATTACTACAGCTGAAGAACTCACTATGGACTGCTTTAATACATACAGCAACAAAAAATGTTAAAGCAGTGACTGTTCAAAAATATATATGAAAAAGGAAAGTGAATTTTTCTCTTATAACGTTGTGGAAATAACCCCATTAGCAGCTCATTTAAGCCCTCTTCACACATGGCATCTAAACTACCTAAACATGGCCAAAGTAAAATGGACTGATATTTAAACATTGCACTTTACAGTAATGTATCTTGTAACAGCACACTGATAAGTGAGTACACCAAGGGGCTTTTGTGTCATCCAGCTACTTTGTTTTCATTTTGAATTTTTATTCATTTACACATAAAATGATTAATATTTAAAAATTTTGTTGAAACAATTTTTTTTTCTGAAGGCATTTTACAGAGTCGTGTGTGAACAAGGCTTGAGAAAGCTGTATCAGAACAATGTCATCTTTTGTACAATAAATCCCTGTATAAAGAGAGCAATCCCCCATTATAGAAAAATTATCCAATCATCATTTCCATGGGAATTGTATTTGATCCTAAAAGGTATTGTGATATGGGTGTTGATTGACAAGTTGGTATTATTATTTAAAGGATTAAAAAATATAATTTCATGGCAACATAGTTTCCACTGATCCCTAAAAGAGAAAATATTTCTTTCAATAAGTTAATGTTAATAAAAATGATTATGAAATTATAGCTTAACATAATCACAATAGAGTTATGAATAAAAATATGATATAACTTTCAAATGCACACAATTGTTATTGTTTTCTTCAATCATTTTTCACCCATATGAACAACAACAACAAATTAGCTTTCAAAATTCACCTTGAACAGCTTTGCAGTACCATTTAGCTTTTTATGTTCTGCCATTGTTGATATTTTGGAAAAAGTACAGATTGGATATTTCAAGAAAGTGATTATCATTTATGGATTAAAAGAGAATTTTGGTTCATCTGTATTCTTCATTCATTTTTAAAATTTATATCATCAACGAAACTAAGAATAACATTCTTTGGGATGTATTTCGATTTCTTGTTTGAAACGTTTTGGACTGAACTTTCATTTTGTATTTTTTCAATAGTTAAATAGTACCTTGAAGAACCATATGCAAAGAGCTGTATTCATGTTTGTAAAGCCAATACCATAGAATGATAGATTGTACCTATTATCACACCAAATTAAATGAGGTATTCAATCCCATAGGATATATTTCTGCAGCCTTCATATTTATACACTTGTAAGTACAAACCTTAACCTTTGGTAGTCTAGTAGACTAATTGCACATCTGTTTACTGTTTCAATGTAATGGCAAGAAACTTAAAGAGGAAAGGAGTAGATTTCAAAAGACTTTTTGGACCTCAATGAAACCAACGAAATCATAATCTTGTTTGATTTCACATTCAAAACATGGAAGGTGTTTTTGTAAAAGTCAGTTATGACTTTTATTCAATATTTAATCAGACAAATTTAAATCTGATCAGTGGGATATTGGTTACTTTACATATCTGGTCAATAATAACAGTTAGATGGAAAACTGCTGCTTAATACGTCCAATAGTAATAACACCAATAATAAAATCATTGTTTACTTGAACTAACCAGCAGTTCTTAAAACTTGTATACCCAATATTGCAATAAACATGATTTTTTTTAATAATATATAAAAATGGGGTATACTCTTCTCGTAACACTTAAAAATCATAATAAAATGTTTTATTACAGCAGTTTTATTACTAAAAACCCACTGGAATGAAATAAAAGGAATACAAAGAACTACATGAACAACAATCTTAAACTTCACTAGGCTGAATTCATTGGGTAATAACCCAAATAACAATATACGTAACATTTTTTGACTAGATTGTCATTCAGCATGTTTCTACAGGATTTCAAAATATCATTAATTTCCTGACTTTTCCATGTACCTGCTTCAGCAGACGCTTACCAAATAGCTTACCCATCTGGGTTCGTTTGCCTTCTCAGTTCTGTTGAAACTTTAGAGTTAAGGTATTTGTGGTAATGCCACTAACGTGACACAATGCATTACTGTGCGCAATATCCACCTTCTTGACACCCTCTTAAGTCTGCTAAAGTCTACTCAATTCCTTTAAATATGCTTCTGCAGAGACCGATTGTTTACATTCCCATGGGGGTAACTTTACTGGTCTATCCTGGGTATACAATGCCATAACTTTCTGGATATCCTGTAGCAACATGCTGATTGATATGTACGCATCCATTTGCGATTAAAAAGCTGACCCTTGACAGTTATCTTGTTTGAAGCACAAAATGATAGATATCTTGTTTTAAATGAAGATTCCTTGATTATAATTGTAATTTCACCTATGAATCTTATTTGAACCATATTCATCTCGAGTTTGGTCATTTAGGGTATGACTAATGAGCTAACAAACATGTTATAATCCATGACCATCCATTCAAGAAAACAGAGACAAATAAACTGTGATGCTGGCTGGCAGGTTAACTATGTACTCTAATAATTTGTGCAAAATACTACTTTGTAAATCATGTACATGTGTATCTTTACTTTACTGGAGGATCAAGCATACAGTTGAAGACCACTCAAAATGTGATATACTATTCTGTGGGCACAATGCATTTCATTGATAACTCAATATTGGAGTAGTTATTGGAACACAATTTAGTTCAAACTTTTATCTCAAACCTACAATTTAAGCGTAAAAGTGTTTTTTTCAGTTCCAGACTTGTAATTGCATGCTATTTCTGTTGAAGACATCAGACGTGCCTGGGAGTTGAGAAGGGATCCTTGGTATTGATACATACATAGCATGTGCAGGTCGATCGAGCTATGATTCCATCACAGAGAAATATTCCTGCCTTCATAGACTAGTCTTACATTTCTTCACACACAAAGACTTCTCTGTTGACGCATACTACAGCTATCACGTCTTGCTATAAAAACGTACCACTCACGATGGCTGCCCGCATCAAACCTTTGGTGTTCCAAGTTAAAAAACAACACTTTAGGGTATGGCTTCCTGGCTAACGCTTGGTGACGCGTTGTGTGCCTACATGACACAATGATCACAAGGTTTGAACTTTGCGTGCAGGGCTCATTGTTTCCTCGTTTGAAGCCATCGGTGCCCTCGTATTAAGGTGGGAGCGAACAAGCAGCGCTGCTCGTTGCCATCGCGAGTTAACACCCATCTATTCAAATGAGCGTATCCAAAGAGGAGAGAAGCAAGAAGAAAGATTAAATAGGCAAGGGTTATGAGAGAATAATCTCAGCTTCTGATTGGCAAAAGGGAAAGAAACAATTCATACTCTACTTCAATCTCATATAAAAGTCTTTAAAAAAAATTGAAGGACCAGAGAATATGCAAAAATCTGTGCAAGAGTATCTTTGTCTCTTCTCCTTTGTAGAAGATGGTCCGTTGAAGAACACACACATTAATGAAACAGAGAGACACAATTACACGTCTCTGAAGTCTCTTGCGAGCTGTTAATTTGTCATTATTAATGCCTAGCATGTCATTGCACGCCTTTACATGTCAGGTTTAGAAGTAGTTTTGTTTCTCAAGAAGCAGTGCTAGTAAAAAGCCACTCGGCCGGGTAGGTCCTGGAGTAGGTCAGGCTGGTGTAGGTCGGGTAGTCGATGCTTAGTTGCAAGGTGTTTTCATGTTAGGTGACTTAGCATGTCAGACCACCATTCTAAGGGTGGGTGTATGTGATTGTTGGATGGGAGCTAGGGTCCTCTCATTAAGATTTTGATGGTATTTTGATTGTCATCATCATCATCCACAATGCCACATGCAGTAGTCACAATGCTCTATAAGAGCCAGGATCCATAGAAAATAGCCTTATCCAGCCGGCATAGGCTTGGTTAGACTACGTGTAGGTTCATTAGATGCTCAGACAGGCTTGGTTAGACTATGTGTAGATTCGTAAGATGCTGCATTAACTTGTTAGGGTGCTGAAAACAAGAGCAGATAAAAAAAAAACACAATCAAGAACAAACAAGCATGGATGAAATGAAAGGTGATATTCATAGAAGCATGGTAAAGGATGTAAGGTAAGGTGCAATTTGATCTTTTCAACTTTTTCATCATGTTCACGATTTATGACCAAAATGCACAGCAATGAAATGGCAGAAGTATAGTTTCAAAGAAAAACAAATTTCTTTAAGATTCAAATTTTCCAAAAAACAATTTCATCCAATCTTTGGAAGATTTTATTATTCCTTTGAGGTACCCTGATTATTAATAGGTGCAGAAAAACTTATCAAATATTGTTCATGTTAGCTTTTGGGAAAAGCATCTTTATATTAGGCATTTTTTGCATATCTGAAGAATTTGAAATGTCAAAGCAAAGTTATTTGTAAGCTTTATTGGTCGCCAAAACTGTTTATTTTACTGAACCATTTTGCAAGAGTATGCCTGATATGGCAGGATGAAATCTAATAAAAATAAAGTTGTCACTTTTACTTTTTAAAGTGATGTACGTAACTAGTTTAAATAATTTTACAAAAAGTTGCCTGCATCTAACCCTTTCAGGCAATTGACTATTTATTCTATATTACGAGGGGCTATTAAAATACATTTTACCAGCTAATCAATTCTTATATATTGTAACATTCAAATGGCACAAAATATCATGAATTACTCATAACATGATTTTTTTTTCATGGGATGAATAGTCATGCCAGTCACAAAGAAACAACAAAAATATGAAATATTCATGTCACTTTCGCACTATAACTAACAACTTTTTACAAGGCATATGTATTTGGATCACACCACTGAGATGCATAATACTATACAAGTACATACAGCATATCAAAGGAAAGGGAAGGGGTTGAATGTGGATGTGGAGGGATATAACAAATGATATAGTCCTGTCTGTTGTCCATGAGACAAGTCTTTCTCAGGCCTTACTAAGATTGACTGACAGTAGTAGCTAAAAAAGCTTTGTTATATCAGATACCTACTCATTCAGTACTACATGGTATAGTATATACCACAGTAAATGGACTCTTGATACATCTAAATGATCAGCACAGGGACTTCTTGGGTGTGGGCAGGTATTGGAGTATGCCCATTTTGGACACTGCTATAGAGCAAAATATTACCCTCAAATCTTATTAATTTCAATTAAGTGGGCCTCTACTCCAAACAGAAAGCAAGCAAATCAGTCATATCATATGCTTCTCTCATGAGTCCTTCAAAGGACAATACAAAATTTACAATTGATTACAAAGTTTTAATTTTGCTTTTCCTGTATTTGGTATAAGTTTGTAAAATGGATTTAGTACTGAATTGTGAGCATATTTTGGAATTATCCTTTCCACTTTCTGGAAATGGTATAAAATAGAAATTTAAAAAAATCCTTAAGCCAGACTGCCATTTTAAGATTTTTTAATAGGAATAAAGAAAATCATGCTGGTGATACTTAGTAGAATTGATGCATCTGACACATTGTAAGTACTTTGGACAACTGCACTTTCAAATCATTTTTCTGGGTTTCTGAGTTTATCTCAATCAGAAGCAAGCTTACAAAGTTGTATACCAACATGAAGAAAGCCAACTCAACATTTTGTCTATAAATATTTCTTTGAAGAGCTGGGGAAACAACGGATGACCCAGGAATTCACATTTCTAACAGTCATACAAAATCTCTTCAGAGAATAACTATGGTACTAAATAGTTCATTTTGTTTTCTGGTATGCATACAATCCTGTACTTTTTGAATAAATCATTGATTTATTGGAAGACAAAACATGAACATTTTATTTTTACTGTCATTTTCTCCTCCATTAAGGAGAAAATGTTTATAAAAATAGAGATAACTTCATTTTATCATGATTTGAGTACCGGTATATATTCAATGCTCTGATACTGAACAAGTAGGATCTCAGACTATACTATTCTTGTCTTAATTTTACAATATAATAATATATCCACATAACATGATACCATTAAAACAAGACATAAAATAAACGATAAAATAAAAAATAAAAACAAAGGGGATCAGGGGGTGGTACAGGGATGACAAGATCTTAAGGAACACATATCATACTTATAGTTTGTGCACCTTCAATAAAAGTTAGAAATGGGTTTGCCTCCGTGTAGTGAGCACTTTCCATTAAACTTCTAGTTTAAATTTGGTGAGATGGATTTGAATATAACATAATTTAACAATTCTGTAGAATACATAGTGTAGTGCTGGTCTTACCCATTACATCATACAAACAGGTTTATACTAGTCTAAACCGGTTGAAGCCAGTATTTGGCAGTATAAACTAACATAGGAGCAGTGGAAGAGGGATGCGCAATCGGGTCAGGTCAGCAACACATGCAGCTCACATACAGATATATTAGTGCACATGCATGCATGTATAGGATTTAGGGTAAGATAGTGGTGACATAGAGTTACATAGTGTTACGCAAACAAGGGCTACTTTACTATTCACAATACTTCACATACAAAACATATACACAAGATACAACAAATAACAATCATAGATGAGAAAGTTAGAAAGTGCAGACCGTTTTCTGTAAATGTCAAGTATAGATAAGACAGGAAATACTAATATGTCTCGTCTCATGCTCTATGTGAAAGTCACAGAAATGTTGGGAATTTCACTAAGCAATTTTTTTTCCAGTAGCTCAAAGGAGAGTCCTGATTAACATTGAATGTATTTGGCTCTTATTTTAACAGTTTGCAAAAATCTAACCAGGTTGGACCACTGGCAGATTTGTACAACTGCTGATATCCTTTCAGAGACAACAAAATATTTTAATGTGAAAATGATCTGCACTTAAAACATTGACAAACAAAGTAATAAAATACTCCATTACATAAATATCTGAAGATCATGAGATGATTATTCCTAATCCATTTTGTTTGTCCATCTTTTTTACTGAATCAATATAAAACTACACTTTTAGGCCTTTGCACATGAAAATGGTGAATTTGGGTTTACCTATTGTTAATAATATGAACTGTCTACCGGTAATTTGTAAACTTTTGGACATTCCAACACTAAAAATGACAGTTAAATATTCAAATTGGTGTTTACAATAACAGAATCAGCAAAAATAATTGAAATATATTTCATATTATTTTTGTACATAATGTGCAAATCTTTGTATACATTTCTAAAAGAATATTCATCATGCAAATGTTTGCTAGGATAATTTGTCTAGGCAGAATATGCAGAAGATTATCAGGTTTTAAGGTGAAAGGTAAAAAATATCATGGTTAGTAGACTGATCTGCCATGAGACATTAGCACGTAAAGCAAAAACATTGGCTTAGATTAAAAAGATAATTCACGCCTGACAAAGTGAAACTTTTCCCCATGCACATTTCAGTAGTTGATTTGTTCATTTTTTTAAATTTGATGTGTAAAGGCCTTGTAGTAGAGGAATGGATGCTACATGAATGAGGATCTTTCTTTCATTTTTCCTTTTAGAAAAAGAAAGTTTTAGTACCATGATTAGTGTTGAGGTGAAGCGTCTGCAAAGCGGCATCATTTATCCAAGACTTCGGCCTTGGTTGCCAGACTGGGCAATTTAGGGATCAGAGACTTGGTCTGAGATGAGTAAAAACAAATGCATAAAAAAATGAAGGAAAAAAAAGAACATATAAATGAAACAGATGAAGATTACATAGTACTCAACAACGTATAAAATGAAAGATTTACACAAAAAGTGAAAGAAATTGAAAATTCTAGAGATGCTATGTATGATAGGATGTTCGATGACCCAGTATATCTTTTGATGCCACACTCGCTGACTAAACTATCACACTGTTAATAGTGAATGGTGTCTATTTATTGATAGAAAGATGGTATGATAGTTTGAGAACACATTGCCTCTATATGGCATCCCAATTTATAGTCAAGAACTGGAGGGCTATTTGTGCATTGTTTTATATAATATCTCTTAATAATAAATGAGTGCAAACATAAGAAAATTAAGACAAAGAGAGGATAAGGAAAATAGAGCTTTACTATGAAATATGAAAAATTAAATTTTGATTAGATATACCCAAGATTATAGGAAATAAATATAAATGTCAACAAAAAGTCAGAGAGCAAAAAAATTCTAGCTTTAACAGAAATCATAAATGAACTAATTGCTAAAAAGAACTGATTGATAATGAAACATTAAGATAAAAATGAAAATGTGAAAATAAACATAACCTCATATTCTAAGAACAGTTTAAAGATCTACATTTTCAATCTCTGTTATAATTTATTTTCAACCTTAATTCTCTCCTAATTTCAATATCATATCTTAATATTCATGGTAAATGAATGGCTTGCATTTCTTCATGGATTTCCAAACCAAGTGATGAATCATAAGGTTTGATACCACTCTTTGTTTTAAGATGTTCAATGAAAAGTTGGACCATGATTATTAAAAAATTATCTCACGATATATCATTTATGATTTGTAAACTTGGTTGTAAAATCAAATGTCTTGTTCATTTTCAATTTTCTCTTCACTTGATAAATATAGAGGAATACAATAGTACCACTTGTTATTCAACCCATCCCCCTGGAAAAATTGTGACTCAAAGAAAACGTTGATGTTAACCACTAAGATGATTGAAACAAATTTACTAACATGAATATCAGGTTATCAACTATCTGAACCAAGAAAATCTTTCTCCCCCCCCCCCCCCCTAAAAAAAAAAGAATTCCCAAACTTTTTGTAGTATATCTTCTGAATTTTTGGTCCCCATAGTTTTATTCCTTATCTATTTAAATGAACTGGTTACAAATGCTATGATTATAATAAGGTGAGTCTGTGCTTTTTAGCTCTGAGAGTTAATTCCTCTCTGCTTATAGGGGTTCTCACTGAACAGACAACACTTCTAAACCATGAATTGGGGGGGGGGGGGAATTACCCAAATCTATAATAAATTAATTTTTGTTAAAAGGAAAAAAAGACCTGTAGACATTTATTGTCTTTTAAAAGTAACATGTTATTGTTAGTGCATTAGTTTACTAAGAGGGAAAATGAGTTAAGTGTTATACCTACAACATGAACACATTGTGTTAATCAACAATACACTTAGGTTAACAAAATCTGATTAAAGATCTAATGTATGTAATATTCTAAGATCTGTGACAGATGACTACTACCCAATAGACTTGGCTACTGTCTGTGTAAGTAAGTGACTGCTCCCAAACAACGACACAAGAACACATGGAACAAGAACACAAGCTAAATAGATGATGAGATGGTTAGTAGATGCATAGATGATATACACATAATGAATGGAAAAAAAGAATACAAAAGAAAGAAGTTTTCTGAGTGGTACAGCATGCCATGGCTCTTGTTTATTGCTTCTTTATGTTTTCATGGCTGAGGATAAAGAGGAAGCAAGGAATTGCATCGGATTGTCTTGTCCTTATAGAAACACAGGGAAAGCAAATTGAATTACAGGAATATTCAGGCTATACAATACAATCAAGTTTTGAAATAAACCTATCTTTGAGATATTTATACTAACATTTCATATGGTTTCATTACCATGGATATTTTACGAGACCAAACGGAGAGTGTATTTTTATGTTTTTTTTTAACAAAGTGTAAAGTCAACTATTCCAAAATATCAATAAATGCTCAACACTTACAACAATGTAATTCTATAATGAATTAGTAAACATTATAGTGTGGCCTGTCTTTAAAAGAAATAATCCTGAAGCACTGTTTCATTTAAGCTCTACATCTGTAAGTTTGATCTAAACTACATGTAAACACCAAATATTAAATCGGCTCTGTTGTAGAATAGAAAATGAGCACCTAGTAGGATGGGACATGCTTCAAGGTAACATCTAATGCCACAATATTTCAAGGATATAGAATGCTAAAATGAAACATGTTAGGCATGAGAAGATGGTGTTATACTACAACTTGAGATGTTCGACATCATTGAACAAATGACTGTGATTGCAAAGCTGTATAGATGCTACAATACTGCTAAAAAGAGAATGGTGTTAGCTATTGATAGTGATGTGCAAGATATATAGAATGCAGGCAAGCATCTCTCCATTTATAACACTGGCAGGCATAATTTTCATTTTCCATATTCTTCACTGACCCCTTTTTTGGTATAAAGTCAATTGCATACATTTGTCAATCTATGCATATTTGGATGAATTTGCATCAATAAATCATGTCATTGAATAGTCACATCAATTTTCCAAGGGCGTCTGGTTCTTCTTTGTAAGAATTTCTTAAAAAGCAATTATTATCCAAGATGTGATGTTCTGAGATGACATTTGCTTTGTAATACCATATCTTAATCATATTCAAAGCTATTAAACAATCAATGCAAGGGGATATATATATGGGTGGCTGCACTAATATTTTCTGAAGTGATATTGTGTCTGAACAGGTACCAAAATAGCCAAGATAGCTGATAATTTAGAATAGAATTTCCGGGAAGTCACTAGAAAGTAAGATAAGATGAATCCTGAACACAAATAAGATTGTGATAACTCAGCCGAAACCCAGCTGATGAAGATTGGAATAAATGTGTGATAAATGAGAGATGAATACCACTCTGTATTGCAGCATACCAGTACTAGATGAATATAGCACAGAACAAGATGAAGCCAAGTAAGGTAGATGTGAGAAACATTGAATTATAGTGAAATATGAATGAAATGAAGACAAAGTGAACAGCTAGGTGAAAAGATTAAAAAAATTATCATCAAAATAAGAAAAAAAAAGCAACTGTCTCTTGAAAGTGTTAAAAGGGGGACTCCGAAAATAGATGAATTACCTTCTCCCAGTTGCTGAGGCACTGTGCCGGAAACACACACCGCAAAAGATGGTAAAAAGTGGGTGGGTGTTTGAGGCAGAAGTGGTTGTGGTTGTGGTAGTGGCAGTGGCAGTGGTAGTGGTGGTGGTTTTAGTGGTAATAGAGGTGATTGAAGTGATGTGTTTTTAGACAACGTTGATAAAGCAATGTGATTGCAGAGAGTGGTATTACATGTTGCATATTTAGAAGGGGAATTACAGTGATTTATTAACAACAGTAGAATTGTAAATAGTATGTAAAGAAACAGAGCCAGGGCAAATTTTGAGTGGATTTTATGTGTATCAGAAGTGGGTAGGAGATTAAAAGTGGGATGGTCACAACGTAATTGCAGTCATGAAAGAGAGAAAGGAAGTGAGAGATAGGGGAGGGGTTGGAGGGGGGAGGGGGGGGGGTCATAGCAGGTAAAACATGCAAAAGAGGTCGAATGATAGGACAAGAAGCATTATCCATATGATGGCATACAAGCATATAGGCAAGAATAAACCATGAGACAGAAGTGTTTTGAGAAGAACAAAGAAGATTGGGATTAAGAGAGTGGAAGAGGATGGTAATAAGATTAAAGTTATTCATTTTCGTGTCACAAGATGCAAGATGAGATGGTATGCACAGTTGAGTGATTGCGTGTTGAGTATACAGTTAGAGAGAGAAAGCGAAGTATGGTATCAGCCATGTGAAAGAAATGATGTCAAGATTCATCATAAAATGATGATAGCATATGATCAAGCATTGTGAGATGAATGGTATCAAGGATAACAAGAAAGACAAGTTTAGAGAAGAGCATAAAGGAAGAATATCATGAAAAAAATACAAGTTGAACAATACAGATTTGCAAGAAAGACAGAGAAAGCAAAGAATCACACAACGTAAACAGAATTGAGAAAGACACAAACAAAAGAATGAAGAGATGTCAAGTAGAGAATTGACAATATGCCAATTGGTTTTAAAAACATATAAGAAACACAAAAGATTATCAATAAAGATGGGAAATGAGTGAGTATTCCAATAGTAGTTCAAGAAATATTCAAGAAGAAGAAAAAACATCAAGAAAAGAATAAGATACATGCAATGGATATATGCAAGTGGAAGGGAGATTGATGTTTTATGTTAGTAATGCATTGATGGACATTCCATATAAATGACGCCCACATTCATCATAATGGATGTATGATTAATTGCAGCATGTTCATTCCCAGATTAACATTCACGATACATTCCAAAGATGGTACATGCAGAAGCAGAATTTTGTTTAAATGTTGTAGTCAGTAATCATGAATCAGATTGTAGGTATGTATGTGTGTAGAAGGAAGGAGTCATTAAAGGGTGGGTAAATTAGAAAGGAAAGAGAACAAGTAAAAAGTGACATGAGTGAGAACAACATGAAGAATGAAAAGAAGATGGACATTGCCTGTTTTTAAAAATAACTTTCCACTCTCCTTTCCAAAGTAAAGCTGTTACAGGCAGTATTTCAGAATGGTGAAAATTACATATCATTATTGATAATTCAGATGATTGACATATTTCCCCTTTTTTATGAATGTTCCCTATAAATTCTTATCTGAACAATTTGTCTAAACAGAACCCAACTAGCAGAAAAGTTCTTGAAGAATTTTTTAATATATAATATTTACTTTATACTCCTTCAATCCAATTTTATGACTCCTTACAAAAAGAGAACCATGTATCTACATAAATCTATGATATACATTTCTTTATGCAAAATTTCTTTATGATGAATCTGCAGGAAAGTACCTCATAAAAACTTTTCTATGTAAATCCATTCTGTGTTTATTAAAGTCACATTCATTTTGGAACAGTAATATCACTCAGTTATGCAGGACACTCTAAAGCATCTTTGAAACTATCAGAATTCATTTATTCAGAATCCTTAAATTGATTAGTCAAACTGCTAAACTAAATCTGTATTTAGTCCTTTGATAGTTTATATTACCTATATATTTAAAAATGCCCACTATAATACCAATTTACCATTTTCTATACTGCCCATATCAACTCTATGGATGGGAAAAGTTTTCCAAAAATATAATAAATGTGTCATAATCTTTCATATTCTTTTCCTACAGTACAAAATGAATATAGACAATTAATCATTAGAATATATATAAGGGTAAAAGAAAGAAACAATTTTAATCAAGTGTAATATTCTAGTTTACAAGAAACAAGAATATTATAGATATATACATACATACATGTACATAAGAGATATGTAACCTTACAGGATAGTGTACAACATGATAGTGAAAAGAGATTCTGAAAACAAAATGATTATAAGATGGAAATAAAGCAAACACTTGGAAATGGTGTGTTTGAAAAACTTCAAAGACAGCTGAAAGTGAAATGATAATTGCATTCGTGAGTGAGAAACACACGCGTGAATAATCATCATAAGTCTATGAATGAAATCAGTGCAGAGAAAGAAACACAGCAAACCAGTGGCAATCTTTTCTTTTCATTCAAATTATAGAGATGGCCAAACAATGTAGAGTGCAAACAACATAAAAACTTTGAGAAAACTAGTCCTTGCTTTCACTCTAAATAAACCACAAAAAACTGTATTGCTTCTTTATCTATTTCCAGTTTAGTCTTAAGTCATGTTATATTGTTCATCTCTATCTCATTCCTATTAATGTGGAGGGTTTGCTTGCTTTTGAAAGTAGTTTTTTCTCAAAATATGTAAATTTTCATGAAATGAGCCAAATATAAGACAATAGGTAGTATTTCAGAGTACAGGGAGAAAGAGGGTTGTAGTTATGAATGTTTGAAGCTAAACTGCTTATATTTTCAGAGGGTATGTGATTTATAACTAACTCTTTAACTCCAACACCCATATTTCTTATTCCTTTGAGCCTTAAGTGAAAGCAAGGATAGTTGTTAGTATCAATACACACAAAACAATACACTTTTAAAAGGTGTGCTCCCACATGTAAACTGTCCCAAATGTAATGTTTCTATAGAAAATTGCACTACAAAACCATATTCAACTTTATCCATTTAGTAATCAAATTTTCTTAAAGATTATATTATTGCTCCCCCTAAGAATGATGGAAGACAAAATCCTGAATATTTTAAACTTCTTGTGTTCTAATGTATTATCATAGAAGATATAGTGGGAATTTTTGTATATGAACTATTCTTCATATTACAACCTGTTGAAGTTCATTACAGAAATCATAATTTTTGTATCCTCCTCTTTCTACCTGAAAAAATTACAGACTAAAAATTGGTGACTGTTGTTGTACTCTCAGCTAGATTTGAAACTAAAATTGAAATTGAAATTAATTAGTATTGAAAGTGAAACTGATTTGTATTTATTATCCATTTGGAAGTTGGTTAAGTTTGCTTCTTTGAAAACAAATTATTATCCAAACTATCATTTCCATGCATTACTGTACAACTCACCATTTTCAGATTATGATTGAGTGTACTTTCCTCCCTTAACATTTTGAACAGTCATAGCAAAAGGAACTTAACTTCTTCACTCAGAGAAATACATTTGGAAATACGTATATATATATGTATACATTATCTAAATTAGAGTATGGAATGAAAATGGAGATTCTTCTGTTAAAACTATCTTTTGCATGAAAAGTGTGACAAGATTTAAGACATTTTCAAATTTAAAAAAGTGCTTTTTGCAAATATATACTATAACAATAGATCTATAAGTGCTTAATTTTTGTCCTTCTATTTGACAGAAATAATAAATCATCTAACAGTGAAAAACTAAAATTAAAAACATATTTGCAAAGCCAGCGCAAAAATTGTTAAAATTTTAAGTGAGATATTTTGCCTAGCACTTCCTAAAATAATCTAATGCAAATCAATTAAGGCGTAAATTTGGAGTATGTGTATTACATGAAAAGAAAAGCTGAGCAAACTAATTTGAGTCAATATCATGATTGAGAACTTGCTAATAACTGTGGAATGGCAGCCAGTCTACACTTTAAAGAGACATAATAAATCTTCTGATGAATTCTAGAAGCATAATGATGTCCAATCTGTATAATGCTATCTTCAAGTCATGTTTTGGTTGCCATGGTACCCACCTTTTTCTTTGGGTTAAGCAGCTCCTTGTACTGTTCCGACCTGAGAAAACGGGGGTAACTATCGCTGCGCATTAGCGTGTATATATGTTCCTGGGCGGCATCAAAGGTGTAGCGGTTGGGGTTCTTCATGTTTTTGCGTGTAGTGTCCAGGATCTTTGAATCCACGTTGATGGGACTGTGTGAACTGTCTGACAAGAATTCACTGTGCACAAAAAGAGAAGATAATGTTACCAACCATAATAAAGAAATGGGTTTCAAATGTGGGTGGGAGGCAGCTATTCTAATCAAGCTATTAATTACCCTGTATAAATAATGATATTCATTTATCTCTAGGGCCAAATAGAAACCACAGTTCAATATCGTGATTGAAACTGGTGAATGAATTTATTTATCGCTAGTTAATGTAATTAAACTATGAAAAACAGCTAACAATTATTGTGAAGATCCATAAGTTATGTTACTGTCGATGTTTCTCAGAAAACTCTCAAACTTAACTCTGAAGTGTTATTGTACTATGGTGTACATACCTGTATATTTGCTGCACTTTTGCTGGTACTTGACTGAAAGTCATCTTTTTGAGGTCTTGACATGCAATCCAAAACCTGTAAAAGTCAGAGATATAAACATTTTCTGCATTACTTTTACCAGGGAGCAAAGAGTTAAAGAGAACAATTAGATAGCATTTGACAGTATTTGTGGGGAAAAATGCATTGAAATTTCCTTTCAAAAGGTCATACCCAATTCAAGAAATAACAGATTAAGATGGTGAAGTTGTATATGAAAGGAAAACAAATAATTAGATAGGACATAATGATGTTATTTCTGGAAGAATTTTTTTTGAACAACTGAAATATTGTAGGGGTTCACAAAATCCAAAAGAAAAGTTACTCCATGTAAAATGCATCAAACGAAACACTGATGAGGGAAACTTCTTTAACTTCTTAAAGAAGTTAGTAATTCATGCAGCCTTTTCACACACAGGTAAAATTCATTGTATCGAAAGCTGTTAAGTTGAAGCTCTTTAACTAAACAGCTTTAAAGTCAATTTTCCTTGTGTGAACGTCGTTTATACGAGGTTCGGACAGATATGAAGTCGCAGTCTATAAGCCGGTCAGAGCAGGCTGCAGATACGAAGTCCGTATCTAGAGAGCAGGACATTTTGTGTGTGAACGAATATATGTCCTTAACTGGGCGGAGCTAAGACCGGGCACTGCTCTTTAAACACTCAGTAGGGCCATTGCACATTTACGAGCAGTGAGTCACTGCTCGTATGGCCCTACTGAGCGTTTAAAGAGCAGTGAACCAAAATTTTCTGTGTGTGAATGGTGTTTCATCTAAAGCTGATAAGTCTAAAGCTCTTTAAACTAATCAGCTTAAAGAATTTTACCCCTGTGTGAAAAGGCTGTAAGATTATTTAAGTCAAATAGGTAACAAATCAAATCGAGGTTTTCTTTGTTAGAAACCACTGAGTAAGTGGGACATTATAGCATCTTGAGATATATCTGTCTGGAGACAGAATGATGATAACATATCAATTTCAACTCTGGGCTTTATTTGGAATATTATTATTGGTATTCCATTATTCCTTGTTAGTTGCTGGGTTACCTCAGGTTTTCATCACTGAACTCCTTAGCCAGGAACTTTGAGAGCTGATCTCTCCCTAGGGAGTCCTTCAGGAGATCATCGAAGGAGAAACCCCATTTTTTGACCCTGTACACTGGTACCTCCTTCAAACTCCTGAGGAAATGAAATGAAAGGTAGTGATGTCACTTTATATCTCTGTTCCTAATAAAGTTGATACCGGTACATGATAGTGGTTATATTGTAGAAAAATTGAAAGAAATATGTAACAGAAAATATATTTTAATAATAATAATAATGAACATTTGTATAGCGCTTTTCTACAAGTAGATACAAAGCGCCAACATTAACTAAAAATAACTATACATCATTATAATTTTAATTAACAAATATCAATATATCACAAATTCTTTTAAAGAATTATGTCATTAAATCAACAAAGTGTGGTTTACCACATTATTTTAGAACAAGTATTCTCTTTAAATGTTCTCTCTTTTTGTACACAATAGTCTACAGGACAGTATGATACTCCATAAGAATTTTGAGTATATTTAATAATCATAATATAAGCTAATAATAATAATAATAATAATAATAATAATAATCTTTAATGGACCACTCCAAGTCTTATTAAACCGAAACGGAAATTTATTTTGCCCAATTGATCGTGAGCCCGGCAGCCACTGAGCAGCGCCAGATCGACGTTGCTCTATCCCTTATTGTTGGAACGCCAAACAAGGTAGCAACAACTCCCATCTTTTAACGTCTTTTGGTATGACGGGGCCGGGGTTCGAACCCACGGCCTCCTGGCTGTGAGGCGGACGCTCTACTGACTGAGCCAACACTCCGGTATATTTCATCAAGTATAAAGTAAATAAAGTGAAAACATCTTCCTATGAAGCCAGGAATAATATTATGTTGTGAATCACTGAAATGCTTGGATTAGTCATAAAAGAATGGCCCCAAGGAACACTGTTTAATTTGTTCATGAATACATCTCAACTTTAACTTGAAAAACAACAGAATCAACTAAAAGAGATAAAAATAATAAAAAATTACAAACCTTTCCATTTCATCTGGTCTATACACCATCACAAATATACTCTTTGCCTCTGTCAATTCACTTTACTAATAATGTTCACCTGTTATGCATTAAATGGTCTATGTCCGGTTTTGCATCGATTACATCGAATTATCTTTGATATTAATATACATGATGTCATAGAGTTGGTATCATACGTTAAGTCTTTCACAATGATTCCTGAACTAAACCTGCTTTTAGAACTCTATTGCAGGTGCTGCATCCTGGTAATGTTTACTACAAAGAGTTGATATCAAGTATATATCCGTCTCATTCTGTTTCAAAACAGTAGGAATTATGTGGCTGCTGTAGAGAAACTCAAGCTCATACTAAACACTACAGGATATATCGCATGTTCAGAAGGAAGAAAAACAAGCCTCTACACAAATCCATTTGAGACTAACACATATGTCCTTGGACAAAACACCTTGCAGATCATGAGTAATCGTTATAAAGTAGTATTCACAACTTTGAACCATGAAAAATGAGTCTTTTCACAAATAGCAGGAATTTGTCAAACAGACTGACATGTTATAATCTCAGGTTTGATGGTCCATGCATAAAACATCAAAGCAGATCAGCTGTAGATTATAACCTTATCTTCTATGAAAAGTAATCAGAGTAGCAGCTGATCACTGTCCTACTTCTGTTAATTGGGCTAATGCCAACATAGCTTCAAAAACTGATAGATATCCAACTAAATTCCAAGTAGATCCAGTGAATGACATGAAGCATGTGTGAAGGGGTAGATTGTAAGGACAATGATGACCCCTACAGAGAGGCCAGTCTGAATACAGCCCTGCTTAACCAATCATCACCACTAATTTTAGGTGACACATCATTTCCCTTTTACTCATCATGTAATCAGCCAATTGTCTGGCCCAAAGGGGCAATGAAGTATGGCTTTATTCTTGGTCTTGGCACCTTAACGAGGTAATACACCAGACATGTATTTAACCAAATTATGCAAACGAGCAACTTTGGAGGGTTTATTTTTTATAGCTCGATTTTAACTCAATTTTTCAGTAATTCTGTTCTCATAGTTGTAAATAAAGGTGCAAACATTTTGATTTCTGTCATCATACCGGTAAACTCAAAAGTTTGTGAATTTGATAATAGCTCCAGTTGGCAGTCCTTTTTGTCTTATATTATATGTTCAGCAAAGTGCCCCATTCAACCCTACTGGCCCCAAAGGAACATAAAACAGATTCAAATAATATTAAAGTCAACCTTCTAGAGGCTTTATAGATGTTTGTTTGAACCTATTGAAGTCAGTCCAAAGCTCAGCTGACCATAACAGAGGGAGTTACAAACTAAACAGGACATGGTGATGAGAGACAGAGTGATGATAGCTACTAGCTAGAATGAAATTTGTACCTGTCGTCATAGAATCTATTCCTATAATTTATTCTCTAGTCTGGACTAAATAGACATCAATGCACAGGTAAAATACATTTCAATATGAGATGTAATATTTGCTTGTTATTACACAAGTATTTATCAAGATGCTGATAAATTTGTGATTTTGCACATATATCCCCCTGTCCGCACACAACATTTTCCGTGATTAGGCGTGATTAGCTATACCGTTTCGCAATAGTGATACCGTTTCGCGATAGTTTTATGATGAAATTGTCTGTGGGGACGCTCACTAACGATACGTCGTATAACGAAACTAGTCTAACGAAACGCAGGTTTGGGCATCATTTCGATCACGGAAAATGTTGTGTGTGGACAGGGGGAGTGTAACTAGTGTAACTAACTGGGCGGGGCTTAACGTGACCTCGAGCGAAAGGAGACCATACCTCTCATTTTCGCTTCCATTTCATGACTGCAGTAGCAAACTGCGCACCTATACGACATTTCGCTGTAGAGTTTCAGGATTACTTTCTTCTGTGTGTGGACATCCTGGAATTCATACAATGATTATTTATACGACGTTTCTTTTGTGTGGACACTCTGAAATTTATACGATGATTCTTTATACAACGTTTCGTTATAGAGTTTCGGGATAAATTGTTTTGTGTGTGGACACGCTGTATTATTCCTAGTGATATTATTCTAACTTTATCTCTTCCTGAAAAAAAGAAAAAAAAATTATTCTTGTATTATTCATTTTAATCACATCGCATCCTGTTTAGTTGCAACAAATTTTATACATCCTTGAAAGTATGAAATGAAAGTAAAAAGGGCATCGACCAATTCACCTTTACATATCGTCTCTTGAGAGCCAGAAGGGGGTAACTCTGTGTAAAAGTTTATAAGTTACCGCCCTTCTGGCTCCAAACAGACAGTATAATTAATGCCTTTCTTTTCAGATAAAATAATGTATTAATATCGAACACTCACATAGTTGAGGCAGCTTCCCACAATGCTGTGTCGTCCGTTATCCAAGGATTTGGACCCAGCTCCGTCGAGAGAAACGAGTCGTAGTCTCGATACTGCTGACAGTATGCTATTAATCTGTGAACATATGCAAATTTGTGAGAGGAAATATGAAAAAGAGAATGTTGATTTAACAAACAGAATCACAAAATATGTTGACTTTAACTTCCAAACACTGCAAATAAATGAAAATTTAATGGAAGACATTTTTTTTTAGCTCCGCCAGACAACAACTTATTCCTGAAATTTACAACAAAAAACACTTCACAGACATGTTAATGAATAGCACAAGAAGAAAACATACCATCTCATTTCATGATAAATCCTCATACAATACTGTAGAACAAAGAAGTTTCAAACGTCAATTGTCCAAAAGATGATAACTTCAGCCTACAATGATGCTGTACCATTGAAACTATATTCTTACCACTGGTTAATCACATATCTAGTTCAAATACCATTACAAGTATATTCACAGATGCATATGATGAAGATCGACTATAATCTTATCCCGTCTACTTCAACGTGTTCTGTGTGTTCGTATGTCCCACAAACAACAAATTGATGACATGCTGGTCACAGTAACGGGAAAGTTGAACAAAAGTTGCTGGTATGTGTTCTGTACTTCTGCTGAACTTGATCACACATACAGAATGCCCTAGCTCATTAGCGCTATAGATAATATGCACCAAAATGGCTACTGAAGAAGTTAATACACTGAGAAGTCATAGAAATCAGACGAAACTGAAACCTTTTTCCTCATACAAACAGGATTTTTATTATGATAATAGGAAGTATTATCCATTAGTATTAGGTTGTTGGCAATTAAGAGAAGACCAAGGATTTGTGAAGTAACAATGGTATCATTACCTCTTCCTCTTTTCCCAAATATCCATTTTGTATGTTACCAAATGAAAGAATAAAAGATATAGTCCTCCTATTTGATTATGTAGATGAAAAATATTTAGATAATAATATTCAGATACTCAACCATTCAAGCATTTTATATCTATTTGAGTATTATTGGAAGGAAATCAAACTAGTTTCGAAATGGAGACAAAAAATGATGAACTGAAACTGGCTGAATAACCTTTTGATGAGTTCTGTTTAGCATGTTCTTTTCCTTTGCAAAGAGAGGTACATTATCTCAAACTTCAGTGACATTCTAGTTTTGTAATTCCTATGAAGCCATGAATAATATTATTTTGTGAATCACTGATATGCTTGGATTAGTCATGAAAGAATGGCCCCAAGGGACATTGTTTAATTTTTCATGAGTACATGCCAATCTATATGTTTCTAGTTGAGGACATTATGATTCATTTTTGAGGAAATGTTTTCCTTTCTCTCTAGCTGTCTGCACACTATCATTTAGATACCAGATGTACAAACATATTGTAAGTTTAGTTTTGGGATGCATGTTTTCATAGTTAAGCTGATCATGCATCTCTCTCTCTTTTCCCCTCTTCCTCTTTTCTTTTCTTTATCCCTTCTATTCTCTTTGTCTTTCTTTCTTTCTCTCTCTCCCTCCCACTTTCTTTTTCTTTTTCTCTCTTTTCCTCTTGATCTTTCTCTCATGATTCTTTTTATGTGTATTTTCCTCTATATATTTCATATCACTTCTCCATATCATTATTTTTCTTAAGTACTCTTAAGTACATCCTCTCAACCTGTGAACATATCCATGCATTAAAGTCACTGGTATATTTGGGTACCGTTAAGTAGGACAGACCATAGATACTATAAACTACAATGTGTTCAAAACACATTTCAATATTTATAGTAACCCCTTTTTGCATCAATGCTCTTTCTTTCTAATTTCTATTAAAGTAGTATAAATAAAAAGCATGTTATACTTCAGTGGATATATAGCTTCAGAAATCACCCTGCAATCTCTGTAGATATTATTATATCAATTGAATTCAGACTCTATACAGTGATGAGAATAGGAAAAGGTACATTCATGAACTACAGCCATACAGCTTGTTTGATACTACAAAAGATTGAATAACAACTTTTCTTTACTCCAGATAAAAGGTGTCCTTTATAATATAGAATAAAAAGACAACTTTTACATTTAACATAAATCTCAGCCTGGTCATTGATTAATTACAAATCTTACCATAATTCAGTCAGCATTGGTTATGATATTATCAATCCCGGGCACCAACTGCATCATCATTTGTACGTGACAAGTAATATCTGGTCCACAGACACATGTATGTAGATTTCCTCGTGAGACTTCCAGACTCTCAGCACACTCCTTTCATTTTACAAT
The DNA here is from genome assembly GCF_000002235.5 of Strongylocentrotus purpuratus. Taxonomy (NCBI): domain Eukaryota; kingdom Metazoa; phylum Echinodermata; class Echinoidea; order Camarodonta; family Strongylocentrotidae; genus Strongylocentrotus; species Strongylocentrotus purpuratus. Next base: position 33,499,808 of record NW_022145611.1, on the reverse strand, counting down.
CCACAGAAAATATCTAAATAAGCACTATTTGGATATACACAGCTAGGCCATGGATCCCACGTACATGCAAGCTCTTGTCTCGCTTCAGATCTGTTTTATCGATTGGATTGAGACGAGTTCACCAACTATAGTCTCCAAGTCAAGGTTGATCTTTAATCCATTAGGAACCACCCCTCGATCATCGCAACACTCGGCAATAGTAATATCTTGCTTCATCTGAACATGATCTTTAATTTATTTGATTTCCTTCCATGCATGCTGTCCAAATAACATTTTCCAACAGTAGTTTCTGTTCCTCAACGAATCAAAACATCACATGGGCTTGGCAAAAATGCATCTCTTACAACACGAATCAAAGCAAGCTAGGTCTTCCAACCATTACCAGAGACGCTACCAGTACCATGCAGTCATATCTTCCTAGAATACTTGTGAAACCAAGATATATATGTACTGTATGTGAACCAAGCTGACATGAAAGTGAGAACTAGCTCTGTAAAGTGAGGACAGCTGCTTGTACAGAAACCAAATCCAACCAGTGATCAAACAAAGAGTTAACCGCAGGAAGTTTGATGGAATCAGGACTGGTTCAATTGCCATGTGTGCGTGGCTTAGATTATTGGGGTTAAATCAGACAGAGAGAGGGAGGGAGGGAGGGAGGGAGTGAGAGAGGGAGGGAATCATTGTGAACTATTTCCTGCTTCCTCTTTCCACTTATAACACCATTCTACCTTCAGTATGTGAACGAATGTGATCATGGGGATACACAGGTACACGTGTTTGTGTGTACTACGTGTGTGCAGAATTGCTGGATAAATAAATGCAATCATCAGGACAGTAGCGTGACTAATAGTTTTGGTCACCGCAAAACATATAGTAGCTACTCCGTCAAGGATATTTCCTCACCCTTTCCCTCTCTGTTATTCAAGTTACGTATGCACCTCTTTTTATCAGAAGGGGGATTTTCATCTTTCTGTGAATGAAATCCGTAGAATGAATAGATATTGTATATGAGTCATTACCCATTAACAATTGTTTTTAGTATTATGGCTGCTTTATAGACCCTCGAGTGGGTTTCTTCTGAGTGTTGTGAAAGGCTGTATGCAAGTCAAATCAAGCTATCATTTACCTTTGTTCATTTTTTCCAGATTTTGTATGGTATTCCCACAGCATGATATACAAATAGGGGAATTTTCTCAAACATTTTGACTGAATATACTTCATCAATAATGCTGGCTTGTGTTTTTTTTTCTTCCCATTTCATTATTAGTTCAGATTTTGTTATTCTTCAGATTACCTAATTTCTGTGATTTCATACAGATATATAAAATGAGTTGCACCTTTGATGAAATGTGTATTTTTGTATCATATGGCATGTTCATTCTATATGTCTCTATTAAAGGTAATACAAAGTTTTGGGAAATTTTGAAAATTGGGTGGATAGCGATTCTTTACAATTTTGAGATATTTGGATGCCCCTGTGGATGTTTTATAAGCACTAGAAAATTTAGCCCCTAAAATACTTCTGCTTTCGAGAAAAATTGAATATAAAAATTTACCGGTGCTCCTGGTAAATTTTGATAAATTTCAAATAGTGCCTATGGCCAAACAATAGTAGCTGTGGCCATGAAAATTTCAGAATATGTAGTTGTGATATATAATTTACAAACGGGAATAGCTAATCGGTCAATTTTAGTCAAGAACCATTGTTTTATAGCTTAATTAATATCTTGACCCTGAGAGGGAGCTATACAACAAAGAGTTTATCAATTACAATTTCATAATTTTAGACTCCATTTCAACCGCGACAACGATCACTGAATATTGTAGGATCGCATATGCTTCCAATATTTTCATTTGAACCAAATTCATGACCCCATACCCAAACTTTGTATTACCTTTAAAATAAGATATCTTTCACAGAATTGCTTCTAAAAAGTATACCTCAACTGAACAAAAATATATGTCTGGTGCTAGGCCTAATATAACAGCTGTCTGCTGATTTACCAGACACCAAAAATACCACAAAGCAGGAAATGTAAGTACAGGCCAATAAAGCAAATATTAGACAAGTTTAACAGATGAATCCTTTACTGTAATTAAATCAATGGGTAACGATTACAAGAGTGATATTAATCTAGTTTAGTTGCATAAAACCATACCGGTATTTACCATTTCCTTGTTTTGGCAATGCACTCTTCTATTTCTGCTATTTATTATGATATGGTACATTTCTTTCCACATGCTGTCAATATCTCCCCGTGTCGAGTTTCTACTTATCACATACTTCCTGGGTAATTAGTGAAAGTTAATTACCACTCCCTTCTCAACTTCAACAAAAGTCATGAAAACCATAGGTTGTTATTCTCTGTACTTAAGACATCAATCAACTGCATTAATTATATCTAGGTAGGGTTGCATGTATCAAGGAGTTCCTGCCATTCCCATTCAGAACCAGCTGATAATTATCCTTGCCCAGACACAATTTTCTCTCGGTCCCAAGTACCATTTCCACAATTCAATATGAATGCCCTTCAACTTCCGACATATGGTGTATCATTTAATAGCTGTTTATAAGATTCTTCTCAGGAATCGTGTTCTGACCTTCTCTTGAAATTTGACAATGTACTATTTATTTAAAATCCTGCAAATGGATTTTAGTGAATGAACTTTAAGCAAGACAGCATAAATATAAGTTATGAAAATTGTTTCTATTTTTTTTGTATTACCATATGTCTGGGCAGAGGGTCTGTACAAGTTTGAAAAACTTAATAACCTAATTTATTTGAACTTGCAGCCCCTTTATGGTATTGTTATATAGAGGTTCTTTTCTGCAGCTGTGTTCCTTTGGCAGGAGTCAATTTATACTTTATTTCATTTACCTTAAATGACCAATTATTGCAAAACACAAAGCTATCCAATTATTTTATTGTGTACTATAGCTATGCAATGTTTTCATACCTTCATATTTATTGTCTCAGTGCTTTAAGATAACATTCATAAAGGGGAAAACAAGACACAGAAGACACCCCTTGCTATAGTGGTATTCAATAATGAATCTTAGGAAATACAAGTAGTTTCTGATAGAAGTATGAAGTGGGTTACCAGCACAGTGGGTTGGATAAACATGAAAGCAATCAATCACAGAGTTAGGAATTGACATGCAAAATGGCAGACATCGTATATCATTAAAGTCATTCATGAAAGATCAGTGCCTACTTTCATGTGTAAATAAATAGTCCAGTTAAAGCAAGTAAATCATTTCAAGATAAAAGAGAGAAGATAAAACATAGATGATAAGAGAGAATACCGATATCAAGCCAGATATACATATGTATGTATCCAAAAATGTAAAGCTATCATGAATTCTTTCTTCATCAGAGAACAGGTAAAATATTATGTCAAGTCATACATCCATGCTGCCCTCTGGAGGGAGATTTGTTACATGTTCATCAAGTAAAGGGTATATAGATACAAGCTAGGTGATATAATACCTGTATATCTCTAACATGCTGGTATATGAAGGACCATATGATTCCCCATTGAACCTTTCATTATATTACAAAGGAAGGGTTTCATTACAAAGTTTTACTGCCTTGATAAACTTAATCTAATTCATAATGTCAAACCACAGAGAGAGAGAGAGAGCTTTTATATGAAATGAGCGTGAAGTACATGGTTTTACAATCATTTCAGGGAAACAACTCAAACAAGTGTATATGTCTAGAAGGAGAAAGTACTATTATTAATGACATATCCAATTTGCGCTATAATCATTCTAAGATATGATTGTATTTTATTTGTAACTTTCTTTTAATTTCCAGGAAAATGACATCAAATAAAAAACATTTGAAATGAGTATATATACATTAATGGTGATAATAATAAAAGATAACTTACAACCTGCTTGAATGTTTCATGCAGTTGAATACACATTTCTAGAATGATTTATGCAGGGAAAACTTCACTATCTGACATTTCTCTCATTCTGGCTTCAATCATTTTAACCTATTTATACAAACACATATCAACAGGAGCTTTAATGAGCAGAACTTTAGTAAGTCCATGACTTGTTTTACACAGTATTCAGATCATTTCATTCATGAAGATAAGACAGAAGAGAGGTACACTGCAAAACAGATATGCAATAGTGTCTGTTGAGGGTATTAACTTTGTGTAAAAGTATATCAGTTTGTACCCTCCTAGCTCAGAGCAGAAATTGTTCAGTTTTGAACATATCTTTCATATGATAAGCAACCATTATCTCTTGCCTATATTAACAATACCATTATAATGATGCAAAGTAATATATACTTACAGTTCTGCCACCTTAGACGTCTTGTACTGCCTCTTTTCTAATCTTGCTTTCAGCATCTCCACCTAAAGTAGGCAATCGGTCATAATTTATATTAGTACAAAATTTAATAAGCAAAATTCTTAAAAATATAGAAATGGTTTTCGTTTTAATGTCTTCATAGTAATACTGGATATTAGAATTGAATCATTACCATGTTTATTGATATAATTTTTTTTGGGGTATAAGATGTTTATTTCATGTTATGTAAATTGCTTAGAAATGATAATTATTATTATTTCTATTCATCTTCTTCTTATTATTATTAATAAAGGTGTTATGAAAGTTAAATTCACCAGCAAACTATTTAACTCCTTCTATCCTTGGGACAATTTTGATAAGAAATATAGGTTGAAAAAGCTTCTATTTTCCATTTACTTATAACACTTACAAAGAGGTTTGTTTTGATTTAATTTTTCAAAGAATAAAATTCTAATACATATAATTAAGCCTAATATTATTAACAATATTTGATTTGTTTTTGAATAAAAGTAGACAAATATGCAATAATAGTATCGTTTGCGTTATTTTGAACCTACAAATCTGTCGTATATTTTACTGAACGGATTGATCGGTTAAAAATAGTGCCAACGATATGTATAATGGACACAAATCAAAAGCAGAAATCAAATATTTATGATGAATTACAAGTCCTGATCTCTATGCTGAAAAGAAAGAAATAATGTCTAAGTCTAAATCACTGCAAGAATTTGGTGAAAGTATTCAATTGAATGCATTAAATGGTCAGAGAAAACTAATGCTATGATCATCTACAAAGCCATTTCATTAGTATTATGCTTTCTACATGGAAGCTTGTTTCATATGACAGCACATACAAAATTAGATGAAAATGGGGAGGAATGATTTTGTAAAAACAGCTTGTGTGTTTGGAAGGGGTAAGGTCCATTGAATGGAGCAGACATTGAAACTCCCTAAAAAATATTGATTCAGGTTACTCTCAAAGGTTGAAGCATTTGGATGAAGCAACGTATTTAAGATGTTGATTATGTAGTACACTGTGAGGGTTATGAAATTATCAAAACAATAAGAAATTGATTCAGTCTAGCTAATAGTGATAGCTACTGCACACAGAAACATGTACCTAGGACTAAACATTTGTTGCAGGAAATATGGTCTAAGCTTTTCATTTTTTCTCTTTTTATTATTTTGTTCTCGAAAATGAGGTAGTTGAAGAGAAATCTTTTTTAGGGGACATTATCCTTCTGAGCTGACATAAAAAGGTATGACAAAATTCATAATTATTTGTCATTTTTCAGAGAACTCAAACTTCTCTTCATGTTGAAATGTAAGAGCAAGTAAAATGATAATACTATTGTGTTATTAATTGAAATGAAAAGCATATGATACTGTTGAGTAGGTTAAAGGGCAAACTGTTCATGGCACAAATACTGAATGAATATACCACTATTACTATATTACTATTTAGCATATATATTAAGTAGTGACTTCAAATCAAGAAATACGGGTTGTTGACTTCTTGAACTGAAAGAGAAAATAAGGTTTGTGATTTACATAAGCATACATAATGATTCCTACTTATATATTTTTCTCACATCTATACTGGCAAATTTTAAAGCAAAAGAAGCAATAAGCTACTATTCAATTAAAACTAATTAATTTAGTACTCTATCAGATATTTGAAACTACAATTCACTACAATACACACCACAGCAATATCACTGCAAATTGACAATTATTGTTACCTCATGCTTTCCTTAATTCATAAAATTGAATGTAATTTGTGAGTGATACATGCAAACAGTCATGAACATATTCAGAAAATATCCAATCATCTGATATACATGGCCTGGTGAAATATGCAAATGTTATGATAGACTTTTAAAGGTAAAGACCAGTTCTGGTCATGCGATTGCATTGCGAAGGAACGTTGTGGAATCGATCAGAAAAGGTTGATCATCTAGCATATAAGTATTGTTGTGTACTGCAAGGTTTTGGAATCATCAAAATGATAAGAAATTTGGCCCAGTCTTGGTAAAGTTACAAGCACCATACACAGGAAGATGTATTTGGGACTACGTGACACATGCACGTTATCTATCTGCTCCGAATAGATATTATAATTTACCAAATATATCAATTAGTAGGCGGTTTCCCTTCAAAATTTGTATCATCACGTATTAGTCAAAACATATTCTTTCACAGGATTGGTAATAAGAGCTTCCATTTCATTTTTTGAGAGGGGGCGTTTCCAAAACTGGTCTATTGAATATGGTAGGCAACTAAATAACCATAACTGATGATTTTTGTATTGCAATTGCACATAAATGGATTTTTTTTTCTTCAATGTTTGTGACTGTGTTTGAAGTAACATGAAATTGTTGAAATGAGTGTAGAATCCCAATGAATGAGGATGATATGAACCCACCATCATCCAGTCTAGTGGTACCATGCACTGCCCTGAGCTAGGTGCAGCAGCATGCATGCCACTGATGATGACTCAGTTATACATACCTTACGAGTGAGGAAGAGAATTGGTGAACAACATGCAAAGTGCAGATGATGATGATGAGAAGACTCCTGTTGGAGACCAATGGCAGGATGGAATAGATGATGAAAGGGATGGACAGAACAAGAGAGAGAGGGAAAAATGACAAAGAGAGACAGAGACAGTGGTAGACAGTCAGAGAGAAAGCGAGGGAGAGTCAATGAGATTGGGGATGACGAAAATGACAGAGTTAAAACAAAGGAATGGCGGGAGAGAGAGAGATATATAAAATCACAGAGGACGAAAGAAGGATATCAGGGATTGACAGAATGAGATAGAGAGAGAGAGAGAGAGAGAACCAGAGACAGTCAGAGAGAGAGAGAGAGATAGGGGGAGAGGGAGAGATAAAGAGAGAGAGAGAGAGATAGAGAGAGGAGATTGAAAGAATAAGAAAGGAAAACAAATTATAACGGAGAGTAATGGGTTAGAATGATAGAATGATAAGGAAATAGATGAGGTGCAGATTAAAAAAAGGAGAAGAATAACAAGGAAAAGGGAAATTCAAGAAAGGAGAGAGGAACAGAGATAGAGAGAAGGTGTAAAAATGTGTTACAATATGGAAGAGTGATTTACACAACATATAACACAGAACCATAAAGAAACATGTCCATAAACAGAGAGACATAGACAAAAACATGGATCATTTCCAGAAATTGAAGGATGTTCGAACAAAAAGATGTGAATAATTCATGAAGTATTTCCAAGAAACCAAAGTGAGAGAAACAGGAACAGATTATGGATGAAGGTTGTATCACATTGAGAAAGAGTAGAGTAGATAAAGTAGGGTAAAGGTACGATGAAGAATAGAGAAGGATAAGAGTAGCAACAAAGGACAAGGATTACCCAATGGTGAACAAAGCAGAATTAGAGAAAAGGGAAGAAAAGGTGAAATAGAGAGAAAAAACAGAGATCAATGCACCGGAAATAAAGTAACCATTCATTCAAACCACATAGTTTATGAAGAATTATGTTTATTCCATGATTATCTTATGAAGATGTAAACCTTTAAAAATATAGATTATCATAAACAATGTAATAAAAATTGTGAGAACAAAACTTGACAGAAGTAGCATAAATTAAGTATTTAAGATTATTAGGTCTTACCCATCCAAATTTTGATTGACTTTTAAAATTTCTTTTTTAAACATCCCATTGATACGAAAATAAAGGATATGGTTTTTCTGATTTCATGAAAGAAGCATTTCATTTGCATTTTAAACTCAGTCATTCACAAATGGAATGATTTAAAGGAAAGAAGCTCAAAGTCTCTAGAACAATTTAAACAATTTTGGAATTTAATCCTGTAGTATAGAATTACTTCATGGAAAATCAGAGGGATGACATTTCTTTTTTGTTGTTGCCAATAATGATATTCCAACTTTTATTTTATGTGACATATTGAACAAAAACAAATGTTGCAACCATCACCAATATCACAATGAACACTGCCCAAGCATGCTTATCAAGCATATCCAGCCCTTTAATTGCTTTTTTCCTGCTTTTACCCCCTCACATGTAATCCATATCTTTTGAGGTATGGCTATCAAGCACAAGTGCATTTATCATTTTATTTGCTGGGCATTTAAAAAAATAGCAATTTTAAAAACATATAGTAGCGCAGTTGCATATTTTAAAGCTGTAGCCATACATAATCTGGATGCAAAGATTTGATTTTCTTCTCTTTTAATATTCACCACCTTATGTATTGAAAGTCATGTCAAGATTGATAATGCATCATGTAGGATAGAATCTTAGTAAAATCCTTCAATCACTAGTCAGGTGTAAGTAACCATAGTAACCGAACATATCAAGCTTTAATGGATTTCATTACTCCTCTGAGCCATGGACAAAGTCACATGAAATCACAAAGATGAAGATATTTATCATAATCTGAAACCTCTCATAACCTGAAACCTCTCAGAAGAGTTTTCTTTTAAACAAAGCACAACGTGTGATGCCAATTTGAGCTCTATATCATCACTTCCTGTTCTGTGGTATTTCATATTAATTTTCTACCATAGTTATGTAGGAAAATATGGTCAAAAGTAAGAATAACTTTACTGCAAACGTATCATTGTAAATAAGTGTAAAGATCCCTGTGTGCAAATAACGAACATCATCTTCAAAGCAGATTATTGGAATGTATGCAAATTTTGATCGATGTACAATTGAAATTTATTTGCAATCAATGTTATGTTATGAATGGTTGAGTCAATACAGAATAGTGAAAGGTTCAGTAATATAATAATGAAAGAAAGAAGTTCCTGATGACAAGATGGCAACCAATGATTGATGATGATTGATCTTGTCCTTATTTTGATAGTTCTTTAGTTCAGGAGTTAGTATTTATACGTGTGATTTTGTCATTTTATTATTGTAAAGCGCATTTGCATTTTTATTTTCTCTGAAGATGAAATGCGCTATGGAAGCCTAGTTTATTATTATTATTAACCAAATAAAGAAAATAAAGAGTTGTAACAGAAATTTGAAATGGTTATAAAATGAGTAAAGAAAATATTGATCTGTTTTGATGAATGATAGGAAAAATAGAAAATGTAGAAGATTTTACCTGTCTCTTGCTTTCTTCTGAAGCTGATTGTATGTCTGAATCTGACGGACATCTATCACCATCTTCAGGTGAGTTGATCTGAAAAGTTGATTTCAATGAATAGACAAAAGAAGAAGGATGAATGAATCATTAACCTGGGTTTTGGTTAAGCCTTTAATTCATATAGCTGAGAAAACAAATGCAGCCTCCAGCCATTTCTTGACATGGTAGTCAACAAGAATTTAAGTAGAGTATTTTTAGGGCTGTCACAATTTGTTTGTACTAATAATTCAAGGTTTCTCTATACCATTATTGAATGCACAGATTACATGTATTGTATTTATGACAAACACCATTATAAAGCTAAATACAACAATATGTTATTGACATACAAATTCATTGTCATTTTCATCATGTGAGAAATGACCACTGATACATATTATTACAAATCAGAAAATAACGCAAGCATGCTTGAGATTTATGTTAATATGTAAATTACTGATTGCAGGCAAATATCTATAAAAAGAGATGAAATATTACCGACATACCTATGGTATGCAAAGAAAGCAGACATGGTAATATCAATATCAGCAGCAGTAGCAGTAGCATATGTAGTGGAAGTAGAAGTGGTAGTAGTAGTAGTAGTAGTAGTAATAGTTGTAGTAGTAATAGTTGTAGTAGTAACAGTAGTAGAAGTAGAAGTAGTAGCAGTAGTAGTAGTAGTAGTAGTTGTAGTAGTAGTAGAAGTAGTTGTTGTAGAAGTAGTAACAGTAGTAGTAGAAGCAGTAGAAGTAGTAGTAGCAGCAGCAGCATCAGCATACTAGTAATAATAATGATAATGGCTTCTTATATAAAAGTGCTTATTATCACCACACTGTGACACCCTTGTCACTTTAACACTAACAGCAGCTATAGCCAAGCCATCTTACTAACTAGCTTAAGCATATCAGATCCTGTACCCATACACACCTGGGTAAAATGTTTATCAATGAATTGTGATTGAAAGTCAGATCAATGATCCATGGGCAATTGCAGTCATAGTTTTAGTTATTTTGCTAAATTGAATGTGATATTACTGTTTCATCGTTCATGTTTCACTGCAGAGGTACCCTTCAATTGAATCAGTAGTATAATACATTGAAGTATGTAAGGCTTTGTAGCCATAGGAAATGTATGACTTGATTTGACATAATTTTGATCAGTATGTTCACAATTAACCAGAGGTATCTCACATAATCATAACCTCAATATTTCTTTTCAGATTAATCTCCTCTGTAAAAAAACATTAAACCTCTGAAAAACATTAAACCTCTGAAACTCAAGACAAAGCTCATTTGTTAGCCCAGAAGAGAATGAGCAATGCGTTGAAAGATGTGATTAAATGTCACTTTGGCCATAGAATAGTCAGAATATTCTTTCAAAATATTTAAGGAAACTTAGTAGATTATAAATTTCCAGGGGTACAATTCATAATTGTGTGGTTTCAAGAACCCATCTTTCAAAGTCTATTCATCAAATTATCAAGGTAATTCACTCATCACTTAATCATACATTCTGTTTTCTTTGACTGATTTTTTTTTATAAAGTAGGCAATAGATAGCATGTTAAAGTTTCACAATGAATAACTGTATCTGCCATTCTGGCTCTCAGCAGACAAAAGTTTTCAAACAGGTAAACAAATGAACGGAGCATTTTCTTTTCTTTGCACTCACCTTTTTCTTCTTGAATGTTCTGTTGATTCTGCTGAGTTTCTTGATGTCCATTTCAGTAGTGTTGACGCAGCCTGGTACAGGCCGATGGACGTCCCAGAACGCTCTTTCTTGACTATCCAACACTTTCCTCTCCATCTTATCTCTCTTCTTATCCACCCTGGAAAGGAGTACCACAACACGGTCATGTGATAAGTCATGTGATAAGTCATGTGATAAGTGTACAAAACAAAAATTAGAAATATAAATATGAATCTAATGTTTAACACCAGGCTTGCTGGAAAACGGAATTGACTTTCTGGAAAGAACAGCGTCCATAATAACAGTGAGTCATACTTTTTTAAACTGTGTGAATTGTCTCATTGTAATACAAATCATCTCATCAGCCACACTTTCTTGTACACACACTGTGTTATATCTAAGACCATATCTTTTCACAATTGTTTACACAGGGTGAATACAGTTTCATTGTGTTCCAACTAATCTTTCTGATCACACTGAGATGTGGAAGCATTGTTCTCCTTGCCACAGTGTGGTCATAGTGTGCCACACACTGTGATCACAGTCTTGTGTTTCAACATTGTACTTATGGTCACACTGAAAATATGCAATACTCTCCCTTTGGCCAGAGTGTGTCACTCCATCTTAACAAAATATTGGTGTGTCAAAAATATAATTCATCTCTATTGTCACACTGTGATGCCTGTGTATACCCTGGTTCTTTTTACTGGTCCCATGCCACAGTGTGTAACATTAAGTCACAGTGTAAAGAAAGTCTCATTGTGGTCAAAAAATTCTATCAATGGTCACACATTGTTGCATACATAATGTGTCAAACTTTTTCATGCCGTGTAGACTCAGTTTCATTTGCTAAAAGAAAATTATCTGTGATCACACAATGATGTATAATTTCTGGTTGTATGTCACAGTGTGTACACTTTTGTGGCAGCATGAATGTAGTCTCATTGTGTTCCAAATAGTCTTTTTGGTCACACGTTTTTCTGTACACACTCTCATGTTTAAAAAAAAAACCCTCACTGGTCACCCTGTGTTATGTGTTCTACATGTACAACTAAACTGTGTCACACAGAATGAATACAGAATCATTGTGTTCCAAACAGTCACACTGTCGTATTGAAACTCTGTGCTCTTTCTATGACATTACTTTGTCTTGTCACAAAAGTAAAGAAAATTGTTTCTTTGGTGATACTGTAATTTCCCAATAGGGTTTGGTCACTGCAGTTATGATATGATGTGGCAGTGTTGTCTTAGAAAATAAACATTTTTTTTCTGAATGATATTCACATCTTCTTTAGATCCCCAAAATCACGTAATTGAAATAATTGTAATGATATTTCTTTATTCATAATAATAATAATAATGATGATAATACACAAAATGTAATCATAATAAAAGAAATAATACTAATGATGATATTAATAATAATTATGATGGTGTGCCATACTTATAATTGCTTTATCTGTCTTGCGTAAATTTTTACTTTCACTAATATTCCTTATCACTGTCAAGATTAACCTACCATTCTAAATCTAAATTTGTGTGAACTCATCTCTATATAAATAGTGACAATGTCTGAATTAGAAAACAAGAGTTCTAATTTTAATCCTCATGTTTTTATGCAATTGCTATAAATAAATCTATTTCCATTTCTCCATATCAATCATTCTTATTCATATTCTTTCTTCATTCTATCCTTTATATTTCCTTGTTTGTTTTCCTTTTTTCTTTTCATGTTGATGTTATTATACAACATATTTCTATTTATATATTATTGTGTTTTATTGAATCAAGTTTCAATGTATTCTACTTGCATGGATTTTTTTCTGTTTACAATTGTAAATTCAGCTTGTTTCAGCCTTATGGCTGATATTTTGAATGTTTTTGATAACAAACCATATCAAATTAAATCAAATCATTGAACAAGATATTGCTATTGTTTCTAAAATTATTGATATGAAATGTAAATACATGAACATGAACATTTTTTACAAAACTTTCATCAATATCTACATGATTCCTGAAAAAATAGAAGTTATTATTGCCTTGCAAGGCATCCAATGATTCCTGTATTTTAAATGTGATGTTACTGGTAATGGAAATATGGTTCCTTGCAGAATAATAAATATATTTGTGGGATTGACTATAACCGTAATGGCCTACTCATGAAAAAGGATAATACACATATCACACAAATATTAATTTATCCTATCTTCTGGTCATACATGTAGTACAAAGCACCATATGATATCACTCTATGCAACTATCATACTAATGAGGTCATTTCGTAACATATTTATTACAACCATAACATATTACTACTGCTTGGTCTGGAAGGGCAAATTTTGTTATCTTCCTTTTTGATTTGGTTGTACAGTTGACAATTTAGTTAACCCCAGGCACCTGGGTACATGTTTCAGAGAATTGGAATAAATAGATTGCATGGTTTTATACTTATAATAGTCCGAATGCGATTGTAGAAAATACATATCGTAGTGTGAGATCACAAAGTGAAATGCAATTTACCATTACCTTTTTACTGCAGGATGCAGCGATGAACTCATGATATTTTCTTATAAAAACAATATTTTGGAGAACTTGCACATATATCTCAAAGACTACATTTTCAGGATCTTTATTATCTCTTACTATTTGGAGGTTATACTTCATCCATATCACAGCATGAAAGTATTACAAAAGAAATGTCATGAAATTCATGGGAAAATCTTATGACATTTGAGTCAAATGATTGGGCTGAACAAAAGTTGTTTCTTTTCTTGTATTTGAGCTCATTTTTCTTTTTAATTCCTGCATACATTATCTTCTTTCATATTGAACAAATTAAAAAGAAAATGATGTGTCTGTAAAGGAAAACAGCTTGCATGAGTCAGGTCTGTGTCTGACTTTACGTGGAAGTTTTTTATATCATTACTACATTGTTTTCATGAGAAAAACAGCTTCAAGCTGACAGTTGATGATGATTGGCAAGTCTTTACTAAGACATATTTTCATGAATTTAATGAGACCTTACCTAATCAGTGATGTTCACAATCAAGGTCAAGAAAGAATGAGCTACAATAGATTCCAGTTAGTATTATATCTCCATGCATAGATGCAAATTTCTTATGTCTTGAAGAGATCTCCATTTAGCCGTAACTCTTCTTTTTGTTCTGTAATTTGTAGTTATATACATTTGCATATATGTTATCAGACATATACCATTAGACATGTAAGGTTCGATCTTAAATTGCGCAAGGGTGTATGGAAAAGGAGGGAAGGTTGTGTTGGTTAGTGAGTACAGCTTGCCATGGCATTCAGTAGCATGTGTCTCACGCATTTAAAATTACATTCAGGGTCTCCTTGCGGCCGGCAAAGCAAGCTACGGTAGACTGTATGTATGTCTGTGTATTGAACTACAGTATGCCTACATCATCAGCCAGGTCTGGTCGGCTTAGAGTGTGTGTGTGTGTGTGGGAGAGAGAGAGAGTGTGAGTGTGTGTTAGCATTAGCATGCAAGTGGGAATGAGTAAGTGTATAAATGCGAGTGTCTCATACATTGCGTGTGTGTGTGTGTGTGCTGTAGTCTACATGTATGCGTGTGATGCCCTCAAGCTCTTGCCTAGCATTTCCATTATGAAGACGAGAAGCCGCAGCAATGGCGTAGGGTCATGTGACGTAGTTGTCTTGTATGAAGATAAGAGATGGTCTTGCTACTGATGTTGAATCTCATAGTTCATTACCATGGCATCTATTTAGCGACATTCTCCAAACATCCTCATTCATATATTAACCAATTGTTTGTTCCAATTTGTAAAGCAGATTTGGATTGTTTGTAAAAAAAACTGTAGATGCTTCAGGAGCCATTATGACGACAGTACTCTTTACTAACTAAGATTTTACCTCACTCTTCAAGGCTTCTTGAAGAATGGATAGCTAACCTAAATATAGTACCCAACTCCTCTAAAACAGGAAAATTGAACAAACAGAAACCTGGTAATGAACCCAAAAAAGAATTCTCTTCAATACAGGAGACTACGTTGATTGCTCGGAAATGTCCTTGAGTGTACTTTCTTGTTTATCTTTAGGGGCTTGTTTACCCTCAAACAGTAACTATCCCTAATGTCTGCAAGTCTAAAAGTAGATTCATGGCAAGATTTGCAAATAAACAGTTCTGTCATTCAAAATAACTGTTCAATCTATTAATGTAATGTTGTCAGTGCTCAAGTGGAAAAAACTCCTAGAAAATTGGTTAGTCTAATTTGATGGTTATCTATCACCTGTTTGCAGAACAAGTTTAGAGAAGACAACCGAAATATACAAGAAACTTAAGGGTTTGATACACCATGTTTTTTCAATATCACTTTTGTGTAAAAGAAGAAAAATACATATGTCTATGTGACTTGTTATAAAAATAACGTACAGGAAATGAAGTATTAAAAATAAGCTTGAAATCAATAATATTTGTAACGTGTAACACTTACTTTGCTTGTGCCTCTGCTTGCATGAAGATGAACTCCCATTTTCGAGAAAACATCCGCTGCAGTTTGGCCAGATTTTCCTTGAGGAAGAGAGAAAAGAAAAGCTTTTTAAAAATTAATTCCAAAATAAGACAGGATTCAAAATCCAAGAAAAAAAATACAAATCAAGGGAAAGAGTAAGTACTGTGCATTTTCGTTTACATGTTCATTCATCAAAATGTGGAACACTATGAATATCAAAATTAAATAACCAATGAGAATCATGGAAACAACATATTTTAAGTAAAATTCATCATTATCCAATCATTTGATATCTTAATACAAAGGGTCGATTTCATTAAAATTTCCTCATGGTCCGTTACTTGGATGTGCTTGTGATAACACATCTAAATAGTTCATGTAAATATGACTATGCAATGATTTTTTTTTACAATGCTAGTTTCATACTTTTTGACAGATGTTAAAATCCTATAATATGTTTATTTTATCTCTGCAACTTAATCTCACATAAAATGTTTGTGATCTTGAGTAGCATATACACAAACTGCAACAGTATTTTGGACAGCTTTTCATTTGGTAATACATGGATGTACAGTATGTTAGAACCTTTTATTTAAGTTATCATCTTCAATCCAAAACTATTTGATATTATCACTGCGTGCTCACTCGTATCATTTAAAAAGCACATAGGTTAAACAGAAAACTTGATAATGAACTACGTGCATACTTACTGCTTCATAATCTGCCAGTTCTAGCCTTGATTTGTTTTGCATAGTTCGTTTGCACAAGTATACCGCTGTAATGTAATTAAATATATCAAAAGGAGAAGATAAAAAATAGCTTTTAAACAATGCTCTTGAAATGACCTTACATCAACAAAGCTTTGAGTAATGAACAAAATATTTTTTTAGTCAGAAAATGTACTCACAAAAACAACTACACCATTAAAAATATCATTTTATTTAATCCACAGAGAGACATATACCTAATGGATTCTTATGTCAAAATAATGGTTAGCATTGAGACCTAAGTATTAGAGGCCAACAAGATTACATGTCTTTATATAAAGACAACTTTAGAGATACAAACAAAAGAACTCTATATGAGTGAACATTAGTGACTTACAACATCTAGGCCAAAGGATACAACTTTACTTACAAAATAATAAATTTATTGAATACATAGATGCACACAATAAAAAATACTTCACTATTTCATGACGAAAATGTATTTTTGGAATTAAAAGCCAAGGATGATATGTCCATAATATATGTATCATTGTGTAAAAAGTACTGATTTTTTTCATCACTTCTAAATCAGTTTTCTTTTTTATATCAACATTCTCAATAATTACCAACCCTCCACTATTACCCTACTTGAAACAATGATTCTATTTTGTTAATATAAACCTAATATATCATTATACACATGATGACACCAACAATTTTTCTAGGCACTTTTAGTGAAAAATATGAATGGAATTGTCAGAATACTTCAATTATGCTTAGAAATGCAGGATATATGATCAAGATATTAAAATGATCTTCTGGAAATGGTGATAGCTTTACAGCACTATTTGCTTCTTTTTTAAGAATGATTTTGAAATGAACAAGCAAATGATGAATATTCACAGTTATTATGTTGTTGTTTTTATCATTCTTAAACATCATGGAATGTTCTTGCTGGAATACTGCTTGAAGTAGTAATATTAAAGGTTTAAAGGTTGACCTCTATTTCTTTTTAAAAGACTGAGATGTTTTGATAATGTTATGAAGTAAATTATTCTTTTCAATTTTGGAACTGCTATTAATTAACACTATTTACTGCTACTTCTACTACTGCAACTACTACTGCTACTTCTACCAACACTTCTACTACTACTACTATTAATACTACTACTTCTACTACAACTACTTCTTTTACTACTACTGCTGCTGCTATTATTACTACTGCTACTCCTCCTCCTCCTCCTACTACTCATACTACTTCTGTCTGTTCGAATACAATCCATACATGCACAGCATTTCCGTATATCAAGAACCCTTGTTACTCTGGTCTTGACGCCCACCATGCTGGTAAAACCTTACTTATTCAAACACAATATACACTAGCTTATTCTGAGAGAACCATTAGGTGGGTGTCTTTTTTAAAGGTGAACGTGGATATACCCTGGTTAGAATGAACCTACAGACTGACATACATGAGGATCAAACTGAGTAAAGATGCTATATAGGCTAAGGATTTATTAATCTAGCCTAAGATGATGTGCTCGGCTTGAAATTAATTAAGATACAGCACTGTGGTACCTTTTGGGGAGGGGGGAAGGTGGCAGAAAATTAATTTGCCGGTTTACTTTGCCCAGAGGGGGCCATTGACACCGGCACAGGTTTTTTGTGCTCTCCTTTCAATGTTGTAATCACAAGCTATGACTAGGATAACATTGCCACAGGTTATTTGAAAATTAATGATCTGTATCTATTGAAGCCTTCACAGACCAGTGAGAATGGGAACCACAGTGATTACATTTTAGCAAACGTTGATAATTCACTTCTACACTTATACATTTTCTTTAATTTGTGTGTGTGTATTGTAGAATTTCTAAATTTGGTAATGACACTTTGTATTCAATGGTTATCCATCTGTTAAAGGAGCATTACACAAAATTATGTTATGGAAAATATAGGAAATAGTCTTATGTTCCTGGATAATTAATCTTAGATCTTCATACCCCGCTTTATTATTGTAAAGACTAGAGTCCATAGAGTAATGGGACATTGAGAGTAATATCATATTTTCACTATTCCGCTGCACATTTTCATAACATCAGATTTTTGGGGATTCATTCATGTTTTGAGCATTCAATAATTCACATGCCCAAAAAGACACGTAAGAAATCAACTGAAGGGTTGAAATCATGTTTGTACCATAGTAATGTTTGCACATTTCAGAAGGTGACATACAAGGTCAAAGGAATCGGCTAAGTTTGTCTTGTCTAAAATAGTTGCAATCATGTTAACTTTTCTTCCTTGATTTTCCAGCACATCTAAATGTCCGTATTTTTAACATCTCTGTACTACTTTGATTCAAACTGCAATACCTAGCTTCCTTGCAATATCTCTTTTTCCTGTTCAATGCTTTTTAATCTATTATTTGAAATAATTCTGTAAATATTTACTCCTCTCTCTCTCTCTCTCTCTCTCTCCTTTTCTCCCTCTCCTCAATCCACACAAATATACTCACATATCTACACGCATACACCTCCCCCTCTCTCTTTTTGTCTACCTCCTTCACACTCTCATCTATTACTCTTTCTAATTATATATCACTTTCTCCTCCATTACTGCTATAAAAAGAGAGAATGAGACCGACGCATGGTGTAAAATACAACTTCATAATGAGAAATAATCAATTTCTCAGCTTTTTAGAGCACAGCAGCTTTGAAGGATGTTTTTCAGCAGTTGTTTTGTTCATCTTCAAAATTTTAACAACATGTTTTGTTTTCTTCAACGTCATTGACACCATAACATCTTCTGATTTTCTCCTCACCTATTGTTTGTTATAGTTTCTGTTTGCCTCGTACTAACCTGACTCAAGCTCTTTATTTCTCTATTGCTCCCTCTCTGTTGACCTTCCTTCCTCTGCCTCTTTCACATAATAATATACTCTCAACATCTCTCTCTCTCTCTCTCTCTCTCTACTTGTGTAACTTTCATTAACCCAAATACTCTTTCTCAACTCTCAGTCTCTACCTTTACAACACACACACACACATGCACCCACCCACACTCCTCCCTCATTTTCCCTTCATTCCTTGTCTCGTTTAAAAACTTCCTCATCCTCTAATTCTCTGTCCTCCTTTCTCTTTATAGTTCTGACTCTCTCAGATACATATCTAAATGAATAATGAGACTTCATTGTTCACTGTTTTTTTTATGATACAAATATTGGGCTTGGACAGCAAAATAAATTGATGTGGGTAGCAAAATCAGCACCACAAACATGAGTGAAGTAAACGTTTCTCCCCCTCAAAACCTGACATTTCTGACCATTTTTTCTCTCTGTTTAATGTTATTACTTTTATTAATCAAACAAATATCATATTGTCAAATGTCAAATACAACTTGACACACAATGCTTTGGCAGAAGCTCAATTGCATTGTAACAACCAGTTTACCTATGAATTTGATATGATGATTATGACTTAGGCCTATCCATACTTGTAAACAGGGGGTGGAAAATGATGAGCTATTTGCCCACCCCCACACTTGTTGCTTCATTTCTGCTCTATTCTGTTCACTAGCTTCATCGCTTGATTCAAATTGCTGCATATTTCGAGCAGTCTGCCTGTTTATAGAGCATATTTTATACAGATTGGTCACAGCTTTTACCAGGCAGTAAACAGAGAGATACATTGTAGGTCAGTTTGGGTGCTGGTTTTGTTGGGATGGTTGGTCACGTAGAGACCCACATGTACACAGGGTTACTAATAGCTTTCATAGGGTGAGGGGCTCAGTATCCCATCGCCTAGCTAGTATGGAAGGTGTATATCATAGGAGGAGATGAAGGAGTGGGTGAGATAGATGCTTCTTAAGTAGGAACTGTGTGCTAGCCTCATCTTAACTCTGTATAGCCTAATCAGCATGCATGCATTACTCGTCATCCTAAAATTGCCTGCAGGTTTCTTGGCTTGGCTAGCTGGCTGGCTGGCTGCATGCATGCATGGATTCAGCCATGTTAAGCAGATGTCTCAGGTTTTGACTGATGCTAAGCTAAGCTTCAGGTCGGACATAGAGATTCTTGGTATCATTATCTCAAGATATAAGGGAGAGATTCCCACTCCAATTAATTCAATATGAAATACTCTCCTATATACAGAGAGATCTTTAGAGTATAATGTAATGAAGCTAAATCCAAAATGAAATATTTTTTCCAATTAATACAATGCTATCAAACAAACTCTTTAGACTAAAGCAATACAATATATAATGTATTTTTTTGAATGAATTCCCACTAATATTCTGAAGACTTTGCTGGATTACTATGAAGCACTTGGAACCAAGCGAACAGACATTCTTTAATGAATTCCAAAAGGGAATGTATTACAATGAATATCATTTTTAATGCTATAGTTATAGCATAAATCTTTCAAAGGGGGTTTAGAAGCAAACATTCATTAATTAGCAATAGATGATAATGAAGATGATTTTGACGATAGTTGACTTCATAAGATTCTTATTTCTTAGGAAAAAAGTGGTGGAAACAAATATTACCCTTACATTAGCCAAGGATTTAATTAAATTCTTTCCAGGGTTGCATTTACCTCACCTTGGTCAAGAGTGGCAAATATAGATCACATTTAATGAGCAAATAATATAAGATCATATCTAATGAACCAAGGACAACTTTGTCACATTCCTTCAAAATCTAAACATCATTTTGCTGTTCAAATTGTGAAGTGACTTAGTGCGATTTCTTGCAAATTAATATCGGATTGCATGTTTTGGTTTTCGTGGTACACAGAAATTTATGTGAAAAATATTATTCATAATTTTGACCTGTATACTCAATTATGAAAGTATATGGAATGCTAAATTTTGTAATGTGTTGAGAAATTATAATTAATGGCAGTTGATGTAACTTCATACTATAAATGTTTTTCAAAGGAATTAGAATAAAGCACACCTATAATAACTGAATGATACAAAAAAAATCAATAAGTTAAAATATAAAGAAGAGGTATATAATGGCTGCGTCTCGGAGGGGAGGCATTTGGGGTACATACTCCAACAAAGTAAATCTGACATAACAGAAGTGAAAAGTAAATAACAAATGTGCTTAACATTGTATTTTGGACCAAAACAGCACCTGAATGATGCGATAACCAATCTTCTGGAGGGAGAATTCGCTTGCCAGAGATATTTGGACTAAATATGCACTTAAAGGTGTAATATGTGATAGCTAGCTGCTGTTAATGAAGCAAAATAAGAAAGCAAGGGAATCCAGGAACTAGCTTTGAATACGAGAAGTTTTCCATTTTAATTAGTAATTCATGGAATGGCTTGATAGCAATATTATGACTGGTATATTCAGAGAGCAGGTGGAAGCTGAAATAAACAGTAGATTTAATTGCTCTGTTCCACGAGGCATTACACCTGAAAACTCTATCCTACATGTGCAATTAAATTCATAAATTGTGATAAACATGTCAATGTTATGAGAGCAATATACCATCTCATGTCGTTATCCTAGTTTTAGTAGTGTTTCACAACACTTAAACCTGTACTCAACGAACATTTTAAGCAAGTTAGTCTGAGTTCTGATTGGGGGGGGGGGGGGGGGAGGGGGGATTAAAACTTGACTTTAGAGTCTAGACCCTTTGTTGGGTTACAGTATTAAGAGTACATTGTAAAGAGGTTAATGCCTGTACTAAGCACAAAAATTAAGCAAACTGATGTTGTTTCACCTCAATTATAGCAGCTTCATATTAAGTCAATACTATGATATCATTTTGGATGTACATGTATGTGTGGGTTTTTGGATGTGGGTGTGTATTATCTGTATTTCCTTAGACATACAGAAATACCTAACAAACAAAATGTCTTATTTCTGGTTGCAATCTGCCTCCCCACTTATGAATATTTGAATACACAATCAGGAAACCTGTTACAAATATTCATTTTGTATATTAGAATAGATGTAGAATTTTGTACTATCATACATATTCTTATTCACTTCTGAATTCAATCTTGATATTTTTTAAATTAAATGAACTCTGGTTATGAGAATCATATGACCTCATGTAATAAATTACCCTAGTATTTCTTCATTCCATGCTATATATAATTAGCGAATTTGAGATTTCTTGTGTAATTGATTTTTTTTTGTATGAGGCTGCAAAATATCAGGTTTTTGCTCAGTGAGTGTAAACCCGGAGGATTTTTTACTGCAAAAAAGGTAGTCATTACCACTTCATGAGAGACTTAGCTAGCAAAATGGTGTGGTTTTATATGAATCATCAATTACCTAGTCCTAAAGATAGGACTTACAATAGTAAAGTCCTTGATCTAACCTTGTTTTTCAGCAGCCTGGTTTCATATTCTTGGTTTTAAAAAGTTTATCAGTAATCAAGATTATTTTGATTTATGAAGCTCTTAAGCCAGAACCCTTTGTTTTTCTTTGATATGACTTCAGCTAACTTCTTTTATTTAATGGTTTTCACTGTAGTTGTAACTTATCTGACCAATCCCCAGAAACAGCAATGAAATAAATTCAAAGAGAATTCAAACCATACCTGATACTGTAGGCTAAATCTGCTCGCATTCAATAAGATGCCCTTTGATCTATGAAACCTTTTGAATTTAGATATAAAAGGGAGGAAGTTTGGAGTTGCCATAGCAACATGAATCGTACCTAGATCAATGATGATCCTAATCAATAATGACTTCTATTCATTTTACTCTCTGCTAATCTTGAAGGAGTAAGGCTCACTGCTGAAATGGAACAAAAGCTTTTCCTGTTTTTTAGATATAAAAATGGATGTTTTTCTTCAATATTCACGCTGAATGACCTGGTCAAAGATAGCGCCTACTAAAATTAATTATCTTTCATTTCAGGTACAAGAGCGGCTCAATCCTTCCTGAGCAACCTCTACCAGCTTGGTGTCTCCATTGTATTGACTACCAGTAGCACGCTATCGACCCGCAATTACCAGTCCAGACACAGCAACTTTAGCTTTGTTCACACTTGCCAGAAAAACATCTAAAAAGAATTGCCAGGTCAAAACAAATTAAAATATGTGTATGTGTGCCAAAAATGTTTATTATAACACACAGATCATAAGTTATGCATTGGGGCTTTGGATTAGTTGCTTTTATTCATATATTCCATGCAAAATTAAAAAATCATTATACATTTGACAAAACATTAACATTTTCTTTAAGTAATATAGTGGTAAATGATCCTGAATCATATAGTCATTAATGACATGAAAGAATGTTCTTTAAATCATTAAACACGGAAATGCGAGCAGCTATTCTTTATTTGCAATTCATTTATACGTAACAAGATTATTTATTTCAGTGGCAGGATTTCTAACAGCTTTCAATGGACTGTGTTAACGTGGCATATATACACCTGTTATGATGAAATATACTTCACACAATAAAGAAACCACAGGGATGTTGGTAGCCTGGCTGAAATACATTGCATTCCGAGCATGCTTCCATACATTATTTCATTAACCCCACCTCCTGAGATGCTTTATGATTTAATGGCCATGTAATGACGTAGAAAGACCTTGTAGTATATGTCGGTTAATGGCATTGAGATACATGTGCAACTTCCACAAGGCAAATATCAGGGACAATGTGAATCGTTCATGAAATAGTGTGGTGGATTTGCTTTGACATATATGTCATTCAAATTGTACTAAAACACTAATGTATAAAGTAGTGTTATATTTGTGAATTACTCATTACTCACTATCTGCATGGTATATTTAAAGATAGATGCCTTGTTTATTAAGGTCATAAGAGCTGATTATTTGATGCAAAAGTAATGTTTCTTGTTATTCTGAATACTCAATAGTATACTAACAATATCATCTTTTTAAATTATACTGCAGACTAGACAATTGAAGCAGATTATTTTTAATCTAATCAATATATTTTGACAGAAATAAGCTAGAAAGGTCCTTAAGTGTCTGCAAAATTAGGTCTAAACTACCTTTAAGACTCCTTGAAAACTTTATTGTACATAGAAGTCAGCATTAGCTACAAAAAAGGGAACTATAAAACCAGCTATTATTAGCTAGCTGTTAGCATATTATACAGTATCATGAAGAATGGATGAAGCCTATTGATGCATTATTAATGATGTGCAATCATCCTGATAACGATCATAAGATAATTACAAATATCCATTCCCAATGCAGCAACCTACCTATTGATACTGATAACCCATCTATAATAGGTCTTTCATCTGATAATAGATCACTCATCATCACAGGCAGGCATATCAGGCTAATCAGCATTTAGAGGTTCAGGGTATCAACAAACACATCATGAAGATGAGCAGATAGAGGCACGATTGTGAGTCAGGGACCAGAGAGAGGTTCCTACCCCCCCCCCCCCCATCCCCACCCTCAATTCTGTCAGTGACTGGGCAAAAGGCTGCATACCATTTAATCTTTCTAATCAAACAAAGTAATCAGCTTGACTGACAGTATTAGCTACACATGGTATCTGTAAGGTTGTATTATGATATAGGCAAGGTTATCTTTAATTTATTAAAGCATGGAGAGCAGGTAGTTTGGCAGTGCTATTTGGATGTATATGTAGCATACCAGCACAAAGAACATGTGGAGATGAAATAATTGGAAGTTTGACATTACAATATGAAAAACATTATGACCTTGTTATTAAAGAAAAGAATGCATCCTGACTTCCCCAAATAAAGTTGATCCGTTCACTCAATCATAATTTACAAAGCATATATATATATATATATATATATGTATTATAATATGTTGTATGTAATGATTGTTATTAAATTATATTTAATCTCAGCAACCACAATGACAATTGTGACTTATTTGCTTTATTAAATTGTGTGAAGAACTATTCTAATGCTATGTATGTTATTTTGAAATATTGAATGATTTTAATGGTTGACTGCTGATTCAATGGCTTATTTTATATATCAGTAATTGAAGTAGTTATAAACATACGCTGTTATAAAGGGGGTAATACTGATTCACTTGTATTAATTTAGAACATGCATACATGTTTATTGTTCAACTATTTGAATATTACATTTTTTGGGGATGCAGCAGTGTAATTGACTTATTAGGCCAAATCACACCATCATGAATGCATCCTTCTAAATTAAATGAGCTCCAAAATTTGCAAATATAATGAGGATTGAGGAATCCCTCTTGAATGTCTCTGAAATGATTATTGATGATTTATGTTAAGGTACCATAAAAATGTTAAGTGTGTCATGATTTTCCACCTCCCAACAATTTCAAGGTAAGAATTTAGGTGTTTTCAAATAGATAATCAAAATTAATATAATCATATTTTGGTCACACAGTAATATTGGAGTATATTTCTTTCATTTGGAGCTATAACAGAAGAGCTATTTTATATTCTGTTTCTTGTAGCTCCCAATAAAAAGATGGCAAGGAGTTAGTTTTCATGATGTTAATCAATAGATGCTCAAACAGTGATGAGCATAATCTCATTTCATTACAATTTGTATACAAAAATGAACTGTGACTTACCATAATCTGTGTTTTCCGGTTCCCAACAATTTGAGGGCCAGAAGTAAGGTGTTTGAAACCTATAGAATGTGTTGTCATCCTTCAGTGTTAGTACGTGATCCGTTATGGGGAAGAAATAGCCATGTGCTGCTAGCAATGACCCTAAATGTATTGAATTCGCTGAAGAGAATAAATACAAAAACAAGATATTAGACCATATGATTCATCTTTCTTTTACAACAAACAATTCAAAAGAAAAATGTAAACATATCTTTACATGCAAAGCAGCATGTAGCATTATGTTACATATTAATTTGATTTAAAATGACAGAGTTGGTGCAAATGATCAACTTAAAAAAAATTGAGGTCAGAAACTTACACTCATTAACATGACAAATTTTGTATCTGAAAGCTGGATTAAAAACAAAAATAGTTCCAATGACATTGCAATTTGGTAAATGGAAAGTACGGCCAGCTTTGAAACCTTAAAAAAATTAAGTGGTGCTCCAATTCCCTATCAATCTCCTTACCACATTAGTTTTTTTCATTAACAACCACACTCTATTTAGGTATATAAATTCCTTACAGTTAAATCTTCTAATATGCTTATGTAATAAGTGCATTTTGCCTTATTGGTTTACAACATTTCGCCATGAGGAAACATGTAGCTTGTATCACCCAGTCCATGTAAAACAAAAAGAGATTACCTGACGATCTAGTGTCATTACCTTGATCAATATCTAATGTCTTCATCAACCATTGAACCAGATCAGCTCCTGTACAAGAGAGAGAGAGAGAGAGAGAGAGAGAGAGAGGGGGAAAGGAAGAGAGCGGGTGTGTTGGATGAGAGAGAGGGAAAGACGAAGACAGAGAGGAGAAAGAGAGGGAATAAGAGATAAAAAAGAGTTGGTGAGTAATAGTGGGAGAGAGTGAGGGTGTGTGTGCGTAAGACAAAAGAGAGAGAGAGAAAGTGGGGAGAAGGGAGAGGAAGAGGTAGGGGTGGTGGAGGAAAGAGGGGTAGAGGAGAGGTGGAAATATGTAGGAAATGGTAAGGATGGGGAAGCGATAGAAGAAGAGGTTGGATAGTAAAAAGTAGTCGGAAGGAAATGAATAAAACAGCAATTAATTACATATCAAATATATACAAATTAAGGGGGAAAATCCTTTGGAGCTTATTTCTTTTTGTATGTTCAAAATATTAAACATTCTCAAATAAATCAACTGGAAATGGTACCCACATCTTTTAATGGATGTGGATATATTATATTCAAGCCTACTGTATAATATTCTTATCATTATTAATGATTAAACAAACTTGAGCAATACACTACTTCTGCTGTGAAAGTCTTGATGTCAGATTGTGAGATTATGAAAACAGTAGTATAATACACCTTAGACTTATACTTACCATTGTCAGCTTGACATTTTTATAACAGAATGATTTCATTGATTACTGTGAAGGTCATTTTCTATCAGCTTAAGTAACAAGTTTCAGACTACTGAAATATACAAGAAACCACTAAATAAACAACTTGACCCAGAAATATATGTGTAGTTAACAACTAAATTACTCATACCCTTACCAAGTTCTGTAATTTTGTATGTATGTGAGAAATTGACTTTGTCCCATTTTTTTGTTTCTTGAGAATGTGACATTTTAAAGCTTGCATCAAAAAGTATTCAACAAATGCCCTAATTCAACCATTCCACCTTTTATTCTGGAGTTACCCCCAAAACAAAAAAACATCACATTTTCAGGAGGTATGAATGATTTAGTTGTTAACTACATATATAAGTGTGAATTAATAGCTGTCAGCATTAGAGTTTCCACTTGCAGCCTATTACGTCATTGTTTGGAAATAAATGCAACACTTATTACTTCAGATGACCAACTTAATTGAAAATTGAAAGTCTGTAGGCCTATCCCAGATCAATACCAAATATTTTGTTTTCAGCATTGTCAGCTTGATATTCTACGATAGAATAATTTCATTGATTACTATGAGGATTATCTTCTGTCTTTAGAAATCAATGAATTATTAAAAAGCTTTAAGACTACTTATATGTATGAGAAACCATCCAATAGAATTAATAGCTGTCCGAATTAGAGTTTACACTTGCAGCTTATTATGTCATTGATGGGGAGGGGTAATCTAACGCTAATTACATTAGATTACCAAATTTGAAATTACACAATTCAACTCTGTGGGCCTTTGTCAGATAATAATAATAATAATAATAATAATAATAGTTGGTTCTTGTATAGCGCTCATGTCAGTCAGATTTGACCCTCCAGTCAACAGTACTACAGGCACTCATGACATGATATTAAATGTTGTAAATTAGAGGGTATCTTACCTGTAAAAACACTAGGAACTTTTGACATGAAACTTTTGACAGTCCGGACAGGTACACCGTTCCTTTCATCTTGCATTCGCTGAATCAATCTTTCGATCTGCAAGAGTGAAAATAAGAAAGTATTAAATCATTTTACCATACTGAATGTATCTTGTATCAGAATAATCCACATTGGAAGGAAATGTGTCATAAAATATGGAAAACTGTGAATGTATTGTTTACATTTTGCAATACTATAAATCAAAACTTTGGAATCATACAGCAATGTACGCACTGTGGTCATCTATAACTATGTTTCAAATACAAGTATGGGATATCTTCTATGTGCAGAGTATTTACTCTGTATCATTGTTTAAAAACAACATTGTTTAAAAACGATGGAACACTTTTCTGATAAATTCGTTCCAAATCAGCTATGTGATCACATAAACAATGCTTATTCACCTTGTAGTCACATTGGTCACAAAGTGTGAAAGCTGTGAAAAAAATAATAGTTCTAATTGTCAATATCTTTCAAATACACTTTATGTACTTTTGATCTTTTATACTTTTACAGTGTAAAAAAGTGTGAATATGCATTGTTTTACAGAGATAGCACTAAGAATTTGTCTGCAATTATTTCTGATAAACCATTCTTAATGCTTCATTTTCTCAAGCACAAATATTCTGTATATAGGTATACAACCTTGTACCACAACTAAATTATCATATTTTCAAGGTTTATAGATATTGTGAACTAGAATAAACATTTTATATACATAAAAATGCACATATACACAAGTAAGGCAACCCACACAATTGCATCAAATGCTATTTTTGAAATTCCCCTCACAGGGCTAAATTGCACATAAAATGACATTTCAACAGTACCCACACAATTGCATCAATTGCTATTTTTGAAATTCTTCACAAGGCTGGATTACACATAAAATAAAATTGTATCTTGTATGGTATTGATGTCAAAAAATATATATAGGACAAGTTTGGCAGGTTATTTTAGACAATGACAAAATATATGTGACAACATACTTAAAAAGCTTGCTGAACCAGCATGAAAATAATCAAATATAATACATCAAACACAACTGAGTAAACAATATTTAGTCTCATCTGTTGTATATTTACTCTCTCTTCACTTGATGAAGTAATATACCAGAAAGCATTAATTTTCTTTGCTATTTGCAAAATTCTGATGAGCATAATGAAATTGTTTTAAATCTTTTACATACTCTTACATATACACTATAAATAACGATATAATTCCTTTATATGTGATAAATATACCATCATACTGAAAGTATTCATATAAGGCAGTTTTAGTCAAAGCACTGGAGCATTAAACTACAACACCAATTACAGATAACATTCCTCTATTAATGAGTCTATATCTTCATGAGATAGTAAAAACCATGATACTTGGTCAAAACTGAACCCAATGTTTAAGATATCTACAAAATGAAATAAGAATATACAAACAAATCTGAATAAAAGTGATTACTAAGCGTAAGGATGTTCAATAATATCATGTCTGGGAGCCAAGATATCAAGTTAAAAAGATAACAGTCTTTACACTTTACATGAAAGGGAAGACAGGAAATATTTCATAATATACCATTTTATTGAGACTAGAATTACACTGCGGCAATTAGGTGTTGTTCAAAACTGGTAAAATAAGGAGATTAATTATTTTGAGACACACATGGAATATTATATGGTTTCTGCATGCCTGAAAATGGTAACACTACTGCTTCTTCAATAACACACAGAGTGATACTTCCACTAACATGCATACATACAATTACAGTAACAAACGCACACCCCATACGCTATAATGACAATACACATATGCACAAGACGCTACCCTTAGCTCCATAGCACCAAACGACACACACAAACACACACCCTCTTCCACCACCACTACCACCGGCCGCAGTAGCAGCAGCAAAACCACCCACTCCCACACACACTTACACACACACACACACACACCTTGTACAGCACTGTGTCTGAGCTGCTGAAATACGAGTACAGTCTGTACGCACATACCCAGCATTCAGACTAAATACATCATTTGCTTGTCACTGCATACAGTGTACCAGGCTTCTTCTCTTGGCAGCGCTGTGGCTTTGTGATACAAATTTGCCTATGTGCGTCACTGCATTGATTACACTGCCATTTTCGGCTCTTACATTGCATTTTTTCCTTTTGCCCCTTCTTTTCTTTCTCTTTTATCACTCACTCTCTCTCCCTCTCCCTCTCCCTCTCTCTCTCTCTCAAAGTCTCCACCTTTTCATGTCTATGTCCTCCCTGGTTGTAAACATGTTTCTTTTCATGCATTCAAGTGCTCCTGTCTAGGAACAAAGCTATTCTCCAGTATCTTGATATATCTCACATTAATCTTCATCTATTTTCACTATCATTTTAAATCTGGCAGTTTTGGAACTTTCTACATTATTTCTATCACTTTTATTCCACTAAATAAATTAATATACCAATAAGGAAGTGTAAACATCATATTTAATTAAATGTTTTTGTTCAATGCTTACAAATTGACTTTGAAATGTCTTCTTACAGTTTCATCTTTTATCTATGCATGTGCCTATACTACATCTGCATTTGTCTGTAAAAAATACACAAGGAGGTGTAATTATGGGCATAAAGGTTTTAAAATTTGAAAAGGGGTAAACATAAATTTCATGATTTCCTCAATTTTTGTATACCAATAAATTAAGGTGATTTAGTTGATTTGTTAATCCACTGATTCATAAAATATAAAGATAATAAAAGTGGGGGGAAAATTAAAAGAACTTCTAGTTTAGGTGAAAGGGGGTTTATCATTGGTCCCAGTCTAGCACAGTTATTACAGGTACAATAAAATTACTAGCTCAGACACTACACTTACACAAACTTGTGGATTCTGGACAGAAAACATTGAACCTTCTATCAGTTTCAACTTCCAGGAAATATATAAACACAACAAATATCATGTAGATGTAGAATTCTTGGTATATTCCAATTCCGACTCCTTCATACACTGTTCATGTGAACAGGGAGATTTCAAGTGAGGCATTTTGGTATTAATTGATTTGACATATTCAGGCAAAGTCAATTTTGATAATAATGTGATAATAATTGCAATATCATCTACTCAGATTCATGTACATTGGATGATCAACATATAAATTCAAAGCAAAGAATATTTCAAGCCTTACACTACAATAGGCAAACCCTTCGAAATAAAAACGGAGAACTCAGCACTGCTTATAAACTTAAAATTATATGAAAAAAGATAAAGTTTATGAAGAGAGATGATACTCATTGCCGTATCAACATTATAGTTTCAAGTAGTAAATTACTTCAATATTACTGCAATAACAAAGCAACGTCTAGTTGACTATAGAGACAGAATGTGATATAATGCATCACTATAATGATACGTTCACATCTAAATAAGATGAATGAAGAAGGTAGAACCGACATGGTTATCATTAAGAGTCCCTAAAATAATTGCCACAATGTGTAATAAACGTAGGGACTTTACAATAAAATAAAATGTTTAGGCCACTGGAAGTGCAAGTCTGGTATCTAATTATCACATTCTACCTGATACAAACGGTGCCAACTGGACAAGGGATAGAGGTGGCACCATGTGTACACCAGATAGACTATGTACGTCATGATGTAGGAAAACAACAACCATTCTACAAAGCTCTATCAGCACAAAGCACCACAGGATAGATATGTCATGCTTGCAATATAGTCTTTAGAACTTGTGTCTGGTTTCAGCTCTACAACTGCTCCATAACCCATGTAACTTACATGAATTTCCATATACTTGTTTTAGGTTTCTCTGTTTTATCTAAATTCTAAGAGGAATCATGAATACTGGATGCATTTTATATTTCATCTGATATTTTTTTTCAGGAGGGCAGCTGTCTGAATCTGTGACACAACTGTAGCACCCCAATCAAAGCAATCTTCATTGGGAATTAGATGAGTACATTTGATTTGATAAATATATCACCATTCAAATCAAGTATTCAACGATAGATCATTTAAGTTAGTGAACCTTAATTAAATCATGATGATCAAAATATGTTCTTTTCATGTGATTCACTGATATCATTTGTTATGTATTGAAGCTTTGAGCCTCTTGACTGTAGTGTGCAGTTGTTAACATATAAATCTAATTACATTAAAACTAAGTTAAAATCCTCCCCCAAAATTAGCATTAAGATACATGGAATATGGCAAATTCTCCCCCTGAAATAATCATTTTGACCTTTAAAAATAATTATCTACCCCCTGGATAGCAAATTTAGTGTACAGATAGTCAATGTTATCACTTCAATATAGCAAAAAGATGATCAAAGTATAATTTATTTTTGACTCAACCACGATTATGAAAACAATTTCAGACATATTCATGTGAATAAATGTGCAAGCTTGGCTTTGATTTCATTGGATTTGATATGTCTCATCGATTCAAAATATCTTCGCAGTCACAAAAACTAAATTGTGATTGTTTTTTTAATGATTGTGTACCAAATCATATAAAGCAACATCTACTCAAATCATAAAACATTATCCTTAAACTGTTTCATCTACTAACACATCTCAAATAATTGTCCCTTTAATTTCCTTTACTAAGCATATTCATCTCTGGATATCCCAAGTGATTTTACACTTTCAAAATGCATTTTCAAAATGCATTTTAACCAGAGTTCTGTTTCTATATGTTACTGTTCAATTTACCGTCAATCATGGAGTTTACACAAGATACAAACATTGGCATCCAAATAATGTAGAACTCCTAAATCACACGAGTGTTTTAGTTCCCTTTGTCTATAATGAAGCGTACAAGTGCCACTAACATTTGTTCAACCTTCTACTCTCTTTGTCGAATTCTCAGCTTGTCTAATCGTTATGTCATGAAAACCAATTACTCCATCATTTTTACAGGTTGTTTATACAAAATCAAATCAATAGATTATACTTGAACAGCTGTGCTTCACACATTGGTCAGTTTGTACAAATACACATTATGATTTACACCTTTCACGCATCAGCTGAAGTAATTGAAAAACCCATTCCGCCCTAAACCTCAGTTTGTAAAAAAAGAAAAAAAAAAAAAATTGCTTCTAAAAGTATTGAGCATAAAATTGTCTAACCATTTATATACATGTTTATAGTATTGTCAATGAGGACGTGAAATGGCAACTCGGCAATATAAAAACATCAACCCTGATATAATTCAATGCTACCTTGCCTGCTAATTTAATTGTCCTTAACATTTGGATTATTAAACTGCTTGATTGGATGTGCTGATATCATTTTTGAACAATATTCAAATGTGATAACTCTGATGTCACCTTTTTAAAATATTGATTTTGATTATTAGAGGGCCTTGAAAAACTACACAAAATAGAATATAATGCTACTTTATCCTTCATTATCATGTTAAATATATATTGATATGTGTACCATATGTTAACTCTTTGAATTCAGTGCCTGAAATAATTTTTGCTGGAATCAATAGAGAATACGAAATTAAACTATAGTTCATGGCTAAATTTTTTGTTGTAAGGTAAATTGTAGGAATAATTCCAAACCCAAAGTGACATTTGAATCAATTAATATTCACATTCTCTAATTTTGAGTTATTAGTCAGTATCATTCTGCACATGAAATCCTATTGCATGTCCTTCCTATCAATCACTTCACCACACTGATTTAACCTTCAATGATCAGCGCTACTTTGTTTGAAGTCAACATTGAAGGTGATTTTGAAAAACAATGACCTTTCCATTCAGTCAGTGCTCTTTACTTGATGAGTTGTCCCATTACTTCAGCAATTAACTTTGTGTCTAGCTCAGATTCAATACAAATTTCTAATCGACTTCATCATATCAACAATCCTGAATGTGTGTTTTATGTCTAGCCTTGAATATGGCCCATGTTTGGAACTGTTCAGGATCACATT
Organism: Strongylocentrotus purpuratus; assembly: GCF_000002235.5. Taxonomy (NCBI): domain Eukaryota; kingdom Metazoa; phylum Echinodermata; class Echinoidea; order Camarodonta; family Strongylocentrotidae; genus Strongylocentrotus; species Strongylocentrotus purpuratus. The sequence goes on along the minus strand of NW_022145611.1, from coordinate 33,465,575 downwards.
GAATTCTTTAATCATAATATTGTGAAGGTTGGCTCAGACCACGCGGCCCAGTAGCCCTTTATTGTTAGCTTTTGTAGGGTTAGGCAAAGATTAACACTAACAGGCACCCATGACACAGGGGCACCCAACATTTAAGTCCAGACCCCCCCCCCCTCCCCCCTCCCCCCCCCCCCACACACACACACATTTTTCAAAATACAATTTTTACATATGGCTCCTGCATGCAGACTGTACAAAAATTTAATCTGGACCTTGGAGCCCTGGGTTAGGATTGCACTTTCAGTTAATACGTTAGGGTTGGGAATAATTTTTGGTCCAGGGTTAAGATTAGTAATTCAGTTAGTGTAGAAAATTAGGCACTGAGCTATTGTCACAAGAGCATGGGCTGCACAATCAACTAAATTCAACTTTTGTTTGCAGGGCAGGAAAGGGTGGAGACAACGAAAGCTTTTGCAGAATTCCCAGGCTGGTAATGCTGAAGTCAATCATCGGTTATGGAGGTTTGCCAGGTTAGCAATACTGAAAACAATCAACTGTTATGAAGATTTGCAAGGATGGAAATACTGAAGACATCCAATGGTTATGGAGGTTTGCCAGGTTAGTAATTTGGAAGACAACCAATAGTTATGATGGTTTGTCATGTTGTAATGTTACAATGCTACAAGAAATCAATCATTAAGAATATTTCACAATGGTATCACAAGTGAGTAATGCTTTGAGACACCCAAGTTTATACAGACTAGTAATGCTAAAGACAATTGATGGTAAATATTGACATGACTCAGAGCCCTCATGACAACAATTACCGCAGTGTAAACAAGATCTTCAAATAGCAAACAGGTGACAGATTCCATGCATCCTAGTTAGAGTGATGATCTACAGATATACACTGGAGAATAAACACATTTGATAGGCTGCCTTTCAACACTAATAACTCCTCTCTTCTCAGTTTACACTCATTACTAAATTCCAGGTATTATGTTTATTGTGTTTCTGTAGTATAGCTTGCTCAAATTATTTGCTTAGCTCTGACCTGTAACTACTTTCAGTGATGTAAAGAACATTGAAAAATAAAATTATATTCATTCTGAATTACTTTTTATATAATCTCTTACCAAGTACAGGAGCAAGTCTGATTTTTCTTTTAAGTTTCATACAAATTGAAGAACATATTATCATGAGGAAAAGTATGTACCTGCAGAATATCTAGGACACTATCAGTCAGGCCGTTACAGATACAGATTCTGCCATTGTTTATATTCTACTACTCATATACATGCCAAATACAAGGCAGTAATTTGTATAGGTTTATATTGGAATCAAAGCTACATGTTATTTGATATCCATATGAAAATGAAATCCAAAATATGATATGTGATTGAAAGTGCATGACATAGAGAATCCTTTGTGAGTGAGTCAAATACAGTGTATCAAATGCATGCATGTAAAAATACAATAAATCTCCAATACTGGTATTACAATACATGTAGTTTGACTTGTTGAACTGCATGTCATATACATTACATTTGAAGTGGATATAGGAAAACATGTCAAAACCGTCTGTAAATTAATTGCAATCATTGATTTTACTAGGAATATGCTCCAAGGTTGAAGTGCAAACAGCTGTGGATATTTGCACACATGGTTCTACAACATTTCAATAGAAAGAAAAAGCTCCTTTTTTGCATGTAGCTACTGCAGAGGTCACATTTAACTAAATAATAAATTGCAGTAAGTGCATTAAGTCAAATTTGTAACCTGAAATTGGTCCCTACCTGACTAATGAAATTCTCACAGATTTTCACAGAACAATTGATAATAGAAATGTATGAACGTTGAGTATAATCAATCTGAATGTATCAGGATTACAATACTATGTCCCAGGGACTTTATGGTAGATTAGCCCTCTGCTAAACAAGTTTTATCTGATAAAGTGTACAACATGAACACCAACAACTACTACTACTGACAATACTGCTACTACTACTACTTCTGTTACTACTACTACTACTACTACTACTACTACTACTATACTACTACTACTACTACTAGTACTACTACCTCCTACTTATACAGTTGTGTTCTCCATAATGTTTGAGGATTACAAGATCAAACTTTGACAGGGAGGGTTCTCTCTGTATTTTAAAATCAGAAATAAAGATTACCAGCCTGTAAAATTCTTATATCAAGCCTAAAAGTCTAAAGTAAATTATAAGGGCATTTTTGTTCTTATCACCAGCATGTTATCACCCGGTCACCATGCACAGCCCATCAGTAATAAATGTGCTGGTATTGAGATTAAAAGGGTGTAACAGGGCATGGATATTGCTCACAAGAAGGCTGTATTCTTCAGTCCGTAATGCACTATCATCATTATTCTGTTATTTTATTATTATTATTATTTTTTTAAATTATATACTGTTCATTTCTATTCTGCCCTATCTCTATTTCCTTCTTCCCTATTAAAGCACATAGGGACTTCCTTTGTGTGAGTGATATGCGCTATACAAGTAATGTTCATTATTATTATCATACTTTTCATTACAATGATATTAAACTTCCTTGTACAACATGATTGTACATGCAGAGCTACAAAATAAATATTTCCTTGTAATCAACTCAGGATATTCTTTTGTCTTTATGCATTAAAATGTGCATGTTACTATGTTCATGCTGATTGATAATATATTTGAATTTGCAGAATGAATAAAAATATTTATAATGGAGAAAGTTCTGACAGTAAATATATTTATAGTGCAGTAAAGTCGCTGAGAAAGCCATTATGAAAGTGTTTACTAAAACACATATTGCATAACCATTTAGGCAGAACAAAACTTCCCAGCAATACATTGATGCCTGCTAATCTTTTATGAATAAAACATTAGAATATAAAAATGGAGAGCATAACAGTTTATGATGAAACTCCTACATCATGATTTCTCAAAACTGTCTGGGTAGATGGGCCAATATATACCATAATATAATATGTCAGGACAATCTGGATCTTCCACCTTAGCGATTGCTTTTCTTTAATTTGACAAAAACCGAAGATAAAAAGAAATAAGGTTTAGGAAAGAAAAATATCATATTCATTGACAGATTCATGATTCTCTTGCAGATTTTGAGAAACACAAGACCCAAAATTCTTTACAAGCAAAATTAAAATAATCTTGATCAGGGTAATTATTTAAAACAGCAAGGTGTGTCAGTTAGTTAATCAAGGTGGAAGACATTTTAATTCTATAATTAACGGCAAAGTATTATTAAAGATATGAATAAGATTTCATTTTTTCAGGAACTTGATATGTAATTTCTGATATGTTACCAATATTATGCCACAGTAAACAATACCTTTATTATACTAAGGGAGAAAAGAACACTTACATCCTGTTATCGAGAATTGTGTCATGATGAGCCGGATAACAGCATTTCCTACGGGCCATTCTGTTTTGCAATGCTGCAGCCTACTTCCTATGCATTTTAATCACATTTCATTTTTACACTGGTCCCTATGAATTTAAATAAGATCACATGTTTTAATCATAATCTACACTAGAACACATGCACTATATCATGCTACGACCTCAATCATCAATTTAGTCAAACTACTTTCAAGCAGAGTGATCGGCCAATTTTTACCATAAATGGTACATCTAATTCTAGGGACATATATAATTAGGGATATATACATTTTGTATTAAAACAGTAATCAATCCAAAAAAAATTGCAATTACTAATAATTATTACTCTATGCGTTTGAAGTAAAATGTTGATATTAACTAAATGATAAACCAACCACCACCACCACTGTACCCTATTCCATTCCCTAGTTTTAGATCCCACATCAATTACCTTTCGATAGACGATAAGATTCGGGTGTGAGCATTCCTCATCACCAGCACCGTTGACCCGCCGCCAGTGTGCCATTTTCTGCATAATTTACACCTGTCCCTCTCTTTGCTACCGAGTCCACACGGCCGTAGCTGCTGCAACCCCCGGATTGTCACTACGTCAACAAACTCTTTCCACTCTTGCATACACCTTAACTCCAAGAGTACAATCACAGGGATAATGTATCCAATGTTTCCAATTAAACTGCGCTAACACAAATTACGTCAAGTTCGACATATTTCTCATCTTGAAACCACTTCACAATCGATAGAATCATTTCCATGAGAAAGAGGCTCTCTGGATATACCAGGTTCATTCCGTGGAAGCGCGAAGAATGAGCCGTGTCTCCTTATAAAAACATGTCTTCCTCTAACTTCAAGAGAATTACATTATAGTGTCCTTATATATAGATATATATTCATAAATATATATGCATAATATATTCCATGTATGAAGTCTCGAACTACGCTTCGCAACAATTTATGTTTTAATACTTTTACCTCTAAGGCAAAAACAATATAATCGCGAAACCAGCGATCGCTGGCGCTACGTTACTATCGTACGTAGAAAGCGTAAGCGTTTATGCACCGTTTGCACGGGCGGTCTCTCCGTTTCTCCATGCACTATGTGTAGAAATACTGTGAACGTGAATCCAAGCCGATAAACTGGTACGACAATACGCGAACTTCAATATGACAGCTGGTCGACAAGCCGGGATTGAACCACAAATCAACTCGTTAACAGGCACTAAAATACATCTAAAAACATAATCCCGGTCCGTTCAGGGTCCACTTGTGCTTCCAATGCATCATGACAAGTCATTGTACCTTGTACATGGAATTAATTCCACTCCCTTTCCAACCGTGCACAGTGAATTCCGTACTTTTCACGGCCATACCTATAAACACGTATCGTCTATGATAGAGAACGGAGCGAGAGGCAGCAAAGCCGAGGGTTCGGTACACCGAGTGTACCAAGATATTGCAGCCTGTCAATATATACGCCCGTTTCGCGCGGCATTATCTCGTGCAAAAGATGGAGGGCTTTACCCTCTTCCTCTTTACATGTTGAATATAATCATAATGATATGCTCTGTCTTTACCATTGCGCTGTCTGCGATCTTGAGTTCATCAACCCACAGTCCATCAGAACTCGATCCATTTAATATTTATTTTTATTATTCTACTTTCCAAATTTAAAAAAATCGCCTGATTTTCTTTCAGTGTCATAGAGGGAAGATACAAAGCAGTGATTAGTCTAGCCTATATGCCCTATACGTAATAAAAGAGGTGTCCGAACTTCACCTTGGCCGGTAGATAAGGGGGCTGTTTATCACCAACGGATTATGGAGATATAGGCCTAACCTTCCCCTGTCCTTTATGTTTCTACCAATGCTGTGTCCCTCAAGCACACACACAAATAGAAACTTGTGCTCCCCATTTCAAATTTCGGGTTGAATAAAAGTAACCTAGATATCTGATGCGATGACAGTGGTCATCATATTTCATTCGGAATTGTGCCCCAGCTCTTTTTTTAAATACAAAAACCTGGGGTCGCCCTTGGCGCTCTGGGTGTTTGAGGGCAAGTAATTACATGCCCCTTTTAAATGTTATTTGAATGTTAGCAGGAGTGTATTTAAATATTGCCAGAAAGGATGCAAAACAACACAGAATCGATGTAATATAGGCTTTGGTCGTCGCGTTTTATCATGACTGAATATCAGGGTTGAATATTTTGAGGCATACATGCATATTAATTATATACACCGACAACACATTACTCCAGTAACCAATGTAATGGGCCCTCAGAGAGAACATGTTTAATAGGGCCTACTGATGAGGCTATCCTGGGTGAAGAAGACATACTTTTATGATATTTATTATTATTATATTCTAATCAGATCCTATCCGACTCATTCCTTCCCTTTAGATCTTTCTCTCTCTCTCTCTCTCTCTCGTTCTCTCTCTCTCTCTCTCTCTTTCTCTCTTTCTCTCTCTCTCTCTCTCTATCTCTCTATCTCTCTCTCTCTCTTAATAATGATAACAATAATAAAAAATAATAATAACAATAATTTTAAAAATGATATATATAAATATTCAAATAATGATAATAATAAGTTGTTTTTAATAATCATAAGAACCATGACAATCATAATAATATTTATAATGAAAATGATAATGATAATATAATGATAATAGTATTAAAGGGAAAGTCCACCCCCAAAATAAGTTTGTTTCGATAGAGGCAGAATAATAAGAAAATCAGGTGAGTGAAAGTTTGAGCAAATTCTGAATGAAAATAAGAAAGTTATGAATTATTGAAGTTGTGATCAATCAAATACAAATTGGCAACTCTGTGACTTATTATACGAGCTCTCCTTCATTTGCTTTGTGCATAATATTCCATAAAATCATGTTTTCTTCGTTATTGATGACGGAATATATAATTGTTCCTTGCAGGGGGAGTATAGAAACATATTTGCAATTATTATATTTAGGGTGCATGTATGGTTGAAATTTTTCTTGAGGGAAAATGAAAATTTTAGATTTTTTTAGTACTGAGCAAAATGGAAGTTGAGCTCGCATGATACGTCATAGAGTTGCCAATTTGTGTTTGATTGATCACAACTTCAATAATTCATAACTTTCTTATTTTCATTCAGAATTTGCTCAAACTTTCACTCACCTGATTTTCTTATTATTCTGCCTCTATCGAAACAAACTTATTTTGGGGGTGGACTTTCCCTTTAATGAATATTATGCGCCATAAGCCTTACGTTAAAAGCTAAAAGCACTGATTTCTCCCCCTCCCATTTCCTCCCCCCCCCCCTTTTCTCTCTCTCTCTCTCTCTCTATCCCTCTTCCTCTCCCTCTCCCTCTCTCGAATGCTTTTCGTCCAAACACGGGCACGATCACACCTTGCTTCCCCAAAAAAACTATACACTTTTGAAATGGCTGCCATTTCAAAAGTGTATATTTTTTTTTGGGAGATGCACGGTATACATATTCATGGCCTAATCGACGTCCATTGTTTTCCACACTTAGGCTTATAACAAACTTTGTATTTCACCCTTCTCCCACATAATAGTCCATCAGTCATTATATTTGTGAATTTTAACCGAACAGATTATTAATAGACCTATATATATCCACATATTTTTTTAAGCTGACCCTTTGAAACGTATAGTTCTGATCTACTCTCATGTGGAATACCGTCATACTTTTCAGAACTATTATTATACACTATTCAAAGCTGTTTTCTCATGATCTACAAACTTTCCAAAGCTCGGTCAGTCTTTCTTGCTTCTTCCTGGTTGCTTTTGTTCATATTGTTACCACATAGTGTCTTTCTATATATCAAACCCTTTTACAACTAATCTTGCTGGTAGTGTACTAGAAATCGATATGATCTGCGTGTAAAGCTTCTTCTAGGCTACCAGCCTGTTATAAAATTCAATTAGCAAGAAATACACAGTAGATTAACATTGCTACGTGATTTAGAAGGTAAACCTGCCCTAATGCAAGGACGTGTAATTAGTGTTCCTAAAATCGAACTCCTCACTTGTATGCATGTGTCGGAACTTTATTTAGAATATATATATATATATATATATATATATATAAGATCAAAGAAAAGAAACACAGCAAGGGATTATTTCTAAGAAAATGAAATTTATAGACAATTATTTTCGATCACATGTCATAGGTGATAGTTCATATTTAAATTTAGCAGTATTAGATTGGCAAACAGAAGAGGGAGGTTTGTTTTAATATAAGCTTTTTTTGCGGCTTTACACTGTCTTTTCCATTTAAAAAAAATGTCTTTTATCATTAATTTACAAACAAAGCAAACTCTTCGATTTCGTTTAAGATATAAAGAATGTTAGGTCAATTTTATTTTTGTAACAGTATTTAGTGTGCAAATATACTTTGAATGCGTATCCAGACATTGTCTTGGCTGGATGGTATGCCCTATCGAGTTATTGGTGATACATGTATTGCAGCAGGCCCCGATGATGTAGAACGTGGAAGGTGTCGCTAAAGGGGATTATAGGAGACATTCGGCCCCTTTCAAATTTTCTGTCAGCACAATTTATAATTTATGTAGAAATTGTTGGTACAACTGTACATATATTCGAAAATGTAATGATGTAGTCTCCCTTTAATGTTCATTTTAGTGTGTGCAGCAGGGCTCCATTGTAAAGCACACCCTCCGTGGCCCTTGAATAAGACTACCCTGCTTTAGAAAAAAAAATGATTAAATAGATAATAAATAATAATCATTCATATTGTCCGAAAATTATTTGGAGATTCATTTATACTTAAAATCAATGTACTGGTTATATTGTTATATTGCCTTTACAAACATTTGTTACTTCGAAGGTTGAATAATCTGAACATTTTTTTTCCTTCTTTTTCCGAATAACAGTTTTCATTCCGAAAAGTAGATGAGAACACTATTCCACTTATGGAATTAAGAACCTTCAGAACACAAGTGCCCCGATTTTATACATCTAGTTGACAATCGAAGGAAAGACGCCGGCTAGATTAAATTTGTAAGATGAGTTTTACGCTTATTTTGTGCCATATTAACTTATATGATTTTGAATCGACTGGATTTAATTTGATATAGGTGGGTTTCGTGTCATGTCTTATTAAAAACATTTAAAATCATTAATTATTTGTACGTGATACAATGCATATTTCAGATGAAGAATCCGCAAAATATGATATCTTACCTGAGTGTGTCCACAAAAAATGGCATTTAATATGACAATGTTAACTGCCCCCCCCCCCCCCCCAACTCAGTGTTATTTAGGGTACGCATATACATGTTCCCTCCTTTTGAAAACACCCCATAAGTCCGGTGTGTAAAACGGGCTTTTTAGTACTACGAGCCGGACTATGGTGCGTGAAAAGTACCCCTTTACCGGACATTTTGCTAGCACGCATGGTATCCCTCCGATCACAGAGTGTGGGGGGGGGGGGGGGGGGGGGGGGGGGGGGTTAACCGTCACTTTTAAGATAAAGAAATAGATTAATACTGGAGGTGAGGAATATTGGCCAATTATTTTACTTCATGTATTTATATGGAATTTATCTCATTATTTCTTTTCATCCATAAGTGAAAATTGGTTTTAAAAAAAAGGATATTGTATTCTAATTATAAATTTCGTGGTTTCTGCTCGCATCAAGCCGTGTATCATTAGAATTATTTACGAATCAAATGTTATTTGACATCTTGGAAGTTGCTAACTCTTTTGACTGAAAATGAATACAAAGTAACTATAACATGATCGGTTTGACCTTGCTTTATTCATCTTAAAAGTCAGTATAACTTTCTAGGCAAATTATTATGTCAATTGGGCCGACCCTCTCCAATTTAAGAAACTACATACAAAAAGACACCTATATGAGCAAATCATGCCTGTTAGTGCTTTTCCAATGTACATAATTTCCTGCAAGTGATACCCCCCCCCCCTTTGTTTTCTCTTTTTCCTTCACTATTTTGCAAATCAAAACGATATAACAACAAAAAATGAGAATGACGACTTGTATTATTTAATTAAAATTGACATTGTGCTCTAATAGAACATAATGCTATATAACATTTACTCACAGGGTTTTACCTTGGTAATCAAAGGGAAAAGGCAATAAACAATGTTAACAAAAAATACACACACATTAAATTAACATCGCTTTTTATCATAAATGCTATTTTATTAGTCAATTGATGAAGTAAAATGATTAAATGAAACTCTGTATATTGTTTCACTCCACTAATGATGAATTTATGTGGTTTGAACCTTATTTATTCTATTGAGGGACAGTAAAATAGATGGAGCAATGTTATTCATGTAACTAAATTATGTTAATGTTAGATTCTCTCATCCTGAAAAACTTGTTAGAAACTTCTCTCGGAGTAAAAATGCTGATATCAAGAAGCATCACTTCTTTAAAAAAGCGATGTTTCATAGCAAATGAGCGTAATTTCTACTTTCATGGTCCATCTGTCAAAATTACATTCTCTACCTTGTCATATAAATTTATCATGCAGGAAACTTGTTTCATTTTTAATTCATCTAAAAGCATAATAGAGACTGTGTTCAACTGGATTTTATCAAGTAAGAGTTGTAATATGATTGGACATTGGTAAAAGAATGTATGGATGGGTGTTGGGATGATATTTTGGTAGTTTCAGATACATCTAGAAAATAGACAACTTCACTTGGTATATGTAGAGCTTTAGTATAATTTGTTTATTAATTCAAAGAGTAACTTTATCAATGGCCATTTCAAATCAACAGCCATCTAAAGCATTAATAACAAATCAAAATATCTTAATTCCAACTTTAGGAATATAAGATGATTTTTTATAATGATTATGAATAAAGTTAATATATCTTTTTAAAACATGAAGTTTCATAACAGGTGGTAAAGATGGGATTATAACAATAACATGACATTTTTATTTAAATACCTTTCATAACTTCTAAAAAGGTGAACTTAACTTGTGTTTGTATACCACACTTTCAGGAACATTTAATGACTCACATAGTTAATTCAAAGGTTAATATATCTTGTCTAAGTCAAAGGGCAGTTCTGAAACGGTTATTTGTTAATATTACTCTTATAGTTGTGTTATATCCAAGTCCTTCAAAAGGGAAACACGATCTTCTAGCATACAAAAATACTCTTTGATATAGGGATATAATAAAATAAGTAATATAAAAACTCCTGTAAATCAAAACAGGAAAATCCTTAAATATCATAGTCCCCAAGATAACTCATTACATTTTCATGTAAGCGAATGTTGTCAGGAGTAGATAGAACAACAATGATATATCTTTGGACAGGAAAGTGAAAATGTTCTCATAATTAAGCAATGTCTCACTTAAAGCTTATCTGAACATTAGCATAGGAACAGTGATAACAGGCTTACATTTACTGACAGGTATCGAACATGATAACGATAACATAACATGACATGTACAACAAATCTCTATTTATAGAGGATCTTCCCACTGCACTATTACTTTAAATTTAACCCCATCAGCATTGACAAATCATAAATCCCTTTTACAGGTCAATTAAAAAAATTGATTCTTATTGCTTAAAGCCCGTCTGCACTAGTTTTGCCAAGAGGGATTAGACCTCCCTGCACGGTCACCGACAGGTGGTTATCTCATCAAATCGGCTCTCAACTAAAATAAGAAAAGGGGATCATGGGGGACCCATGGTCACCAATTAGGCATTGTTTGCTATATGAGGGTGCTAGTACTGCAGTGGGGCTTTAATTGGTTGTATGCCATCTTTTAAATGCTACCCTAATTAAAGGTATATATTACATGCAAATATATGTCATGTAAGTAAAATTGTTCTAAAATGCCCTCAATAATGATGCTTTCTTTTTCTTTTAAAATATAGTCCATCTGAATAGCCTATGCCTAGTACACTCTATGCTGCAGCATTGTTTATACAGATATTTGCACCTAGGACACGTGAATACATTTGATATACAATGGGTCTATATACACAAACTTCTTATGACATACAAGATGGTACAATGGTATTAATGAATGAACGAAAATGAGAATAGGGAGTAAACTACTATTAATTAATGCGCACCCATATACTAATTCAGAATTATTTTGTGTACAAGTCTTATATTGATATAATATTCTCTTTATGCTCTTTAGTCATTAACCATTTGAATATTCTATCTTTTCTAAGAATAAACAGATTATATAATATTTGGTCATTTGTCCTATAAAATAGAATACTGAATTAAATCTCTCTGTACATTTTTGTCATAAGCTAGATGTATACCGAGTCTACATGTATACACAAATATTGTCACACATACAAGAAAATAGATGAGAATTTTATATTAGTATTCAGTAATTAATTTCTGACACTTTAGTACAGTTATTTTTAAAACAAAACAAATATAATCACACATGTAAGGAAGACTAATGTATACAGACCATATCACGTTTAGACAACTCTGCTCCTTGATTTATCTTCTTCAGCCCACTACGTATAAGCATTGACAACAAAATGTGATAATAGCTCCCACAAAGTGATCTTTCAGAAAGTTTGACACATGCACTTAATTACTTGATGAGGTAGCCACATCCATGCAAGTAGCCCTATGAATGTATTGTTCATGATCAAGCATAGCAGTAACAGCAACAGTGTTTGAAAATCACTTGTCAATCATTTCATGCAGAGGTTGTATTTCTATTTCACACAGAACTCAAACATAAAGTAGCACTAATTCTATTTGCAAAAATATGCTTTAGACAGGAGCTTTTGTGAGGCTTATTATGGCACAGGAGCAGCTCTGCTCTAATATTTCATGTCACTTTAATTCAACACCTCCTACACCCTAGCATATCAAGTTTATCAACGGCACATTTTTACAATCATAAATCACTGCACTTTGTAAATGTACTTTTCAAGCAAATAACCACCTACCTCTTCAATTGTTTTTCTGCAAAAATACCAGAAAATATCAATTAAAAAATCTCCAATATTATACATTATCAATATATATTTTGACAAAGTAAATTGTCAAGCTATTAAATCTGTTCTCCTCAAACTTTCTTTCAGGAAAATTTCACAACTTAAGAGGCAATCCAACCTATGCATCTAGTTAATTTGTGAGAAAGTAGAAAAATAAGAGATACAGAATGTCAAGAATTTGAAATAAACCAGGCAAGTATTATGAGAAAAATATGAGATCAATCTTTGCTTATTTCTATTTGCAAAATGATCAGTGGACTGTGACAAATTCACAGACAACTCTCTCATTTGTTAACTACTAAAATATCATCAATTCCCATTTTCTACCAATCACCTTCTCCCTTCAGGTACTAACCCACATAGATAGCACATTATTACACGTCCTCCAAAAAGAAAAGAGCCTCCTGAATGATACATTTGAAAAAATTGATGTTTTAGTCAGTTTGTGTTGAAATATTGAAGAGAGTTGTCCGGCACATTCTCACAGTGACATTAACAATTCAGCCAATTTGAAATTCCTGTATGTATAGTGATTACAACATTAAAAAATTAATTACTTTCTTGTTGACTGTTGATAAAACTTTCAGCAATCTGCTTCTCTGATTGTTCTGCTTTCTTCAACAGCAATTTGCTTTAAAAGTTGGATCTCCCTTTGCAAATTTATAACGGATTAAGATCTTTAACTGATCAACGGTATTATACTGCATGATGCATGCATGACCTGTGACACAGTTTAGGCATTTGAGATGTTTACTGAAACAGCATTTGTTCATGTTTACATTCCAAGAAATGGGGCACAAACAGCTGTACGTTTAAACTGTGTAATGTGATCTGCAAACTGCAGGCTTGTCTGGGTTTGTGGTGACATGTCTTAAATTACCTGTCTATAAGAATATTTAATGCTGTATTCCAGGATATTTCTCTGACAGGCTATTTAGAATGATTAGACAATCACATGTTTAAGCAGACAAGCAGATAATCCAAATACCTACAAGACAATCTTTTGTTTATGAAACATAATATATATTTCTCTATATCTATCTGTTAAATTGACTTTGCAATTCTCTCTTATGCTATGATATCAATGGAGTACAATGAAGAGTATGATTTCAGAATACACATAATCTCCAATGGAGTTCCTTTCCATCAATGATCTAAGATTCTTAGATTTCCAGAGACTATCTTGTTTTCCAGTATGGCTCCTGGTGGGATATCAATTCTCTCTCCATGATTGGCGATGATTATCACTGTCCCCTGTTTGAAGACAACAACAGAAAATGAGCAATGTTTTACACATAATTATGTAACCACAAAAACACTAAGGAGAGGTTTGGCCCATTGGTTGGAGCGGTGGTCTTGGATAGAAATGGGGTAAATTAATTCAGAGATCACTGTGTTGAAATGTTTTGTCCTCAATTCTGTCCATTCAGATGATATTACAGGAAGATCTTTCCTAGCACAAAACATCATTATGCTTTTTGATTTACAAAAATCTATTAATTCATGAATGTTCTATATTCTAGACATTGGCAGAATAAATAGGTTACAATGAAACTTAGTTATTAGAAAAGTTTAAGCTTCCTGTATGGTTTCATTACATTAATTGAGCAAGAATTTAGAGCTTCAGCTCATTTTTTGATACTTCACTTCATGACATGCTGATTAAGTAATAATTAGTGTTCAGAATGACTATACGTAGGGCAAGATCGGTCATATGAATCCTTGGTATTTCAAACAACGACCATCACTGAATTGGTGACATTTCGCATAACCATGACAACACAATTTTCTCCAGGTTTGCAAGGATTGAAATCAAACAATCTCTAAACAGAAATAAGACATGATTAATTCCATTTATAGTAATACTTCAAAGGTCAAGATCTACATCACATGGTAGAAAAGAAGTAAACATGTTTGTCCACATTATTGCAAGAGTAACATTTTTTTCTTCTTCATGGAACCTAGGAATTGAAATCGACAGATAAAGGTAAATGGGCTGAGGTATTAAAGACAGAATGAACGAAAAAGGGGCCTTGTAATAGAGACTTGGGATACTGAAGGTTGAAATGTAATGAGGTTAAAGAGAAGGTTGAGTACTGGTAAAAAAAAGAAAATTATTTCTCACAGAATCAAACGAAACTTACACTGAATGTTCAAGATTACAAATAAATGACATGTGCCAAACAATTTTGGAAGAAAATGTATACTGGCTGAGTAATGAGCATAGAAAGACAAGGAATCAAGGTAGTACCAACCCCGACACCATTCGTGTTGTCCCATACATAGCTTTCTGTGTATGTGCTTGTTACGTTACCAAGACTCGGTCAAATTTATTATGATTTTGATGACTCCAGAACCTTGCAGTGCACACCAATACTTACATGCTACATGATCAACTGTTTCTGATCCTTTCCACACCTTTTCTTTCACAATGCAATCGCATTACCAGTACTAAAGTTTATCTTTAATAGTGTAACTTCTGTTACTCCCACATAAAGTCTGCTCAATGCAAGAAAGGTATTGACTTCTATCATTCAACACACAGATAAAGCCAGTGTGGCTCGGAGTCTGAGTCCTTCACATGAAACTGGATAGACAGAACTCAAGAGCTGGGGTGCAGGCAATGCTTAGCTTAACTTAATTTAATACTTTAAAAGGTTTGTTTCTCCTGCTTGGGGATTGATGTGTAAGTGTACTTCATTTCCAAATGTCATCTACTATCTTTTAGTGTGATTTTAAATTCACATTAAAGATAAAGTTGAGTTCCGGTGATGCGATTGCATTGTGAAAGAAAAGGTGTGGAATGGATCAGGAAAAGTTGATCATGTGGCATGTAAGTATTGGTGTGTAATACAAGGTTCTGGAGTCATCAAAATCATAATAAATTTGGCCCAGTCTTGGTAAAGTAACAAGCACTGTACACAGAAACATGTATATGGGATTACACAAATGGTGTCAGGCCTACTTAACTTGATTTCCTTATCTTTCTATGCTCATTACTCAGTCAGTATACATTTTCTACCAAAATTGTTTGGCAAATGACATTTATTTGTAATCTTAAACATTCAGTGTAAGTTTCGTTTGATTCTGTGGAAATTCATTTTCTTTTTTACCAGAACTCAAGTTTATCTTTGATTTGTGGGAAGTACACAATACCTTTATAATTAGAATAATACAAATAATAAAAGTGAAGAAAGTGATGAAGATGATGATCACGAGAACCAAAATCACAACAACATAAAAACTAATTATAATAACAAAAGAAGAAGAAGAAGAAGAAGAAGAAGAAGAAGAAGAAGAAGAAGAAAGCAAGAAAGAATTAAAAGAAAGAAAATCTGTACTTACTTTGAGCACAACACCTTTACCAAAGGTGACATCTCCTGATACAGTCAGGTGATCCAACTCTAAGAGGTTGGGAATACTTGCAAATCTCTTCAAGAAATCTCGTACCTGTATCCAGTGAGCATAAAAATTGATTCTTATCTCCTCCACAGTTTGAATTTCATAAAATAAGCTTTATTTACAGGTTATCCATTACAAAGAAGTAAGAGTATAACACAGGAATTCAGCATACATGTAGGACATTTAACATGAAATACTTCAAATGATAGCATGGGCAAAACTGATCACAAGGATATCTGTAGATGCTGAAGGGAATATTTGTACTATTCATGTTTCAAATATTACAAGTTTTTCATTATTTCATGTTTCGCATTATTCAGGGGTGAT
Organism: Strongylocentrotus purpuratus; assembly: GCF_000002235.5. Lineage (NCBI taxonomy): Eukaryota > Metazoa > Echinodermata > Echinoidea > Camarodonta > Strongylocentrotidae > Strongylocentrotus > Strongylocentrotus purpuratus. Next base: position 33,449,427 of record NW_022145611.1, on the reverse strand, counting down.
TGTGATAGTTTAAAAAAAAAGGTTTTAGAGAAAGTTTAAAAAAGAAATAGGTTTTAGAAATCCAAGCATTGGCGTGAGGCGTTTAAGCCATGAAGTCATGAAAAAACGGCACCTCACCCCCTAATTTAAAACTGGATTTACATCGATATCTGGGAATATCCATTTTTGGAGAGAAAAAATCATGATAAAATATATACATAAAAACTTGGGGGAAAAATCAGGAGAAAAAAAATCGGGAAAAAATAATAATCGGGAAGCCAATTTAAATCGGGAGATTTTCAGACCTGATTACTTTAAAAGTTTAATGGTCATGTATCAAATAGTCATAACAACACAAAATAAACACAAGCCAAAATTTGATTCTGCATGCTAGGTGCTGATAGGGTTTTTGCAAGAAATATTGTACTGTAGGAAGCAGCTTATAGAATGATTATCTGGACCCTTACTTTTGCGGTTAAACACCAATGGCATTAAGAAGGAGGAGCTTTGAGGGCATGGGTACACACTACCGGTACAAACCTTGTCAAAATGGGTGCCTAGTTTGATGATGGGTGTGCTAGGGAACTGTCTCAAGGGACTCATCCCCAGGGTACCAGACTTGAGAAGGTAGAGGTTAGACATGATCAGCAAAAGATCCTGAGTCTTCTTGACTGGCAGGAAACGACTCCTGGGAACATTGACACCTGTCAAAGAAAGACATACCATCTCTTAATTAATTCTCAAATTCATCCAAGCAGAGGATCTCTGTATATAGTGGGCCAGTTCATAAATGTATTTGTGTGTTTCTAGACCACTGAAAATGGAATTGTGCAAGAAAATGGTTCATCCCAGTTTATTTGGATAACATCATACACGAATGTTATATAAAAAATAGAGCTCCAAACAACTCTAGGATGATTAACTTTATTCTGGAGGTCTCATTTGTAATTTGGGGAGACGATGCATGGATAACGGGGCCTAGGGCCTGTTTCATTCAAATTATCATCAATAATAAGTGTAATGTTTCTATACAAAATATGCTCACAGCCAATCAAATGCATTGATTTATTAGCTTATATTAAACAGGTCTGTAATTTATTACTGAAAACATGCATTATGAAACAGGGCCCTGGTCTGTGTAAATGAGACACCTACATAACGCACCATCTTCATGGGTGAATCTTATTAAAGGTAGATCAACACTGCCAATATGTAATATTGGAGAGAAAAAAGAACTTACCAAGTGGATTATCAAAGTTTTGCATGGCAGCTCCGACAGCTCTCTCTAGCTGGATTACATTCAAGCCATTATCGAGGGTCTGTAAAAAAGAAAAAAAGAGGAAAGGCTGGATGTGGTGAACTGACCTAGGAGATTGCCCACTATTAATTTAAAGTCAATAGGTGTTCAAAATCAAACATAATGATGTTGATCTTGCTAAAACCATACAATGTTAATCCTTCAAGTCTAGTTGATTAACCTTTGATCTCAAATAAATGAGATCGCTGACCATGCAGAACAACATTAATCATTCTCAATTAATGGAATATCTCTTTATCATCAACTAAAATGAGACATAAACCCCTCTAATATCAGTTCTTTTAAACTTAGAAACGTTTTAATATCAAAAACAACAATGATACTGAGCCTGATAAAGCCATATAAGTTCAGTTGTTTTAGCAGTTGTTACAATGACTTTATGCCAAGCACACGATGTTGCTGACCTTGCAAGGACATCGAACATCAATAATTTTACCTTAACCCTTTGACAACTTTGCTGAGGATGCCAAAGCCCTCTAATGTTAATTCCTTTTCTTTCCATTGATGCCAACAGTCAAAGGAAATGATTATTATGGCACATATAAAAGCCCTCTAACATAAATCTGTTTATCTTTACACGTTTTCTCCTATTTTTTTTCTTTTCTTCTTTTTTAAATGTCTTTTATGTTCATGCATTCTTCATGCATGCATGTTTCATGCTTTATTTGATGTAAATAGTAAAACTTAATTTGTATCATTTAGATGTGAATGTAAAATCATATTCTATATAATAATATTAACATGCAGACTATTTTATGTATTGATTTTGTTATTTTTGTTATTGTTTGTGAAAAGCAATGGAGAAAATAAAATATCATTGAAAAAAAAAATTACCAAACAAACCCTGTTGCTGTTGATATAAAGCCCTTTAAAAAAAAATACTATTGTGGGGACACAAACCTTATTATTGACGATGATCTCCATTGAAAGGGATTTATTTTCAACAACACGTTTAATGGCATCCAGCTTGATCCATAGATTGTTGGTATTGAAGATCCTACAAATCAAAGAGGAATGAAGAAATCAAACATGTTCAAACTTGAAGACCATAGTAAATAATTTTTAGAATAAAGGTAAAATAGTAAAATTGCATTCCCTACAATATGTTGAACTAAATTCACCAAAGCACCTAATTTACCCTATATTTCAGCTTATGCCCAGTAATAATCTAACAGGCTTTCAATTATTGTATTTTCCTTCTCCACCACATCACTATACAATCAATTTTTCTTTGAATTCAACTTAAAAGGTCAAGTATAAGGTAATACAATGGAAAAAAAGAAAAGCTAAAAAGGGGTTGAAAACCCTCTAAATTTTACCTCCTCAACTGCGTAAAATTGAATCATGGATACAAAAGAAGGGAAAGGAAGGTATAATCTAGATGGAGACTAGGTAACTAAATAAATGAATCAAAATTAAATATTCAAAATAATTAACAGATTCAAGAACTTGCACTCACTTGAATTTGGAGACGGATTTAAAATCGTCAACCTGTGGATAAGAATAAATATTGTGTTATTATAAACATACGTCTTGACATAATTGCTCTAAAATACATTTAAAACAATAATTTGTATTTAAAAAAGCGGTATGGAAATTCTTCATAATATGGAAACCACAAAGGGTGTATACTTACATGTACTACGGTATGTGGTTTAGTATTTTACCATCCTATAACAGTGTGTATCTTAATAAAGAAAATCAAATTTTTCCTAATATAGACTATAACAAAAAACAATATAGTCCTGATAAACTTATGTTATGTGAAATATCGATTATAAAGCATCGTCCACAAACTACCACTCATGTAATGACAAGTACTGTGAAATTTGGTGCTCAGAAGAACAGAATGATATACAAAGGACCCCTCATGCCTAATCGAGATGCATTCAGTGAATTGTTCATAATGACTCAAGAAGCCTCTCCCTTCATCAAAGTTATCTTAGCTTAATAGCCACACAAGTTCATGTCAGCAGCTCTTTTTGCATGGATATCTTTTGAGATCTTCTCCAGACTATAGAAAACTTGATGATATCCCAATATGATTCTCCTTACTGATGAAAGCCAAAAGATTCAATGAATGACAGGCCATCCATTGTGTTGACCAACACATCTTCCTCTTATGTCCAAATAAATTATTTATTTACAAAAATATCTACTGGAAATAAAATAGTTTAATGATCCAAAGTCATATCTTTAGGAATATGGTGTCATGTGAAAGAGGAAGAAGTTTTCCTTTTAGTAACATGTTAAAAAAGATCTAGGTATGGCTATACAAATATATTTTGCACGGTAAATCGGGTTTCCCTTTTTCTTTTCTTTTAAAAAAATACTCTACATTTTTTTAGGAAAGATTGAATTTGCTAATGAAAAAAACTTATTAGAACACTTTAAAGATTTACAATATAATGTGCTATTCTAAAATCTAAAATCATCTCAGAATGTCTTAAATTCTAATTATTAATCATAGTATATTTGTAAAGCGGTTAGAGACATTTGTATTAAGCGCTATATAAAAATTAAATATTATTATTATTATTAAGCACAACTATTGTTTTATAACAAATGCAGATATACTATCTTTAATATGTAACATTAATTTGATTGGGAGAAATCATTGATACTTACATGCCATTTTGGTACTTGGGCTATCTCAAGCAATCTCAATTTGTCGTGATACTGGATCAAGGTACCTCCCTGTCATAAGGTGATGAATAAGAATTATATTACATTAAACTGTAAATAATTATGGGAAAGACATATATGGGAAGAGGGACGGAGAGGGAGAGAGAGGAAGGGATGGGGAGGGAGAGAGAGAGAGAGGGAAATAGATACATAAAATGAAAACTTTCTGTTTAAAAGGTTACCTGTTTGCAGACATTTATGTTACTAGTACTTGGTTAAAAATGATTCACATATCAAACTACAACTGATTTCTAATCAGTCTTACTAATATTCAGAACATCAAATGCAGATTAACTCATTTCCCTACCTGTGTATATCATATATAGATACATAATTATATAATATCTCATAAAACAAAATTCCTCAAGAATGTCAAAGGGGTTTAGCTCAATGACTACTCTCATAAAAAAATGAAACTACATTATGCGATGGGGAGAGAAAGCAGATACACCTGTATCAGGGAGGTAGTTGTCCTAGAATGACCATGATCCATTATCAAAATTAAGCTCATATTTGACATCAAATCAGTAGACTTGGCTGACAGTTTTATGTTCTAAAGCCCTTCGGGGCAGTAGGAGTCTTCGGGGTGATAGTGAGCACTAAAAAAAAAAGGAAGAGGATTGTGGGGGGGGGGGGAATGGCATCTAACAAAATTCCCCCCTCCCCTCCCTTTTGAGTAAGAAAATTGGGGACAAATTGGGGAAAAGTCAGGAAGAATAGAGAAAATAAGGGACAAATTGGGAAAATTGGGATTAAATCGTAAGAAAGAAGAAAAAAATTCGGAAAAAATACAAAAATCAGGAACCGATTTAAATCAGGTAAATATCAGGCATGAGTCTTGTAGTAGTTAATACTTCAATAATATTGATTTGACATTGAAGCCTAACTACACTAGTTTATAGGAGGGATTAGACCTCCCTGCATGGTCACTGACAGGTGGTTATCTCATCAAATCAGCTCTCAATTAACATAAGAAAAGGGGACCAGGGGGAACCAATGGGTACCGCTTAGGCATTGTTGGCTATATAGAGGGGGCAAATTGCTACAAGTAGTGCAGTCCCGCTTTAAAGGTTACTAATCCCCTTTAAAAAACTAGCAGCAAGAAATATAATAATGATAAATACTCTAGTCACACGTGGGTTCCGTACGGGCCCTTTCCCACATAAGCATGAATGGATGCGTCAACTTGACTACTGTTGATTTTACATAATTTCTTCAATCTTGCAAAATCTCATTATAGAAGTATTATTATTTGAATATGTTAAATTGACACAGCAGAGCAAAATATTTGTGGTGGTTGGTGCACTTTAATCTATTTTAGATGCAGTATGTTATGCTATTACATTTCACTGAGATGATTAAGAATGTTTAAAAGAAGAATAGGATAGGATGATTTACCTTGACATCAGCCCTCGTCTTGTCAGTTACTTCCATCACCATTTCTCTGTTCTTCTCATTCATCAATAATGTTAGGATGCCTTTGAGAGAGGGAGGGTTAAGGATCACATGGTGGGACACATTGGCACATGATATGTCGTTATATTAGTTAAAGCCTTAATTACATAACATTTTAAGTTCGCTTTTATTTAACCAATTAAAGCCAACATTGGGTTCTTGTCACCTAATTCAATATTGAGATAAACTGACTTTAATTAATTCTGAATTGTTTATCATGCAGCAGATGGACTGTTTGGACCAGCTTATTATAAACCAATTAAAGGTAATACAAAGTTTTGGGAAATCATGAAAATTGGGTGGATAGTGATTCTTTACATTCTTTTGGATGCCCCTGTGGATGTTTTATAAGCACTAGAAAATTTAGCCCCTAAAACACTTCTGCTTTTGAGAAAAATTGAATTTCAAATAGCTCCTACGGCCGTACAATGGTAGCTGTGACCATGATAGTCTCAGAATGTGTAGTTGTGATATATAATTTCCAAACGGGAATAGCTAATCGGTCGAATTAAGTCAAGAAACGTTGTTTTATAGCTTAATTAATATCTTGACCTTGAGAGGGAGCTATACAACAGACAGAGTTTATTATTAACAATTTCATAACTTTAGACTCGATTTCAACCAAGACAACGATCACTGAATATTGTAGGATCGCATGCTTCCAATATGTTCATTTGAACCAAATTCATGACTTCATACCAAAACTTTGTATTACCTTTAACAAAGACTTGCTGGCAATCACATTTATTATTACAACTATGCACCATGCTACAAATTTGAATGCAACATATTCCTTTTCACAATGTTTTTTTCATATAAAAAGGATACGAAGGTCAACGGTTGCTCCCTGGTTGTCAATGTTAGCAAGGAAAAGGTACTCCTTTCCCTGTTTGATAAAGGTGTCCAGCAAGCCAGAGTTAGAGAAGGACTCGTAGATATCCCCATGACCAGGAGGGTACCAACTGAATCAAAGAAGAAATAGATTGTCATGTTATCAAGTTTGTTTCTGTTAGATAAGGTGTCCAACAAGCCTGACTTTTAGAAGCACTCATAAATGCCACTGTAACCATCAGGGTACCAACTGAATCAAAGAAGAGACAGATAGTGTCATGTTTAATTTAAAGGCAATTCTGTTGGATGAAAGTTATGACACTTTAAATGACGTTTCACTGTTGTGTTAATTAAGTCGGAGAGAAAAAAGAAACATCATGAAAATATCCCCACACAAAAGACATTGTCTGTATACTTACTTTTCAATATTGTCTCCATTGACCACAGCAGTTTTGGCGATGGGTAGAAGTGATTCTTTGTTGATTCTTGGATACCTTGATAAAGCAAAAGAGAGCAGATTTCTTATTACCAACAGACATGTTGTTTTAAGATTTCAAGTGGAACAATGGTAGACGAACAAACCGAACGCATAATGCCCCCGGCACCACCTTCAGTGGCGGAGACATAAAGAAATAGTTTTCAAGAAAATGCAAACTGCTATCAAAAGTTTGTTTTCTTCTCCTAAATAATTGTTTCAAATAAATACACTTAGCTTTGAGGGAGAATTTGAAAAATGTTCAACATTGGACTCATGATGTTTGCTGCATATTTTATTTGCTTTCCGGTTAAAGAGTGGAAAAGCTCATTTGATTGTATGCAAATACTGCTGATGTAAACTAAGAGTCAATATTTATTCATATATGTAAGTCAGGTTGACAAACTATGGGATACAAAGTCACCTTGTTGATCAACTGTAGAGCAAATAAATAGTTTCCTTGAACAAATGCTCTTTGGCAAGACATCAATCCACATGAAATGAATGGCTAACTGTTTTTTCATGACAGCTCAACTGAAGTATGGTTAAAGTAGTCACCCGAAGAGTCAAGTGTTTTGAATTGATGTGAAATTCATATCATTGCAAAGGGGAAGCCTTAAAGATCAAATACAACAACTTCCCTCTTCAAAATATGTTTGGAGCCCGCAGTAACTATCTCTTAAAAAGGTTAATTTTGAGATGCAGATTTTCTGCCTTCAGCGGTCCTCCGTAGAGCGTCAAGATTTGTGACGTCACATGCGAGACAAAGCAAGCCAAAAAATTGTATTTTATGCCTTTCCATGATATCTATATGATTTTTCAGCAAATAATACTTTAACATAATCACTACATCTAACAAATTTTGGTGCAATACAAGTCCATATCTCATGAGATTATTCTTGAATAGATTGGACATTTATAAATCATTGAAACTGCCTTTAAGTCTTCTTATCTACCATGGATCCTTGAAATAACCGTATTGTATTTTATGACTATTTTAAGAATGTGTTATCAACAGCAAATGATATGAAGTGGTATCTGTGATATCAGTGTTGCATAATAATTTGATTTCCTTTTCAAGAAATCAACACTAAGGTAACTTCAAAATCTCATTGTATTTCCTAAGAAATTAGGGAGTGTGTAAGAGGTTATTGTAAAGGTCACAAATTACAATAGATGATGCACTAGGCTACTAATATTGACCAACATGTTGATTTGTTTGAAAAATCTTTGTTAACCATGTTTGATGCTATTAGAAGCTCTTCTTCTTGGGTCACAAAACGAACCCAATCAAGTGCAGGATGCAGGTTCTGGCAGTGTACAGGGTTCTGGTAGGAGGAGGAGGGGGGGGGGGGGGGGACTAAAAGGATGTTGCATCCTCCCTATAGTCATAAACAGGTTATTTCTTAAACTATATAGAAAAGCTAAAGTAAAGATGCCTACCTGCTTTGTTGGAAGGTATGGATTTTGATGTTGATGTTGCCGTACTTGCGCAAGACCTTACTTGTGTCCTCATCTGTGTTGAAGGAGTTCATCAATACTAATGGTACGTCGCAGCCATATGTTTTATTCAGGTGCTGTATAGTTCAATGCAAAGTTGAATTGAATTACTTTCAAGGTTGAAAAATGTAACTAAACTGGAGAAGATGATGGTAGGATGACCGTGATGGTAGTGATAACAATGAAGATGATGATAATGATAGTGATGCTGGAGATAAAGAAGATCATTACATAATAAGGAGAAAGATATGGTTATGAATCACAATTTTGATACCACACATGACATCTAGAGGACACAGCCAAAAATTTCAATTCTATATTCTCATGTCTTAAAAAAACACATAAGATTTTATCTTATCCCAAGGAAGACGTGCTTACATGATTGGATCATCAGCTTGGAGCCAGAAGGGTGTTAACTCATATAATTTTACACAGAGTTAACACCCTTTCTGGCTTTAAACAGACAATATGTAGTGTAACTGGTATACCGTGTGAGTCAAACAAAAATTTACACCTAGAAAATTGCTAATTATTTTTAAAATCATCTATGAACAGTAAATTATTATACATCTTATGAAAGAGTGTTTTATCCCAAATCATTTGGTACCATTTTTGTGTGGTATGTGTTCACGCTTGGATGAACAGGTGGCATTGTTTGCGAGAGTGCAAAAATCGACTTGCGCCAAAGTGATGCCTTCAGTATGTATTATGTTGGGGTTAACGGAGTGAGAGAATGGATTGAATGTATCAAATGAAATGCATTGCATATTTTTATTTTTTTTGCAAAGGGCAAAGTCACACACACCCACACACACACGCACAAATGTGTAGCATGATTAATTTTGTTAGGGGTGTTATTTGGATCTGCAAAGACCGAATTAATACCCAAATTCCAATTGTTTTATTCAAACATCACATAGGCAACTTTGGCGCAATTTGATTTTTGCACTCTCGCAAAAAATGTCTCCTCTTCATCCAAGGGTGAACACATACTACACAAAAATAGTACCAAATGAGTAGGGATAAAACACTCTTTCATAAGACAGTTTAAAGTTCATCAATGAGTTTTTAAATAATTAGCAATTTTCTAGGTGTAAACCTTTTTTTGACTCACACTGTATTGCAATGCTCTAAACCTATGGGGAAAATAGAGATTTAGAATGGTTCTAGGACAACTACCTCCTGGTAGAAAAAAATATAAAACAAGCAGAATATGAGCCATATCAAAAGATATGTATCTGTTATCTAGTACCCTCAGCTATCATAATCTTCTACAATTTAGAATGAACCAAGACTTAAACTTGGTCATTTCAGCTCTCATGCTTCTCACACCTCCCAGCAGTATATACTTTGAATGTTTGAGTAAACAGAAGTTGTCTATACCTCAATTTGGCGGACGGTTAAGTCCAGGAAGGTAAGTTCATTTCTGACACTGATGACACTCTTTGGACCTTGGCATCCCATACTGGTACCCAGACCACCATTCAGCTTGATCACTACCAGTTTGTCCAAGTATTCACGGGCCAGAGCAGGGTCATAGTTAGGAAGCTGATTGTACGGGATCACCTGAATATCAGCAAAATCAATACAATACACATTACCTTAATACATTTATATGTGTGTCTTTTTTTTAATGATTTGTCTGTCTTAATAGTATAATAGTATACACATGACATATTCAACTGACAACTTGATCTCAATATCTGCAAAGATTAGACAGTGCTAAATCTTTTTTTCTTCTTCAATTTGTTTTATAATTACTGTAACTCACACTAACTAATGCAGATCAACTTTAATTATAGGCATACTATTAGAACACATTCAAATAATAAACTTAGATATTTCATGGTATAGATTTCTCATAGATGCTGATAAATTCAGTATGGAATACCCTAACGTACATGCCCAGTTCACCACAGTGATTTAGTTTTTTTTTTAAATCATGGTCTAAAACCTCAACTTTATATGGCTGGTAAAAATGGTAGAAATAACAATAACAAAAATAAACATGCACACACAAAACAAACAACAAATATCTTGGTTCACATTGCATAATTGATAAGGAAATTTCTTTGACATCTCTGTCCTTTGGCCTCCTTTTTTTTAAAGCTCATCACAGTAAAATCAGGGGATGGTTCAGCATCTTGGTGAATATGGGACAAAGTGTAGAAATGTTTTGGGGTGACTGGTACCAGTATAAGTATGAAGACCATAATAAATGGTTTATTACAGGTATAGACCAGTTTTGGAAATGCCCATGTCTCAAAAAATGAAATGGAAGCTCTTATCACCAACCATGTGTAAGAATATGCTTTGACTAATACGTGATGGTACAAATTTTGCTGGGAAACTGCCTACTAATTGATATTTATGGTAAATTATCATATCGATCCGGACTCTATAGATATCGCGTAGTCCCAGATACATCTTTCTGTGTACAGTGCTTGTAACTTTACCAAGAGTGGGCTAAATTTCTCATCATTTTAATGATTCCAGAACCTTGCAGTACACACCAATACTTATATGCTAGATGATCAACCTTTTCTGATCGATTCCACAACGTTTCTTTCACAATGCAATCCCATAACCAGAACTGGTCTATACCCAATAAATTAGACAGAACCTGTACAATCAAGAGCATTAAACTGTATTTGAACTGACAGTAAAACTTTTAGATGCATTATACTGTTTCATGGATTACAGGGACATTTTCTTGAGTTCTTGTTTGCCATATAATAAACAGGACTACTTAGAATCTATAAACATTTATTGATGAACTGTGAACTCCTTCTAGCAGGCCATTACAATTCGCACCCCTGAAAAAATTCACAATGTTTGTGTGAAAATCAATCCCTGGCAAAAGCAATGGCTTTCTATTTGACCTACTTACAGCATCTGCTGGTGGTGGTAGAATGTCATCCCAATCAACGGCTGCTGCTGTACCAGCCTCCTCAAGAAACTGAGCAAACAATTGTTTGTATCCCTCAAACTGTTTCCCTATCGCCTAGATTATCATAAAGAAAAGGGGAAAGGGAGATGAAGAGAGGGAGAAAGAGAGAGGGAGAAAGAGAGAGGGAGAAAGAGAGAGGGAGAAAGAGAGAGGGAGAAAGAGAGAGGGAGAAAGAGAAAGGGAGGGAGAAAGAGAGAAAGAGAGAGAGAGAGAGAGAGGAGTGAGGAGGGAGGGATAAAGGGGGAGGGAGAAAGAGAGGGAGAAAGAGAGAGGGAGAAAGAGAGAGGGAGAAAGAGAGAGGGAGAAAGAGAAAGGGAGGGAGAAAGAGAGAGAGAGGGAGAGAGAGAGAGAGAATTTCAGAGACACAATTTTATTGATAGCATTCATCATCATCTATTATACTCAAACTTGCTGTACAGTAAGACCACATTATTTTGTTTCCCTCAAATGATGATTTACATTTCAACATGATAAAGCAACCTGTAAAGGAATATCACTAGGCTAAAAGACCACTTTTTTATAACTGAGGAGCAGTCTTTAAATACAGATTTCACTGATATTTACAACACCCATTATTAGAGCAATTTAGAGTGGCATTGAACAACTCTCTTTTTTTTTTTATCCCAAAGATTCCATCTATCGTGTATTGGTCAATATCTGTCTAGGTTCAAGGTTCAAGTACAGTATTGTTGTACATCATTGGAAATTATAAACCCAGACAGTTTTTTTTTTTTTTTTTTTTTTTTACTACTACAGTGTATTTGTCTTTGCTAAAAATAACTTTTCAACAGTCAAGCCTTGGCTAAGTACTTTGATATGAACCTCTCAAATGTTGATAGGCATACAAATATTTATCTTAATAACCTTTGACAAGAACCTTCTACGGGTATTCAAACCGCAGACCTGCACCTCTTAATTGTACATTTATTCAGCCAGAAGGCAACATACCTTAATAGTCACGTGATAAAGGCCGGCTCACATAGTAGCGGCAAAGACCCCGCAAAAGGCGACGGACGTTTTGCCGGCACAAAATTATCAACACGCTGTAAATTTGCCGACAGACGGGACTGATAACTTTGACCGTCTGTGGTCGCTAGTGGAGGTTGAAGGCAACACACGATGATTGGCGGGAAATTCAATATTGCAATTCGCAGCTTAACGTAGCTCATAGTGTGAGCCGGCCTTAAAGGTGGTATTAAAATCAAGACCTACAGAGAGACAGCACACCATTTTTAATTTCTGTAGGAAACAAATTATTTCATATCGAACATTCGTACCAAAAATTTCTGGCATAGGTCTACTTACGGGTCTACTTTCTTCAGGACAGGTATCTAATAACTTGTCCATCTCCAGGGCTAAGTGACGTTCTGCATCTCTCCTTGCCTGGGACTGGAACTCTTTCTGACTTGGACTACGCTTCAGTCCACTTCCCTAGAAAATACAAGAATAGAAATGTTCAAACTACAATAACTACATTGTTTGTGTGGTTAATCATCAAAGCACCATACTGTGTATGTGTACTTTCAACCTACTCAATGAATTAAAAGGCAATCCTGCACAATCCACACTAACTGGGGATCATTCATGCATGGCAGTCGCCATTTTACAGTAGTCAGATCCTGTCACGACCATGTATCCAAAAAAAAAAATGCTACCTTTATTCCACAGATAATATATTTGAATGATTGGGGAAGGGGAGAGGAGGGTTCGAGGGGAAGGGGAGAGGAGGGTTCGAGGGGAAGGGAGGGGAGAATTTGAGGGAAGGGGGGGGCGGAAGGGAGGGGGGGGGAGGGAGGGGATGATGAAAGAAAGGCTTTCTCCTGAAAGATCCTATTAGCACATTAGACACTCCAACTGCTACATTAGAGTAGTAGTTCCTCAGGAAACTGTGTACACTTTTAAAATGTATTAATCCCTTTGAATCAATTTATGTTAAGTACGATGGCAGCAGGTGATAAACCAACAAAGATGACAGACAACATTAAATACAAATACTATGAAATTACACAAGTAAAAGTGTTTTCAATGCAAATAGCTGTCCATATAGCAATCCTTCAAGCTAATTTAAGTTAACACTGATGATTCCTTTACATATTTGTTACAGACTTGCCTGGTTCATAAGCAATGATGCATAGGCATCTCCGTCCTGTCCAAATGGCATAATGGCTATGATCTGATACTCCAAATATTACAACTGTTTATGATAATGCACCAATGAAAACAGCATCGGCTGGTCTTCCTTTCCTTTGTAATGATCACACGATACCTTTAGCTATCACAGTTCAAGGCAAACAAAGTATGAAAAACAGCAAGTATCCATACCACTTAAACTGGCAAATTATTGAGCCTGCAATCAATAGTTTAAAAGTAGAATATGCAAACCACTGGATACACCTGTTGCCAACTCATAATATGACATTTACAATGAAATGTGCACCATTCACACTGCATGCCTCATTTCACAATGAGCACACATGAACTGTGAAAAGAAAACTTAAACAAGCAGGCAAATTCAGATCATGAACGACTGTTACCAACTTCCCATAGACCAGTATGTGATTTAAGCTATATCTACGTGTCAAGGTATAAAGTGTCAAGGTATAGGCGAGTGGCCACTTCAATTTGTGCCATGTGTGCTTGTGTCTAGAGTATTATACGCTTTCCTAGATCAAACATTGCAGGGCATTTGTCCAAACAGTTTGTCGAATCTATTTACAATTAAGTCACATGGACACTACAGATCTAATACAGTCTCACACACCACACACACACAGATTTAACAAATATTGAACCCCACAGAATCTCTCCAAACCAAATCTTCACCCTCATTATGTTCATACAGCCCTATCATAATCTGTTAGACTTTGATAAGAAGTTTTCTTTCATTGATACTATAAAGGTCTCCATGGCTGGAGTCCTGAACTCTAAGATAGCAAATATAGTCAACAGCATCAAAGTCTAAAGTTCTAAAGTAAATATGATCTCTCTATCACGTGATTGTTATTAGGTAAATCTGCAGTAAGAGCTTGTGATTAGAAAATTTTATTTTATTGTGTCATTTTAGATGCACACCAATTCAAGAAAGACTTCTTTAATGTGAATATTCTCATTTACATATTTAAGTCCAAAATATAAAGCATAAAGCATTTTGAACATGGCCTGGCCTGTCCTACCTACATGTTTACATTGGTAAGTTAAATGGTATCCTTTGAAGCACAATTTTCTTTTACTTTGTTATGTTTTGAGGTTTTCAAGACTTAGTTGACCCATTATGAATCCATCTCTAAGTGTTTTATGTAAAAACCCTTTACCCTTGAAGATGACTAGAACAGTTGATACTATTTCATGTGTTGGTATGCCCATGTGCCATCTCTCAATTGGCCTAATATTCTGTATTATACTTGTATGTTTGTGCACAAAGAAACAGATTGAAAGGGGTTAAAATTAGTATCAAACTTTAAAACAAACTTACAACTTGGGCTGGATACCATTTCATTATTCTTTGCAAGTTTGGTGGTTGCTTGAGTGTAATAAACCCCCTCCCCTCCCCCCACAAAGATCTTAGGAATTATAATACAAATGCATGCTTCCTCTCTTCTCCAAAGCAACAAAGGTTTTTTAACCACAAGATGAACATAAATTGTCTGCTGAGAGCCAGAATGATGATGATATTTAACTCATACAATTTAACAGAGTTAACACCCATCTAGTTCTCAGTAGAAGAAATTAAAAGCAAGAGGTGTGTTCTTTTCTGTTTTTCACAACATCAGCTAACAGTTTATCCTTAAAGGGAAATCTAACCCAAATAGACAACTACTCTAAAAGAAAGCAGAAAATCAGAGAAGCAAACTGATGAAAGTTTCAATCACTATACATATGGGCACTTTAAATTGGCTGAAGCGGCAATGTCAATGTGATGTAGTGCCGGACTACTTTCCCAGTGCCGGACTACTTTCCCATCTATCCCAACATATAAAATGACTAAAATGCAAAGTCATCCACTATGGATGTAGTAATCCCTAGTATGACTACATTTGTACGATGTGACCAAGCCATTACCTGCAGTTCAACATGAAAAAGATCTGGGAGAAATATTTGATAATAAAATGTCCTATTCAAATCACATTGACACTGCTTGCAATGCTGCAAACCAGAAATTAGGAATCATCAAGCGTACTTGTTCAACTATGGACAACAAGGGACTCACACAGGTACATGTATATAAACAATTGTGAGACCCAATGTGGCATCCTTAAAGAAGAAACATATCCTCAAAGTGGTAAAAGTTCAACGTCATGCTACTAAACTCCTTCAACCTCTCAGAAGTCTTCAGTACAAGATACGGCTAGCGCAACTACGTCTGCCTTTATTATCATACATACGTCATAGAAGCGACATGCTACAGGTCTATAAGATAATGCATGGAATCGACGACCTCCAGTCAACTAATTTCATTCATCATACCACTGTCACAGTAACAAGAGCAGGTCACTCGTTCAAACTACAAAATAAACATGTAACTCTAAATTGAGGCAGAGCTCTTTTTCACAGAAAGTAGTAAACGAATGGAAAGGTCTCCCATCGTAAGTACAAGAAAGTCCATCACTCAATTCTTTCAAATCAAATCTTGATATGAACTGATCACTGAAGAAAGACAAGTTTAATCTTGATGAATTTTTCAACTGTCCATGTTCATCCGTAATTCATCCATAAGCCAAATTCAAGAGTAACCCACTAGCAGACACCGAGGGGCAAATAAGTTTTGTAGAACTTTATGCCTACTTCCAAGGTATGACAAAACTAAAATGCCGTTTAATTTTGCAGACCATAAAAATCTATTGTGCTTATTCTATGACGAAAATATCTAATACTATTATGCGATTGCCATGTAACGCTACATCGAATAGCACCTCACTGTTGTAAAGAAATTATTAAACTTGCATCCAGTAGACTATGATCATGTGATCGATCTTGTTACTGAAAACAAGTCGGACAAAAACATTGAAACCAGCAGAGTCTATTGGATACAATCAAAAATTCTTCAAATTTCTTTCAAATACAAATAATAATACAATGTTGTTAAGCATGAGACCATTCTCTTCTATCTCTCCTGCCAAACAATCTGAAAACAAAAGAATCAATCGAGGGGAATCAACCGAGGGGAATCAACTGTTAAATGAATTTGTCATGAGTCCTTGAAAAAATTGATTACTACTGCTTGTCATCATAGTATTAAAGAGTAGCAATGGCGAACGATTTTCACTATAATTTAGAAATTGTTGTTTGGATTGCTTTTCCCTAAAAATTACCATGAGATATCAAGCAACATACATGTACAGAACTACTCTATGATCAACAAACATGATATTGTTTTGAAAACAGAAAACATTGGAACTAGAATGATTAAGAGATAATGCGATCATGTAAACAAGTGCAATTTGTCCATGTTAAAGGTAATACAAAGTTTTGGGAAAATTTGAAAATTGGGTGGATAGTGATTATTTACAATTTTGATATATTTGGAGGCCCCTGTGGATGTATTATAAGCACTAGAAAATTTAGCCCCTAAAACACTTCTGCTTTCGAGAAATATTGAATATAAAAATTTACCGGTGCTCCCGGTAAATCTTGATGAATTTCAAATAGCGCCTACGGCCGCACAATAGTAGCTGCGACCATAAAAATCTCAGAATGTGTAGTTGTGATATATATTTTCCAAATGGGAAAAGTTAGTTGGTCGATTTTAGTCAAGAAACATTGTTTTGTAGCTTTATTAATATCTTGACCTTGAGAGGGAGCTATACAACATAAATAGTTTATTATTTACAATTTCATAACTTTAGACCCAATTTCAATCGCAACAACGATCACTGATGGTGGTTGAAATCGCATATGCTTCCAATATGTTCCTTGGAACCAAATTCATGACCCCATACCGAAACTTTGTATTACCATCATCCAGTACCAAATACCCAAGCAACACTCGAGCCAGATGCAAACAAAGGTAAACTTAAAGACATTAATATTGTCTTTTGTCATGACTGTATTTCTACTTGTTTCTTTTTCCTATTTTGGTAAATTTGAAATATTACAACTGTTTATGATAATGCACCAATGAAAACAGCATCGGCTTTTCTCCTTTAAATACCTAAGCAACGAATTGAGAGTTTTGGTAGACATCTTATAGATGTACAGAACATGTAGTTTAGACATTAATCATGGGCACACAACGTATAGCAAAAGATAATCAGGATAATAAGGATCAGAATGATACCACTCCTACTAGGCCTATTGTTACATGTACTATACTACACTTGATGATTACCTGGTACCCTCATACAAAAGAAACATGGTAACCATGGTTTTTTGTCCAAATTACCATCTACCATGGAGTACAGTTCTTTTTTATAAGGGTATGCTGATGATGCTGATGATAACAATGATATGATAATAATATTCATCATCATCATATATCATTATGTTCGTATTCATAATGATGATAATAATACTGATAATAACTAGAAATGCAATCGTGTCACAAGGATATGCATGCAATGATGCCCGTCTTTCTACATGTCAAACGAAAGAGCTTCTCTCAGACTTTCCAGAGCAATTTGTACCTGTACTTAAAGTCTGTACCTCTGTGATAGTGGAGAAAGCTAGGGCGAAAGAAAGGCCTCGAAAATCGGCCCGAAAACGGACGAAATGGCGTCTAGACGGTCAAGCATTAGTGATTCCAAAGAACGAAGATCTCACTGACCTTGATGGGATGCTAGAGACTATGCCTTCAAAGTTTGAAATGAATGCCGGTAGAGTAAGAGGAAAGGACCTAGATAGGAATAACAAGCACTATGTGCAAAACGAATGTGATTTCCGGATGAAAACAAGAGGAGACGAAGAATATTAATAGGGAAGAATGTGAACGTAAATAATGCAAAGACGAAGATCGAAGACCGGGGACCATCTCTTCCTCTCTCTCCTCCCCCGGGTGCTCTACATAGTACTGCACGCCAATAGTCATGATAGTATAAGGGTCACCTGACTTCGGTCTTCATTTTCCAAAACACCCTGGGGTATTTCGGAAGATAATGACCAGGGACCGTCTCTTCCTCTCTCTCCTCGATCTGGCCGGGCGCACATGCGATTATTAATGGTGAAAATACAGTCATCCCTGTCTTAGCAGCCATCTCCCTTTAGTAGACACCTTCCTATCAGTGGCCACTAAAAATCGGCTCCCATGGATATAAATTATGTTTTTAAGAACCTGTATGCAGCAGCCACCTGCTGTAAAGGCCATTTTTTGAGTTCCCCTGGGTAGCCATTAAGAATAAGAAAAGGAAGCCATTATAGACACTTTTTCCCTGTAGTTGGTTTTCCTTTGCATAAGTTGTTAAGCTTATTATCAATGTTATTTTTGTTAACATTACTATTATTATCATTATCATAATTTTTATTAATATAATTATTACCATCATTATTGTTATTATTATCATAACCATTATTATCATTATCATTTTTGTCATTATTAGGTAGTCTGTCGTCTTTGACAGATCACCTATTGATTTCGTCAGAATTTTCTTTCTTATTATTCTTTCTTTTTATTTATTTCCACCCAATTTTTGTGTATAGGAATTAGGATAACACGAAATTAGTGAATTGTGTCATTTCAATTTTGGCAGTCATACATGTAGTGCATTGTCATAGTCGGTCTTGCAACATTTTCAAGTTCATCAGGTCTTCATGACGTCATCCAGGCGCCATTTTGTGAAATTTTCTGAAAATCAAATTATGAAAATCAACTTCAATGCTCAGAATCGTCTCAAATTCATTTTCCATACGTTTCAGGCCATTTTGAGATTTTCAAATTGTTTATATTACACTCTATCAGTCAATATCTGAAATATTGGATGCCTCTGATTACAGTTTGTTGTATGAAATTTAGGATAATTGCAATATCATGCCTTTGTTTTTTATTGGAGCGCGCCCTGCTTTCTGTGTCAAATGCACGCAGCTGACAAAATGCAAAAAATGGGTATGCGCTTGGGCGAACAGGGCTGCTTGGGTATATACTCATTTGACAAAATGGTCAATCAAAAAAAGGAGAGGGAGTGAAATATGCTAATTACGGTCCTCGCAATCGATACCAATTGATGAGCTGTGGACCAATCACACCTTTGAATCTGTAAGAGCTGTCTACTATAGCATGACTAATTTTGTAAAACAGCATCACTGTCAATATTTATTATTCAGAGAGGTCTGTAGTTGGATATCTTTTGTTTCTCAACTTTGTGTGTAACTTTGTGCGAGGGCGGATACCATACAGTGTTTGTGCGATTTAGTCGCTACATTTGAGGTCTTTTAATTGCTGAGATCCACACTGGTTAACGTGTTTAAATTTCATTTTGTGCGAGTATAAATACAAAATACAGTGCGGTGGGTGTGTGTGTGTGATTCCTGTCATTTTTACTGTACAATGGATTTGTACAATCTTGAATTTCTCAATCCCTAGGGCTAGGGGCTGGTGTTGGTGAATGGTAAAATTACACATAAATCGTACACACCAACCGCGATACTTGATTAAGCAGACCACATTCAACACCAGCCCTTGAAGGACAAGTCCACTCGAAAAATAACTTACCTTCAATAAAAGCAGAAAAATCAGACAAACCAATCAAAAAAAGTTTGAGCAAAATCGGATAACTAATAAGAAAGTTATGAATTTTTGAAAAGGTATGTAAAACTATGGAACAATGAGAATCACAACATAAATTGCCAAGATGGTTTTCAGTTTGTGACGTCATGTCCTCACTATTTATCAATTAATCCCATTAATTTCCCTTTTTATTCCCCAAAACTTGATTTCCCCATGCCTTTGCCCCGGTTATATGATTTGTATCATATTGCATGCTTGAAATTTCACAAAATCTGTTATGAACTTTGAAGAATTTATACTATTTTCTGAATATTGTATATTCATTTCTTTTGATTTTTATATACATGTAAATAGTTTATCAAAATTCACATTTTTCATGATTTAACTGGAAAAAGTTATATATTAGTGCATCCACACAAAAACATATTACTATTAATCTAACTTGGATGCTGGTGTGAAGAAATAAGATTCTTAAGGAGAAAATAGGAAATTTATATCATCAATATAAAGAAAATAATTAGTGGACAGTGAGGACATGACGTCACAGACTTATGAGTGAGTTGCCAATTTGTCTAGTGATTTTCAAAGTTTTTAATGGCATTAAAAATTCAAAACTTTCTTATTAGTTATCCAATTTTGCTCAGACTTTTTTTTCAAGTCTGAGAAAAATCTTTTGATAGTTGGTCTTAGTTTTCTCACAATTACGAATTAAAAAAACTGTGTCAGTGTGTTCGACCAATTCAAGACTAGCCGCTGACGAGCAACTTTATTTTCACACAGAATTTAAAAGTCATTTTGGACTTTGTCCCGGCAATGACACACCCATTCCCTCGGGCCTGTCTAATTCTGAACATAACCATTGACCATGCAATTTAAGTGTTTCAAGGCTCTTATGGACAGATTAGGGTAGAAGGAATCCTCAACTTTGGAGCTAAATACCTCCTATTTTATGACACTTCTGGAGTCGGGAGATGGTTGAGTTGTCTTATGATAATTACTTTCTTTTGAAACTGTTCTAGGACACTTACCCCCTGGACATCCACCCCCCGGATAACCACCCCCAGTCAACTACTCCCTAGGACAAATACCCGCTAGGGCAACTACCCTCTAGGACAACTACCACCAGGGACGACTACCCCCTGACAACTACCCCCTAGGACAACTACCCCCTAAGGCAACTACCCCGGACAACTACCCCCTAGAACACCTACCCCCAGGACAACTATCCTAGGTGGTAGTTGTCCCGGGGGGCAGTCGTCCTAGAGGGTGGTTGCCCTAGGGGGTCAAAATCTGCAAGATCGTCAACAAATGGTGAAAGACTGTTACGGATCCATGATTATAGGTATGTTTTGGGGTGTTTAATATGTTTGTAAATATATTATTACATAAATAATTTAATTTTGTAATTATTTACTTTGTTTAGATCTAGTAAAAACCCGACTTGGGCGACGAGCGCACAAATCGTAGGCGTAGCACGTAGAACTTTAGCTCACATTTAACGCATGCGCCAAACGTTCATCCGATCTTGACAAATCGAACCCTCATTTTACTAAATTGGCGCCAACGAGGGCCCTTCTTATTAGCTATCGCTGTCTTCCATTCACTCAATGTTATAAGATATTTGTATTTTGTGCTAGGAGCTAGCTTACGATTTTCTGTTTGTTTTGATACCCAAATTATGATATTTCAGTCATACTCTATATTTGTTTCGATTTTTTCAGCATCCTTAAAAGTTAAGTATTTCACTTAAGTTTAAGTCTTACATAACTACTATTTGAGTTCAAACAATTCTCATTTTCGTTATATTTAAGGTACAAACTAGAAATTTATTCTGAAATGTTTGTTGATTTTTCTATTTTATGTGTGTGCAATTTCATGTGTGCGTCAGTTATGTGTGAAGTGCGTCACCTGTTTAAAATTAAAGCATGACATGTCATAATCTCTGTGGTGTGATGTAATATTTACGTATTGACTTTGCCATTGGTTGCGCTCCAGTTAAGTAGACCCTCTCTCACTTAAATTAGAAGCCACTCGAGCAGATCGGCCAATCAGAGCGCATAAACTCACTGTACAACGCCCAAATTTCTTTGTGCGTAGTAGCCTTACCCCAGGGTATTGGCCTCCGTAAATAGCATTGTCCTCGAACTTAGATCTAAGTTGCGCTTAAGCCTCAAGTTAATTAGGCCCACTCTCACTGAAATTCAAAGCCACTCGAGCAGATCGGCCAATGGGTGCGTAAACTCATTGTACAATGCTCAATGCGCAAAGTTGCTATGTGGCGAGTCTACCAACGTTAATACATTATTGTGCATTGGGTGCCTAATATTACTTTGTGTGCGATTGTCATTGTGTGCAATTGCTGCCTCTCAGTCTCACTAAGTCTCAGCACGGTATATAGGTATGCAGCACTAGTGGTCTATATGCATTAGCATTGACTCTATGCTTTGCTGGAGTGCCCCCTGCCCCTGGTCGCAATTTGCATAGACCCCTCTCTATATTAAATTATTATTACATTCGACAGTTTGGATCTCAACACAATTTCTTACGCGTGGGACTTGATAATGAAATGGAGATTCATATGCTACCGGCTACAGTACAAACAAAAACGGGTATGGAGAACGTCACAGACGTAAACAAAGATAGGAGATTATATTTAAGATCTGCTCTTCAACTGAGCTTACCATACCTTTTCGAGGGGACTTTGGCCCAAAGCTGCCATCGCACTTTCAGTCTTGTTTGTGTGGCTTGTGAAGAATCCTCTTGTGAACACACGTGAACTTTGATCTCTTGCTATGGGCCTACGCTACATTATACAGTGTACCGAGAATCGGCGTTAGCGTAGTCCGATAAGGCGAGCGAGGGGGCCGAGGAAATATTTAGCTGCAACTTAGCCGACCAGCCGAATAAGCGGGAAGTGGGAGGGGGGGGGGGGGGGGGGGTATGGGAGGTTTTTTTTTTAACTCAACACCTCCCCCCCCCCCCCCCCTTGACCACCAACAACAACAACAAAAAAAATCTTTTTTTTTTGCCAGGGGAAGGGGGCCTTTAGGCGCTGGGAGAGGGGGGGGGGGGATACTCAGATTTGGTTTGGACGGGGTGTGCCGCTCAAGCCTCGAAACCCTTACCCGTTAGAAGGGGTCATTTAAGGGCATTTTCCCCGAAAAAGACCCATTTTTTACAACTTTTGGGTCAGTTATTTTGGTACAAATTTTGGAAATTTTGAAAAAACGGACCCATGCATTCTTAATGGTATTTTTGTTAAAAGTGGGACCCATTGTTGGAGAGTTTTTTGTGAGAAAGTGAGCCATAAGAGCGTCACACCCCCGTACGTCCTAAAATGTGAGTACCCGCCCCACCAAGAGGGCATATACTTTTTTTTGCTGTCCCGAAATTTGAAAATTTGACCGATCGACATTCCGTTCCGTTGGGGGGGGGGGGGGTAAGGTCATCGTTTTAAGGTCATCCATTAGGCTAATGGGGGGGGGGGGGTCCCAAAAAAATACACATAAAAAAAACTCAAAGGGGGGGGGGAGGGGAGTTGACCCCCCCCCCCCCCCCCCCCTGCGTACGCGCCTGCACCAAACTAGTTCTCTCTAATTTCCGGAACCGGCCTAGAAATATTGTAAAAAAGTCGTATAAACTGTTGTACGGATAGTGGCACGCCATATATGCCGCCATATTAACATGACCTTTACCCTAGGGTAATTTTTCTCCGTCTGAACGTAGCTAAAAAAAAAAATCAGCGCCGACTCAGCAGGCCGGTGAATAAGCGGGGGGGGGGGGGGGGGTAAGAGCACATTTTTTTTATTAAGGGGGGCCCAATACGGTGGAAAATATTTAGCAGCGATTCATGCAGCCGGTGAATACGCAAGAGGGGGGAAGGGGGGCGGGGTGATGGAAATGAGAAGCACTATTTTTTTAATTTTTGTTATTGTGGTAATGGTTGACCCAAAAAGCTGACCTTACCCCCCCCCCCCCCCACCCCTCCCCAACGAAACAAAATATCGATAGGCCAAATCGTCAATTTTTGAGACACACACACACAAAAAAAAATGTCCCCCCCCCCCGCTTATTCAGCAGCTGGCTGAGTCGTTGCGAAATTTTTGGGACAAAGAAAAAAAATTCCTCTTACCCCCCCCCCCCCCCCCCCCCCCCCCCCCCCCGCTTATTCAGCGGCCGGCTGAGTCGTTGCGAAATTTTCGGCGTGATCTTCAAATTTTAACCCCTCCCCCTCCCCCCTCGAAAAATCCTGCGTACGCGCCTGGGACAGGGTAACAAATTCTACAAAAAACACTGTATGTCGGCCTTACTCACTTTTACAAACTTGATCGGTGCCCCTGTCCCTCTCTCAGTTCCAGTCCTGCCCACTAAAATATGTGTGGACTCACATAACGCACTGTTTGGTGCTGATATATTGTTGTTGCTGATATATTATTGTTGCTGCTGCTGTTTTTTTACTTTAGAAACAGAAATAAGCAAACAAGTGCATCTTTGTGCTATAACTGCTCTTCTCTATCGGTTTTAACTTCTTCTTCTCTTCTGTTAATTAGCTTCAAATTAAAGGCCATTAAACCTCTTACGAAGATCTGTACAGAAGGCTTTGTCCAGATTATCCATTAACGTATCAATCGTTTTGACACGGCGTGTTATATTCTTTTGGGCCAAGTGGTAGGCTGGGTGCAGACGGAATCCGTGCAGGCGCAGATCAAGGGCGAGCGGGCCTTGCCCCCCCCCCCCCCCGCACAAAAAGGGAGAGAGAGAAGAAAAAAAGGGAAAGGGCAAGGGAAAGAAAGAAGAGGAAGAAGAAAAGGAAAGAGGGATGAAGGAGATTCGGGGGGGGGGGCAGAAAGGGCCTTGCCTGCCCCCCGCCACCGCCAACAAAAAAAGAGAGAATGAAGGGAAAGGGAAAGAGGAGAGCTAAAAGGGAACAAAAAAGAGGAAGAAGAAAAGAAAAAGGAGGAAGAAGGAGATCGGGGTCGAAAGGGCCTCCCCCCCCCCCCCACCATAACAAAATAAGAGAGAATGAAGGAAAGGGAAAGAAAAAAAAGAGGAGATAAAGGGAAGGAAAAATAAGGAAGAAGAAATGAAAAGAAGGGGGATATCACTTGAAATTTTCCCGCCAACAAGTTCTAGATCGGGAGGCCAAAAGGCACTTGCCCCCCCCCCCCTCCGCCCCCGCCAACAAAAAAGAGAATAAAGAACCCCCAAATAAAATTGGATAGTCCGGTGATTTACAGATGTTGCTGAAATGACGTAATTTTTCCGAGATTTTTCGTCACTTTTTAGTAAATTATACTTTTTTACGCGTTTGTTGGAAAATGACAAATTCCTAAATTTACAGTCAGGCAAGAAATATGCCGTGATTGAATGCCTAAAGCTTCCAGGGGCGCTATTACCCCCGGGACCCCACCTAGGGCCCTAAGATGTGCTCCTAGATGCTAATTTGTCGGTAATCTAATGCCTAAAACCCCTAAGCATTTGGGGGCTCCACCCCTTGTACCCCACGCAAATCAGTGTCCTGCCAGTGAAACAAATAAGGTATCAACCGTAATTAACATCTAAAACCCCTGAGCTTCCGGGGCTCTGCACTTTGAACCCAACCAATGGCCCTAAGGTGAGCCCCTAGATGCTCACCTGACCGTTATTTATTGTCTTAAACCCCTGAGCTTCCGGGACCCCACCTAGGGCCCTAAGATGTGCCCCTTGATGCTCATTTGACGGTAATCTAATGCCTAAAACCCCTGAGTATTTGGGGGCTCCACCCCTTGTACCCCTCGCAAATTAGTGTCCTGCCAGTGAACCAAATAAGATATCAAAATATGCTCATCTGACCGTAATTAAATGCCTAAAACCCCTGAACTTTCAGGGGCTCCGCCCTCTTGATCCACCAGGGGGCCTAAGACGGGCCCTTGAATGTTTATCTGAATGTTATAAAATGCTTCAAATCCCTGACTTTCAGGGGGCTCAGCCCCCTGGACCCCACTCCAATTAGTGACCTGCCAGTATCATGAATAACGTATCAAAATATGCTCATCTGAACCCCATGAGCTTCCAGGGGCTCCGCCCCTTCATCCCCGCCGGGGCTTTGCCCCTAGACCCCACGCCAATTTATGGTACGTTCTATCTGATCGTAAATAATTTAGCCTCCCCCCACCCACTTTGAAAAACGTTCAGCGGGGCCTACATGTAAGAGTGAGGTGATGCATATTTTTTTTCTGCCCCTACCCCAAACATTTTTGCTCATTACGCCATTGCTGGTCACCATTACGTACCAATATTTGGCACGTGCCCCCCAAATTTTTTCAAAGATTGGTTGAACTTTTTTAGACCCCTTTTTTTGCCCTCGATCGATTACATGTATGTGCCCCCCCCCAAACATCAAACTCTGGCTACGTGCCTGTACCAAGGTAGTAACTTGTCTATAATCATTGCGACTTAACTGGTTTGTCCAGAATCTGGCCGATTTATTTTGTGATCTCCACCACACCGTACCAGCGCAAATATTCATATATACAAATATTAATATGCAGCGCTAGGATGGCATGGTTAGGAAAAAAAGACGCGGCCTGGTTATTTTAGAACAGTCCACCCCCCCCCCCTCCGAACTAAGGGAATATCTCCCAAATGTAAATTGAGATACTGAAACCTGCCATAGAACTGGATAAATTATCGTATATGATTTTGACACATTTTTGTAGAATAAGAGAATGCCCATGTAATGATTCGAAAAGTTATGATATGCTATATGATTAATTGTTTTTAACATACGTTTGTTGGGACCAGCCACTTAATTAGCAGCACAAGATCATCCCCCTCGCTGTATATATTTTAAACCATTCATCTGTTAAACCTTTCCTCTGTGCCTTTCTATCTCACTCTCCATTTTCTCTACCATGTCGGTCTATTCTCATCAGCATTTCCACTCTTTCCATTTCTTGCTCTCACTCCTATTGTTTTACATCGGAATCGGTATCATCCTCTCTCATTCTCTCAATGTCTTACTCGTTCTTGTCACCAGCACGTCAACATCAACATGGTAAATAAAGACACAAGACACGGTTTCAGTCACTGTTTATGCTGTTGCTTCTCGTGGTTTTATCTTTTTTAGTTACAGTGACTATTCAATTTTCTTGCTTCTCATGGTTTTTTCTTTTTAGTCAGTTACAATAACAAACAAAAGACATATTTACAAGACATATAACATCATATAATACACATGAGCGAACAGGTTGAGATAAAGGATCGGTTTTGTCACACTGCTACCACTCCCATCTGATTGCATGTGTATAGACAAGCCATGGTGTGATTGTATCCCCAAACAAAAGATGACGCAGGAACGCCCGATCCGAGTCACGATCAGCCTCTACCATCCGTCGGTTAAAATGCACAAATTCGGCTTGTTGAGGAGAAAGAGGAGTGTTTATGAGTGTGTGTTGGTGCTATGTCAGGAACAAAGCACCACCACACACTCACTCACACTGCCATCTCTCTCTCCAACAAACCGAACAAGTGCAAGATAACTGACGAATGAAAGAAGCTGAAAGTTTCCCAAACCGAGCGCCTCCCATGTATCCTACGTCATCAATTGCTAGGAGATAAATCACACCATGACTGCTCTACACACACGCAATCAAACGGGAGTGGTACCAATGTCACGAAATAATAATGATAATAATAACATTAATTAATACGCAAAGGGACAGGCTATCCTGTAATGTGTTATGCGCTATAGAAGAACTGAGTATTATTCTTCTTATTATTATTATTATTATTATTATTATTAATACAATAAACAAAATAAAGCTATGAGAGACAATAGACACTATAATGACAAGGGCTTAATACCCTACAGATGTTAGAGTTCTTCTCATCTCAACCCAACAGACCCCTCTTACCAAATCATGGAATTCGATGTCACTAGCACAGGCATCTTCAGAAAAGAAGTAAACAGCTCTGCGTTTGGTCACAACCAGACGCATCAACAAAGATTTATCTAGCTGTGATCAAACGCAGAGTTTGTTCTTCCGCCATTCTGAAGGAGAAGCCTGTCCCAGAGATATCGGAGAACATGATTTGATCTTAAAGCTGTTTGGTTCAAATGAGAATGCAACCCAACATAGTTAATATCAATAATAATATCAATGTTTATGATGATGATGATGATAATAATGTTACTACTAATAATAACTAATATTAATTATAATAATTTTAACAATAATATTAATTATTTAAAGGATAATGGAATAATTATATTAAAATATTAATTATAATACTCTTAACAATAATATTAATTATTTAAAGGATAATGGAACAATTATATTAAAATATTAATTATAATACTCTTAACAATAATAATAATTATGTAAAGGATAATGGAATAATTATATTAAAATATTAAGTTTAATAATCTTAACAATAATTATAATTATATTAAAATATTAACTATTATAATCTTAACAATAATACAAAATATTTAAAGGATAATGGAAAATACTAATAATAAAAGCAACAACAATAATAATGTAAATACTAATGATAACTAATAGTAATTATAATAATCTTAATACAAATAAAACCATCATCATCATCGTCATAAAACATTATTAATTGATAAAAGTTTCATCCCACTCAGGTAAAGGTAATGCACAGTGTCAGTATCACCCACTAATTTGACGGGCAAATAAAATTACACCCCTCCCTTCCTCCCCTCCTGGCTGGGCCGAGGAGTCAGCTAAGTGAGCGACTATCATCGAGGCTTGTTGAATACCTCACCACCTACTACAATCTTAAAGCCCCACTTTACTACTTGTAGCTACTTGCTCCCTAAAATGCCTAATCGGCCGTGATCATTGGTCCCCCATGATCCTCTTTAAACAAATATTAATTGAGAGCAGAGTTGATGAGTTGGCCACCTGTCTTTGCCAATCTCTCCTAGCCAAACTAGTAGACGGCCTTTAAAGAAGATGCGGTGGTTCAACACTCTACATGACATGACTACCTACAATGTCTAGAAATGAACATGCAGCTTCCATTGCTGTAGCACAGTCCATACTTTAAAGCATGTTGTAGATTGTGTGCCAGCAGGGTTTCAATGAGGCACCACTTAACTGTTGTATGAGATGGTGCATTTGCTTAGCTGAGCTCTCTAACTTTGAGCTCAAGCTGCTCACTTTAGATAAAATAATAAGGAGAATCACTAAAGAATTCACCACTCGACCCTAAGTTTAATACCAATGACACTGTGCATTACCTTGAATCCCTATCAAAGTACGGTCAAACAGAAAATCTACGGAGAGAGGGTTGCCCCTTGTTTAATTCTAGGGAAGAAACTGCCACTATGTCACCCCGTGATAGTTATGTTGCTGCCAAGAGATACATATTTGAGACTTTGCAAGCATATGAATACGATCGAGGAAATGTTTAGAGTCCGTTATCGGGTATCCTCCCCCGATGACTCTCCCTCATCGTCTGTACCTTGTATTCACACTACCCCAGCCCACAATACATGATCCAACAACGGCCTGATTTTGGAAGAATATGCAAAGGGTCCCGGTGTGCAATATCTAACAATGTCAAATCTTCCTCATCAAGGTTCCAACTTCTGATTATAAAGGTGGAACCTTAATGAGGAAGATTAGCATGAACAAGAATTAAGACCAAACCCTTTGCCTTTTCTCCCAAAACCAGGGTTGTGATGAGATCATGTAGTATGCGCTGGGCCTCAACACTCACACATCTTCCAGGTTAACAGTGCGCCACATCTCCCTCTTCTTCTTCCGCTCCTCTGGGGTTGTCTCAATGCCATTCATGAGCCGATGACACAGAAGGTAATCTGCATTTGAAGCCACCGACAGCTCTCCTGTATCCTGCATGTCACCTAAAACTGATCAGACTCAAACAAAAGGTTAGGCACTGTATGGATGATGCAGATTTCAAGGAACCAACATAGTAAAAGAGTCATGTAAAAACGCATTGCCTTTTTTTTTGCCCAACATTTGGTTCCCTAAAGTATGTGGCTCTAAACTAAACTAAAAAAATAATAATATAAAAAGATTTACACAGTACCCACCCCCACCCAAAATGAAGAGAGAAAAAACTCTCCTCTCCGTCCCCCATCCCCCAATCCCCTCCCTTCCCCTCTCTTCTCCCTCTCTGTCCCCCAGATTCCTTCCCTCCACATCTCCTTTCTCTCTCTCTCCCCCTCCACGCTCACCTTTCCCTCCCAACTCTCCTCTCACCCCTTCTCCTTTCCCTCACCCTTTCCCTCCACCTGAAAATGTCGCGATCTTTTCCACAACCACAAGACAGAAAATAATTTTCCGCGCGATTTTGTAACATTGTCTTTGAAAATAGGGATTAAGTTTTAATGTGACTCCTTCGACCGTATGTTAACTACAATCAGATTGGTTTTGGCGACATTGATACGCGACCCAGGAACTTGACTTTCTTCATGTACTGTTTCCAACAGTTCTTCCACTGTTTCCATGCATGTGGCATAAAGGGTGCTGTTATCAGCATTTTTCAGATTGTTCAGAGTCCAGCCAGGAATACTGTTATAACAAACCATCATTTGTCCAATATGCCCTTCTTATGATGCAGTATAGAGAGAGATTGAAATGAGATGGATATGGTATACACCATTAATTGCCTCTCATGTCATTTTCCCTCACTCAGTCGGCTCTAAGTAGGATGCCATTACAAGGAAAGAGTACAAACTGGTTTGGTTGTCGGTGCCTAGTCCCTCACTCAGTCGGCTCTATGTAGGATGTCATCACAAGGATATATTACAAACTGGTTTGCTGGTCATCGCAAGGAAAGAGGCCAAACTGGTTTGGTTGTCGGCTCCTAGCTAGTCCCCACTCCGTCGGCTCTATTTAGGATGCCATCACAAGGAAAGAGTCGAAACCGGGGTTGTTGTCGGTTTATAGTCCCTCATTCTGTCGGCTCTATGTAGGATGCCATCACAAGGAAAGAGGCTAAACTGGTTTGGTTGACGGTGCCTAGTCCCTCACTCAGTCGGCGCTATGTAGGATGCCATCACAAGGAAAGAGGCCAAACTGGTTTGGTTGTCGGTGCCTAGTCCCTCACTCAGTCGGCTCTATGTAGGATGCCATTACAAGGAAAGAGTACAAACTGGTTTGGTTGTCGGTGCCTAGTCCCTCACTCAGTCGGCTCTATGTAGGATGCCATTACAAGGAAAGAGTACAAACTGGTTTGGTTGTCGGTGCCTAGTCCCTCACTCAGTCGGCTCTATGTAGGATGTCATCGAAAGGATATATTACAAGCTGGTTTGCTGGTCATCGCAAGGAAAGAGGCCAAACTGGTTTGGTTGTCGGTTCCTAGCTAGTCCCCACTCCGTCGGCTCAATGTAGGATGCCATCACAAGGAAAAAGGCCAAAATGGTTTGGTTGACGGTGCCTAGTCCCTCACTCAGTCGGCGCTATGTAGGATGCCATCACAAGGAAAGAGGCCAAACTGGTTTGGTTGTCGGTTCCTAGCTAGACCCTCACTCAGTCGGCTCTATTTAGGATGTCATCGCAAGGAAAGAGTTGAAACCGGGGTGGTTGTCGGTTTATAGTCCCTCATTCTGTCGGCTCTATGTAGGATGCCATCACAAGGAAAGAGGCCAAACTGGTTTGGTTGACGGTGCCTAGTCCCTCACTCAGTCGGCGCTATGTAGGATGCCATCACAAGGAAAGAGGCCAAACTGGTTTGGTTGTCGGTTTATAGTCCCTCACTCACTCGGCGCTATGTAGGATGCCATCACAAGGAAAGAGGCCAAACTGGTTTGGTTGTCGGTTTATAGTCCCTCACTCAGTCGGCGCTATGTAGGATGCCATCACAAGGAAAGAGGCCAAACTGGTTTGGTTGTCGGTTTATAGTCCCTCATTCATTCGGCTCTATGATGTAGGACGTCATCGCAAGGAAAGAGGCCAAAATGATTTGGTTGTCGGTTCCTAGCTAGTCTCTCACTCAGTCGGCTCTATGTAGGATGTCATCGCAAGGAAAGAGGCAAAAAAAAATCTAACTGACATATTAAGTTTACCCCCGCAAAAAGCCACCCCTTCAAAGTATGAATACCTCCCCCCCCCCCCTCCCCACCTTACATCAGTCCACAAAGCCCCTAATCCTAAATAACGTACGTAGAATACCATTTGGGAAATTTGATAAAGTACAGCCATGCCGAAAATTGTCATCTTAATGACAGAAAGGATGTATTCTACATGTTTTGGCCCAACCCTTTAAAAACCCATGAAATGAGTGGCAAATGCTTTTAAACGTGACTTTCTTACCACCTTGATCCAATGAAATCTGCTTCTCATCCATCCAGTGTCGAAACCTGATGCTTGGGTCATCACAGTTCAGGTGACAAGCAGGATCCAGGAGAACGGTTGATGGCTCCAAACACAGATTCCCTTCTGTACCATCTTCACATGAAATGGCAGGAGACGCCCCTGGAGGTCGGGAACAAGAAGAGAAAGATGTTTAGCCTACTAACCTATGGATATATGAGAGCGATATGTAATGTAAATAAGGAGATGACAGCCAAGAGGGTTGAGCCAGGGGGGGGGGGGGAACCCAGCGAAGCTCAGATAAAGAAAGTGAGGGGGGCAGGGAAACCTGATGTTAAAAGATCGTCATCGGGTTGCCTCCTACAGTCATTTGTGCACACTAATATTGCGCCCCCAATGATACCACCCCTGCAAAGAAAACGAGCCTCCATTATCATTACATTTTTCAGTTGCGGATCCAGAGTAGTCATGTCCTTCTTTATCCTATAGCTGGTCCATTGTTTTTAAGCCAACTGTCATGTGCTCAGGCATCTACATAATAATATTTTTGACCAAGGGAAGCCTCATAAGCTTAAATGCCTTCCTCCTGAAGGCACTGCAATTATTACTATTCTAGCAATTGCTAGGTACCCACTGAGTGGAGACTGGCGAATGTGGCTTGGTGTTTTGTAAAAAGACGTTTAATAGTGAATGGCTGATATTCGAACCCTCAACTGTGAGTCAAGTGAACGAACCACTTTACCACGACACCTCTGAATGTCATTTTGCGTACTTGCATGCAGGGGGAAATTGCCTCCTCGACATACTCAACCCGGGATCCGCCACTGTCGGTCATCATGGTGACCATTGAAGATGCTGCAAAGTCCCAAATGTATCATATATATTTTACCTATCAGTCAAAGGAGAGTTCTAAAAATAAAAACGAATCTAAACTAACATTTATGAATATGAAAGGCAATGCTTTCCATCTCCAGCAAAGATAAGGTACCTTTGCCGGGAGAACCCTTAGTCTTTCGAAGTCTTACAGAGTAGGCCTGCATGGGTTGTTATATGCACTGGCGCAAAGTTGTGCATATAATAACATCGGTTAGTAACCCACTGACTTCTATAATTTCCCCGACAGGTGTGTAATTATAAACATGAATAATGGAAGCCCAATGACTGATAGGTTTTTCTTATCTACATGCAACCTTCATTCAGCTTCAAATAAGCTATTGCAACGGGGTGACATGATAACAATATATGCAGTTTTTTTTTTTTTTTTTGCTTCCTAGATTTTTCTAGATCGTTCGTTCTTTTGGGCAACCCTTATGGATCTTCTTCGCCGGGTCCTTCTTTCTGCGTGGTGCAAGTAAAGGCATGAACTTATCAATGCCAATGAGGACCCTTGCCAAACCATGTTTAGAGATGTTTGACCTTTAATCTTTAATAGAGATTGAGGAGGAGGGGTAACTACTTGATACCAAAGTGTGAAAACAAGACTATATGTGTCATTCCCTGTAAACTCTCCCTAGACTGGAAATTACGAGTTCCGGAGTATTTTACCAAGGACTTGATCTTCCCCCTCTCTCTAGCCAGAAGGAGCCAATAACGCCATGCACTAAAGCCTCGATCAGATACAACGCGGTAAACATGGTAAACCGCAGCAGTTCTTTTATGCGACGTAAAGTGCAAAACGATTCACAGCTCTGTATCTTATTAGACAGAGCTAAGTGAATTTGCGTAGGACCTTTGCTGCGCAGCGCGAAGTTGAACTGCCGAATTTTTATGCTGCGTCCATTATTAATCGATGAAGAATTCTAGCATCTTGTATAAAAAATATCAAAGGTTTTTTATGAGAGAAAAAAAGATGTACTAAAAATTATTTATGATAATGTATGTTTATAAGTTTCGTAGTCCTATCAATTAGGTCCATTATTAATCGATGAAGAATTCTAACATCTTGTATAAAAATATCAAAGGTTTTTTAAGGAGAAAAAAAGATGTACTAAAAATTATTTATGATAATGTATGTTTATAAGTTTCGTAGTCCTATCAATCAGGTCCATTATTAATCGATGAAGAATTCTAGCATCTTGTATAAAAAATATCAGAGGTTTTAAGAGAGAAAAAAAGATATCCTAAAAATTATTTATGATAATTTATGTTTATAAGTTTCGTAGTCCTATTAATTAGGTACTTTAAAAAAAAAATTAATGAAAAAAGGGGGTATGTAACGCATGTAAAGAATATAAATCCAAATAATTTTTGTTTGTCCATACAGAATGTTGATAATTCATGTCCAAACTCTCATGAACTATTTCTTTATGATCCTGAAATAAAATAATATTCAATTTGGCTAATATAATCATAATGAAAATGAATAGATTATTAAATCCATGGACCTATTACGGATGGACATTCATCGTTTAGTTAACGGATTCATTGTGATTGTCTTCGTCAATGTCGTCTCAATAACATTCCGTACAATTTTCTTCACTTTGATCTCAAGAGGGTCACCGCCGATAAGCCTGGACAGAAGATAATAAATCGCTTAAATTATGTGAAATCGATGTGCAGTTCTGGTTTATTATCGAAATTTATTGTTCCGTGTACTGTATTTTATTTTGAAAAACATGTTGATATTACCAGATAGAGGTTATACTAAATTTCTTCATAATATTATAAAGTCACAACGCACAGGGATTATAAAGATCATCGCCTTCTAATTTTTTTAGAAGGTCATGTCCTCACTATCCACTAATTATTTTCTTTATATTGATAATATAAATTTCCTATTTTCCCCCTAAGAATCTTATTTTTTCACACCAGCATCTAAGTTAGATTGATAATAATATGTTTTTGTGGGGAAGCACTAATATAGAGTGATTTTTTTATTCAGTTTAAATCATGAAAAATGTGAATTTTTATAAATTATTTGTATAAAAATCAATAATTATGAATATACAATATTCAGAAAATAGTATCAATTCTTCAAAGTTCATAAAAGATTTTGTGAAATGTCATGCACGCAATATGATACAAATCATATAACCTGGGCCGGCATGGGTAAATCAAGTTTTGGGGGATAAAAAGGGAAACTAATGGGATTAAACTATATAAAGCAATTGATAAATAGTGAGGACATGACGTCACAAACTGATAACCAAATTGGCAATTTGTGTAGTGATTTTCATTGTTCCATAGTTTTACATACTTTTTCAAAAATTCATAACTTTCTTATTAGTTATCCGATTTTGCTCAAACTTTTTTTGATTGAGTGGACTTGTACTTTTAAACAGCTGAATGATCTCATTAAGATGCACATAATCAGAAGGCGGTGACTCTCATTGGATCAAAGAAAGAATCACGTTGAATGTCCATCCGTAATAGGTCAATGTTAGATCTAAGACCACCACAGTGACTACATTGACTACCACTGAAACAAGGACCTGTGAAGCGTATGCATGTCGAATATCAGCACTGTAAACAGTGCACATACTAAGCAAGCACTTGCCTCACAAATCTTTATTTCAATAGATCATACGCTCACAAACATGACCATCAGCAGCGGTATTTGACATCGTTCTCTGCTTGTTCTCCGGCTCTAGGGTTATCTCTGCCATTCCATGATCCAGTGGTAGAGAGGGGAACCTGCTTTTGAAGTCACCAGCGGCACTCCAGAATCATGCTTGTCTCCTTAACTGATCAGACCCAAACAAAAGGTTAGGCACGGCATGGATGGTGCAAATTTCAATGAACCAACGAGATAAGCAAGTCATGTGTAACAACATTTGCACCCTTTACCTGTTTTAGTCCCGAATTTACTGCTGTGAAAATATTACCCTAAAACCTACAAATATAACGGGCTCACCTTTCTCATCCGTACAATAGCCGCCCGGAAATACCGCCGTCCCTGTTTCCCCTCCTTCCCCATCCCCTCTCCCCAACTCTCCCTCTCCTGCCATTCTCTCCCCCCTCCACCACCCTCTCGCCTCTTCCCTTCCCGCTCCCAATATAGAATTAAAGAATTAATTACTTCAAAACGTTAAGAAAACTAGTACCAAGCCATCGTAAAGTACGGAACTTGAGTAAAACAGAAAGGGAGAATGAAAATGGACGCACGCAAATATGAAATGCATGCCTCTACAAAAAGAATGGAAGAGGCTAGCTAGGCAGTCAATATAATTATATGGACCTTAAAAATCAAATTACCCCCGCGCCCTCCTCCCCGCCCCCCCCCCCCCCCCCTCCCCCGCTTATTCAACGGCTGGCTGAGTCGCCACTAAATATTTCTTCAAAAACTTGACCACAAGAAAGTGCTCTTTCTGACAGAACAAAGCCCTATATTTTAAAAAAAACTGACTGGGCGTCCAGTTCACCTACAGGTGCGGGCCTGGTAAGTTCATCATTCACAAAACACCTTCTCTCAGCTAGTAATTAACTAGACAAAATTCTAGTTAGACTAAGAGAAGTTAAAACAAAAATCAGTTTCTGTCAGAACAAAACCCTGAATAAAAAATATTTAAAAAATAGGTAGCTGACTGGGCGTGACGTTCATCTACAGTTTAAGGTGCGGGCCCGGTAGGATCATCATTTACAGAACACCGTCTCCCAGCTAGTAATTAACTAGACAAATTCTAGTTGGACTAAGAGGAGAAACAAATTCAGTTTCTGACAGAACAAAACCTTACATAAACAAAATCTGACTGGGGGTATCGTTCATCTACAGTTTAAGGGGCGGGCCCGGTAGTTTCATTATTCACAGAACACCGTCTCTCAGCTAGTAATTAACTAGACAAAATTCTAGTTGGACTAAGAGGAGAAACAAATTCAGTTTCTGACAGAACAAAGCTTTACATAAACAAAATCTGACTGGGGTGTCGTTCATCTACAGTTTAAGGGGCGGGCCCGGTAGTTTCATTATTCACAGAACACCGTCTCTCAGCTAGTAATTAACTAGACAAATTTCTAGTTGAAGTAAGAGGAACAAATTAAAAAAGTTTCTTACAGAACAAAGCCCTACATAAACAAAATCTGACAGGGGGTGCCGTTCACGTACAGTTTAAGGGGCGGGCCCGGTAGGCTCATCATTCACAGAACACCGTCTCTCAGCTAGTAATTAACTAGTCAAAATTCTAGTAAGACTAAGAGGAGGAAAAAAGCTCTTCATAAAAAAAAAGGGGGGGGGAGGCAAGTAAATGGGCGTCCCGTTCACCTATAGTTTAAGGTGCGGGCCCGGTAGGCTCATCATTCACAGAACACCGTCTCTCAGCCAGTAATTAACTAGACAAAATTCTAGTTGGACTAAGAGGAGAAACAAATTCAGTTTCTGACATAACAAAGCCCTACATAAACAAAATCTGACTGGGGTTGCCGTTCATCTACAGTTTAAGGGTCGGGCCCGGTAGGTTCATCATGAACAAAACACCTTCTTTCAGCTAGTAATTAACTAGACAAAATTCTAGTAAGACTAAGAGGAGAACAAAATTCAGTTTCTGACAAAACAAAGCTCTACATACAAAAAAATGGGACAAAAGCAAGTGACTGGGCGTCCCGTTTACCTACAGTTTAAGGGGCGGGCCCGGTAGGCTCATCATTCACAGAAAAACCTCTCTCATCCAGTTATTAACTAGACAAAATTCTAATGGGACTAAGAGGAGAAAATAAAGTTTCTTATAGAATAAAGCTCTACAAAAAAAATAAGCAACTGACTCGGAGTCCCGTTCAGCTATAGTTTAAGGAGCGGGCCCGGTATGCTCATCATTTTTAGGACACCGTGTCCCAGCCAGTACTTAACTTCATTTAATTCTAATTAGACTAAGAGGAGAAAAAATAAATAAAGTTTTTACAGAACAAAGCCCTACATAAACAAAATCTGACTGGGGGTGCCGTTCACCTTCTCTCAGCTAGTAATTAACTAGACAAACTTCTAGTTAGACAAAGAGGAGGAAAAAAATCAGTTTCTTACAAAACAAAGCTCTACCTACAAAAAAAAGGGGGAAAGGGCAAGTGACTGGGCGTCTTGTTTACCTACAGTTTAAGGGGCTAGCCCGGTGGGCTCATCATTTTTAGGACACCGTGTCCCAGCCAGTTATTATCTTCGTTTAATTCTAATTATACTTTTAAGCTATAGAGAGTCAATGCTAATGCGTATTGACCATCTCTAACTGAAATACCATTCAACCTAACAACATTTTTTTGGACGCTCATTTGCATAATCACCAATGGTAGATAAATAGTACTATTTACACTATTGAAATTTGAATATGAAATATGCAAATTTTGTAACATTAAACTACCATTCACCATTGGCATGGTAGCCAATGGTGGATGGTGAATGGTAGGCCAATGATGAATGGTAGGCCAATGGTGGATGTTGAATGGTAAGCCAATGGTGGATGGTGAATGGTTGGCCAATGGTGAATGGTAGGCCAATGGTGAAGTGTAAGGGAAGGCCAATGGTGGATGGTGAATGGAAGGCCAATGGTGGATAGTGAATGGTAGGCCAATGGTGAATGGTAGGCCAATGGTGAAGTGTAAGGGAAAGCCAATGGTGGATGGTGAATGGAAGGCCAATGGTGGATAGTGAATGGTAGGCCAATGGTGGGTGGTGAATGTTAAGTCAATGAAATGCCATTGGTGAATGGTATACCAATGGTGAATGGTAGATTAATGGTACAAAATTTGCACATTTCATATTCAAATTTCAATGGTGTAAACAGTACCATTCATCTACCATTGGTGATTATGCAAATGAGCTTCAAAAAATTATTATTAGGTTGAATGGTATTTTACTGGTAGATGAATGGTGCCTATAATGGTACGTTGCGAGCGTAATCTCAATGGTATCCAAATGGTATCCGTATGGTATTTTCAGTGGTACTTCCGAATGGTATACCATTGGTATACCATTGACCATTTTTTTGGAAAGGGTAGGCTCGTCATTCACAGAACACCGTCTCTCAGCCAGTAATTAACTAGACAAAATTCTAGTTGGACTAAGAGGAGAAAATAAATTCAGTTCCTGACAGAACACAGCCCTACATTAACAAAAACTGACTGGGGGAGCCGTTCAATTACAGTTTAAGGGTCGGACCCGGTAGGTTCATCATTCACAGAACACCGTCTGTCAGCCAATAATTAACTAGACAAAATTCTAGTTAGACTAAGAGGTGAAAAAAAATTCGGTTTCTGACAAAACAAAGCTCTACATTAAAAAAAAAATGACTAGGGGATGCCGTTCATCTACAGTTTAAGAGGCTAGCCCGGTAGGCTCATTATTCTTAGGACACCGTGTCCCAGCCAGTAAATAACTACATTTAATTATAGTTAGCCTTAAGAGAGAAAAATAAATACAGTTTCTTACAGAACAAATCCCTAAATAAACACAATCTGACTGGGGGTGCCGTTTACCTACAGTTTAAGGGTCAGGCCCGGTAGGTTTACCATTCACAGAACACCGTCTCTCAGCCAGTAATTAACTAGACAAAATTCTAGTAAGACTAAGAGGAGAAAATAAATTCGGTTTCTGACAGAACAATGACCTATATTTAATAAAAACTGGGGTTCATCATTCACAGAACACCGTCTCTCAGCCAGTAATTAACTAGACACTATTCTAGTTAGACTAAGAGGAGAAAATAAATTCAGTTCCTGACAGAACACAGCCCTACATTAACAAAAACTGACTGGGGGAGCCGTTCACCTACAGTTTGAGAGTCGGGCCCGGTAGGTTCATCATTCACAGACCACTGTCTCTCAGCCAGTAATTAACTTGACAAAATTCTATTAAAACTGGAGAAAAATAAATTCGGTTCCTGACAGAACAAATCTCTATATAAAAAGGGGTAAAAAGCAGGTCACCTACATGTTAAGAGGCGGGCCCGGTAGGCTCATCATTCTTAGGACACCATGTCACAGGGAGTAAATAACTTCATTTAATTCTAATAAGACTTAGAGAGAAAAAAAAAAGTTTCTTACAGAGCACAGCCCTACATTAACAAAAACTGACTGGGGGCGCCGTTCACCTATAGTTTAAGGGGCGGGCCTGGTAAGCTCATCATTTTTAGGACACCGTGTTCCAGCCATTACTTAACTTCATTTGATTCTAATTAGACTTAAAGAGAAAAAAAATAGGTTTCTTACAAAACAAAGCTCTAAATACAAAAAAGGGAAAAAGGGCAAGTGACCTACATTTTAAGAAGCGGGCCCGGTAGGCTCATCATTCACAGAACACC
The DNA here is from genome assembly GCF_000002235.5 of Strongylocentrotus purpuratus. Classification (NCBI taxonomy): domain Eukaryota; kingdom Metazoa; phylum Echinodermata; class Echinoidea; order Camarodonta; family Strongylocentrotidae; genus Strongylocentrotus; species Strongylocentrotus purpuratus. Next base: position 33,409,069 of record NW_022145611.1, on the reverse strand, counting down.
GTCTCTCAGCCAGTAATTAATGAGACAAAATTCTAGTTGGACTAAGAGAAAAAATTAAATAAAGGTTATTACAGAACAAAGCCCTACATAAATAAATTCTGACTAGGGGTGCCGTTCACCTACAGTTTAAGGGCAGGCCCGGTAGGCTCATCATTCACAGAACACCGTCTGTCAGCCAATAATTAACTAGACAAAATTCTAGTTGGACTAAGAGGAGAAATAACTAAAGTTTCTTACAGAACAAAGCCCTACATAAACAAAATCTGACTGGGGGTATCGTTCACCTATATTTTAAGGGTCGGACCCGGTAGGTTCATCATTCACAGAACACCGTCTCTCAGCCAGTAATTAACTAGACAAAATTCTAGTTAGACTAAGAGGTGAAAAAAAATTCAGTTTCTGACAGAACAAAATCTGACTGGGGATGCCGTTCATCTACAGTTTAAGGGGCGGGCCTGGTAGGCTCATCATATTTAGGACACCGTGTCCCAGCCAGTAATTTACTACACTAAAGTCTAGTTAGACTAAGAGGAGAAAAAAAAGTTTCTGATAAAAACAAAGCTCTACATACCAAAAAAGGGGAAAAGAGCGATGAATGGGCGACCTGTTTACCTACAGTTTCAGGGTCGGGCCCGGCATGTTCATCATTCACACAACACTGTCTCTAAGCTAGTAATTAACTAGACTAAATTCTGATGGGACTAAGAGGAGTCATAATAAATAAAGTTTCTTACAGAACAAAGCCCTACATAAACAAAGTCTGACTGGGGGTACCGTTCACCTACATTTTAAGGTGCGGGCCCGGTAGGCTCATCATTCACAGAACACCGTCTGTCAGCCAGTAATTAACTAGACAAAATTCTAGTTCGACTAAGAGGAAAAAATTAAATAAAGTTTCTTACAGAACAAAGCCCTACATAAACAAAATCGTGACTGGAGTTACCGTTCATCTACAGATTAAGGGGCGAGCCCGAAAGGCTCATCAATTTCAGGACACCGTGTTCCAGCCACTAATTAACTTCATTTAATTCTAAATAGACATAGAGAGAAAAAAAAAGAGTTTCTTACAGAACAAAGCCATACATCAACAAAATCTGACCGGGGTTGCCGTTCACCTACAGTTTAAGGGGTGGACCCGGTAGGCTCATCATTCACTGAGCACAGTCTCTCAGTTAGCAATTAACTAGACAAAATTCTAGTTAGACTAAGAGGAGAACAAAAATTTGGTTTCTGACAAAACAAAGCTCTACATACAAAAAAGGGGAAAAATTCTAGTTCGACTAAGAGCAAAAAATTAAATAAAGTTTCTTACAGAACAAAGCCCTACATAAACAAAATCTGACTGGGGGTACCGTTCACCTACATTTTAAGGTGCGGGCCTGGTAGGCTCATCATTCACAGAACACCGTCTCTCAGCCAGTAATTAACTAGACAAAATTCTAGTTGGACTAAGAGGAGAATAAAAATTCGGTTTCTGACAAAACAAAGCTCTACATAAAAAAGGGGGCGAAAGCAAGTGACTGTTCACTTACATTTTAAAGGGCGGGCCCGGTAGGCTCATCATTTTTAGGACACCATCTCCCAGCCAGTAATTTACTACACTAAATTCTAGTTAGATTAAGAGGAGAAAAAATAACTAAAGTTTCTTACAGAACAAAGCCCTACATAAACAAAATCTGACTGGGGGTACCGTTCACCTATATTTTAAGGGGCGGGCCCCATAGGCTCATCATTCACAGAACACCGTCTGTCAGCCAATAATTAACTAGACGAAATTCTATTAAGACTAAAAGGAGAACAAAAATTCGGTTTCTGTCAAAACAAAGCTCTACATACAAAAATGGGGGAGGGCAAGTGACTGGGCGTCCCGTTTACCTACAGTTTAAGGGGCGGGCCTGGTAGGCTCATCATATTTAGGACACCGTCTCCCAGCCAGTAATTTACTACACTAAAGTCTTGTTAGACTAAGAGGAGAAAAAAAAAAGTTTCTGATAAAAACAAAGCTCTACAAACCAAAAAAGGGGAAAAGAGCGATGACTGGGCGACCTTTTTACCTACAGTTTCAGGGTCGGGCCCGGTAGGCTTATCATTCACAGAACACCGTCTGTCAGCCTGTAATTAACTAGACAAAATTCTAGTTCGACTAAGAGGAAAAATTAAATAAAGTTTCTTACAGAACAAAGCCCTACATAAACAAAATCTGACTGGGGGTACCGTTCACCTACATTTTAAGGTGCGGGCCCGGTAGGCTCATCATTCACAGAACACCGTCTGTCAGCCACTAATTAACTAGACAACATTCTAGTTCGACTAAGAGGAAAAAATTAAATAAAGTTTCTTACAGAACAAAGCCCTACATAAACAAAATCGTGACTGGAGTTACCGTTCATCTACAGATTAAGGGGCGAGCCCGAAAGGCTCATCAATTTTAGGACACCGTGTTCCAGCCACTAATTAACTTCATTTAATTCTAAATAGACATAGAGAGAAAAAAAATAAAGTTTCTTACAGAACAAAGCCATACATAAACAAAATCTGACCGGGGTTGCCGTTCACCTACAGTTTAAGGGGTGGGCCCGGTAGGCTCATCATTCACTGAGCAAAGTCTCTCAGTTAGCAATTAACTAGACAAAATTCTAGTTAGACTAAGAGGAGAACAAAAATTTGGTTTCTGACAAAACAAAGCTCTACATACAAAAAAGGGAAAAAGGGCAAGTGACTGGGCGTCCCGTTCACCTACATTTTAAGGTGCGGGCTTGGTAGGCTCATCATTCACAGAACACCGTCTCTCAGCCAGTAATTAATGAGACAAAATTCTAGTTGGACTAAGAGGAAAAAATTAAATAAAGTTTCTTACAGAACAAAGCCCTACATAAACAAATTCTGACTAGGGGTGCCCTTCACATACAGTTTAAGGGCAGGCCCGGTAGGCTCATAATTCACAGAACACCGTCTGTCAGCCAGTAATTAACTAGACAAAATTCTAGTTGGACTAAGAGGAGAAAAAAATTCGGTTTCTGACAAAACAAAGCTCTACATAAAAAAGGGGGCGAAAGCAAGTGACTGTTCACTTACATTTTAAAGGGCGGGCCCGGTAGGCTCATCATTTTTAGGACACCATCTCCCAGCCAGTAATTTACTACACTAAATTCTAGTTAGATTAAGAGGAGAAAAAATAACTAAAGTTTCTTACAGAACAAAGCCCTACATAAACAAAATCTGTCTGGGGGTATCGTTCACCTATATTTTAAGGGGCGGGCCCCATAGGCTCATCATTCACAGAACACCGTCTGTCAGCCAATAATTAACTAGACAAAATTCTAGTTGGACTAAGAGGAGAAAAAAATCGGTTTCTGACAAAACAAAGCTCTACATAAAAAAGGGGGCGAAAGCGAGTGACTGTTCACTTACATTTTAAAGGGCGGGCCCGGTAGGCTCATCAATTTTAGGACACCATCTCCCAGCCAGTAATTTACTAAACTAAAGTCTTGTTAGACTAAGAGGAGAAAAAAAAAGTTTCTGATAAAAACAAAGCTCTACAAACCAAAAAAGGGGAAAAGAGCGATGACTGGGCGACCTGTTCACCTACAGTTTCAGGGTCGGGCCCGGTATGTTTATCATTCACAGAACACCGTCTGTCAGCCAGTAATTAACTAGACAAAATTCTAGTTCGACTAAGAGGAAAAAATTAAATAAAGTTTCTTACAGAACAAAGCCCTACATAAACAAAATCTGACTGGGGGTACCGTTCACCTACATTTTAAGGTGCGGGCCCGGTAGGCTCATCATTCACAGAACACCGTCTGTCAGCCACTAATTAACTAGACAAAATTCTAGTTCGACTAAGAGGAAAAAATTAAATAAAGTTTCTTACAGAACAAAGCCCTACATAAACAAAATCTGACCGGGGTTGCCGTTCACCTACAGTTTAAGGGGTGGGCCCGGTAGGCTCATCATTCACTGAGCACAGTCTCTCAGTTAGCAATTAACTAGACAAAATTCTAGTTAGACTAAGAGGAGAACAAAAATTTGGTTTCTGACAAAACAAAGCTCTACATACAAAAAAGGGCAAGTGACTGGGCGTCCTGTTCACCTACATTTTAAGGTGCGGGCCTGGTAGGCTCATCATTCACAGAACACCGTCTCTCAGCCAGTAATTAATGAGACAAAATTCTAGTTGGACTAAGAGGAAAAAATAAAATAAAGTTTCTTACAGAACAAAGCCCTACATAAACAAAATCGTGACTGGAGTAACCGTTCATCTACAGATTAAGGGGCGAGCCCGAAAGGCTCATCAATTTTAGGACACCGTTTTCCAGCCACTAATTAACTTCATTTAATTCTAAATAGACCTAGAGAGAAAAAAAAAAGTTTCTTACAGAACAAAGCCCTACATAAACAAATTCTGACTAGGGGTGCCCTTCACATACAGTTTAAAGGCAGGCCCGGTAGGTTCATAATTCACAGAACACCGTCTGTCAGCCAATAATTAACTAGACAAAATTCTAGTTAGACTAAGAGGAGAACAAAAATTTGGTTTCTGATAAAACAAAGCTCTACATACAAAAAAGGGAAAAAGGGCAAGTGACTGGGCGTCCCGTTCACCTACATTTTAAGGTGCGGGCCTGGTAGGCTCATCATTCACAGAACACCGTCTCTCAGCCAGTAATTAATGAGACAAAATTCTAGTTGGACTAAGAGGAAAAAATTAAATAAAGTTTCTTACAGAACAAAGCCCTACATAAACAAAATCTGACTGGGGGTACCGTTCACCTACATTTTAAGGTGCGGGCCCGGTAGGCTCATCATTCACAGAACACCGTCTGTCAGCCACTAATTAACTAGACAAAATTCTAGTTCGACTAAGAGGAAAAAATTAAATAAAGTTTCTTACAGAACAAAGCCCTACATAAACAAAATCTGACCGGGGTTGCCGTTCACCTACAGTTTAAGGGGTGGGCCCGGTAGGCTCATCATTCACTGAGCACAGTCTCTCAGTTAGCAATTAACTAGACAAAATTCTAGTTAGACTAAGAGGAGAACAAAAATTTGGTTTCTGACAAAACAAAGCTCTACATACAAAAAAGGGCAAGTGACTGGGCGTCCTGTTCACCTACATTTTAAGGTGCGGGCCTGGTAGGCTCATCATTCACAGAACACCGTCTCTCAGCCAGTAATTAATGAGACAAAATTCTAGTTGGACTAAGAGGAAAAAATTAAATAAAGTTTCTTACAGAACAAAGCCCTACATAAACAAAATCGTGACTGGAGTTACCGTTCATCTACAGATTAAGGGGCGAGCCCGAAAGGCTCATCAATTTTAGGACACCGTGTTCCAGCCACTAATTAACTTCATTTAATTCTAAATAGACCTAGAGAGAAAAAAAAAAAGTTTCTTACAGAACAAAGCCCTACATAAACAAATTCTGACTAGGGGTGCCCTTCACATACAGTTTAAGGGCAGGCCCGGTAGGTTCATAATTCACAGAACACCGTCTGTCAGCCAATAATTAACTAGACAAAATTCTAGTTAGACTAAGAGGAGAACAAAAATTTGGTTTCTGATAAAACAAAGCTCTACATACAAAAAAGGGAAAAAGGGCAAGTGACTGGGCGTCCCGTTCACCTACATTTTAAGGTGCGGGCCTGGTAGGCTCATCATTCACAGAACACCGTCTCTCAGCCAGTAATTAATGAGACAAAATTCTAGTTGGACTAAGAGGAAAAAATTAAATAAAGTTTCTTACAGAACAAAGCCCTACATAAACAAAATCTGACTGGGGGTACCGTTCACCTACATTTTAAGGTGCGGGCCCGGTAGGCTCATCATTCACAGAACACCGTCTGTCAGCCACTAATTAACTAGACAAAATTCTAGTTCGACTAAGAGGAAAAAATTAAATAAAGTTTCTTACAGAACAAAGCCCTACATAAACAAAATCTGACCGGGGTTGCCGTTCACCTACAGTTTAAGGGGTGGGCCCGGTAGGCTCATCATTCACTGAGCACAGTCTCTCAGTTAGCAATTAACTAGACAAAATTCTAGTTAGACTAAGAGGAGAACAAAAATTTGGTTTCTGACAAAACAAAGCTCTACATACAAAAAAGGGCAAGTGACTGGGCGTCCTGTTCACCTACATTTTAAGGTGCGGGCCTGGTAGGCTCATCATTCACAGAACACCGTCTCTCAGCCAGTAATTAATGAGACAAAATTCTAGTTGGACTAAGAGGAAAAAATTAAATAAAGTTTCTTACAGAACAAAGCCCTACATAAACAAAATCGTGACTGGAGTTACCGTTCATCTACAGATTAAGGGGCGAGCCCGAAAGGCTCATCAATTTTAGGACACCGTGTTCCAGCCACTAATTAACTTCATTTAATTCTAAATAGACCTAGAGAGAAAAAAAAAAAGTTTCTTACAGAACAAAGCCCTACATAAACAAATTCTGACTAGGGGTGCCCTTCACATACAGTTTAAGGGCAGGCCCGGTAGGTTCATAATTCACAGAACACCGTCTGTCAGCCAATAATTAACTAGACAAAATTCTAGTTAGACTAAGAGGAGAACAAAAATTTGGTTTCTGATAAAACAAAGCTCTACATACAAAAAAGGGAAAAAGGGCAAGTGACTGGGCGTCCCGTTCACCTACATTTTAAGGTGCGGGCCTGGTAGGCTCATCATTCACAGAACACCGTCTCTCAGCCAGTAATTAATGAGACAAAATTCTAGTTGGACTAAGAGGAAAAAATTAAATAAAGTTTCTTACAGAACAAAGCCCTACATAAACAAATTCTGACTAGGGGTGCCCTTCACATACAGTTTAAGGGCAGGCCCGGTAGGCTCATAATTCACAGAACACCGTCTGTCAGCCAGTAATTAACTAGACAAAATTCTAGTTGGACTAAGAGGAGAAACAAATTCAGTTTCTGACATAACAAAGCCCTACATAAACAAAATCTGACTGGGGTTGCCGTTCACCTACAGTTTAAGGGGTGGGCCCGGTAGGCTCATCATTCACTGAGCACAGTCTCTCAGTTAGCAATTAACTAGACAAAATTCTAGTTAGACTAAGAGGAGAAAAAAATTCGGTTTCTGACAAAACAAAGCTTTACATAAAAAAGGGGGCGAAAGCAAGTAACTGTTCACTTACATTTTAAAGGGCGGGCCCGGTAGGCTCATCATTTTTAGGACACCATCTCCCAGCCAGTAATTTACTACACTAAATTCTAGTTAGATTAAGAGAAGAAAAAGTAACTAAAGTTTAATAAATAACTAAAAGTTAATTCTAGTTCGACTAAGAGGAAAAAATTAAATAAAGTTTCTTACAGAACAAAGCCCTACATAAACAAATTCTGACTAGGGGTGCCCTTCACATACAGTTTAAGGGGCGGGCCCCATAGGCTCATCATTCACAGAACACCGTCTGTCAGCCAATAATTAACTAGACGAAATTCTATTAAGACTAAAAGGAGAACAAAAATTCGGTTTCTGTCAAAACAAAGCTCTACATACAAAAAAGGGGGAGGGCAAGTGACTGGGCGTCCCGTTTACCTACAGTTTAAGGGGCGGGCCTGGTAGGCTCATCATATTTAGGACACCGTCACCCAGCCAGTAATTTACTACACTAAAGTCTTGTTAGACTAAGAGGAGAAAAAAAAAGTTTCTGATAAAAACAAAGCTCTACAAACCAAAAAAGGGGAAAAGAGCGATGACTGGGCGACCTGTTTACCTACAGTTTCAGGGTCGGGCCCGGTAGGCTCATCATTCACAGAACACAGTCTGTCAGCCAGTAATTAACTAGACAAAATTCTATTTCGACTAAGAGGAAAAAATTAAATAAAGTTTCTTACAGAACAAAGCCCTACATAAACAAAATCGTGACTGGAGTTACCGTTCATCTACAGTTTAAGGGGCGAGCCCGAAAGGCTCATCAATTTTAGGACACCGTGTTCCAGCCACTAATTAACTTCATTTAATTCTAAATAGACATAGAGAGAAAAAAATAAAGTTTCTTACAGAACAAAGCCATACATAAACAAAATCTGACTGGGGGTACCGTTCACCTACATTTTAAGGTGCGGGCCCGGTAGGCTCATCATTCACAGAACACCGTCTCTCAGCCAGTAATTAATGAGACAAAATTCTAGTTGGACTAAGAGGAAAAAATTAAATAAAGTTTCTTACAGAACAAAGCCCTACATAAACAAAATCTGACTGGGGGTACCGTTCACCTACATTTTAAGGTGCGGGCCTGGTAGGCTCATCATTCACAGAACACCGTCTGTCAGCCAATAATTAACTAGTCAAAATTCTAGTTGGACTAAGAGGAGAAAAATAATTCGGTTTCTGACAAAACAAAGCTTCACATAAAAAAAGGGGGCGAAAGCAACTGACTGGGCGTCCCGTTCACCTACAGTTTAAGGGCAGGCCCGGTAGGCTCACCATTCAAGGAACACCGTCTCTAAGCTAGTAATTAACTAGACAAAATTCTAGTTAGACTAAGAGGAGAACAAAACTTTGGTTTCTGACAAAAAAAGCTCTACATACAAAAAAGGGGAAAGGGCAAGTGACTGGGCGTCCCGTTCACCAGTGGCGGATCCCCCCCCCCCCCCCACTGTGCGACTTCTCGGCCGGCGCGATTTTCAAATTTTCTGGAGCAAAAAAAAAAAAGTTGGGCCCCCTCCCCTAAGAAATCCTGGATCTGCGCCTGCCGTTCACCTACATTTTAAGGTGCGGGCCCGGTAGGCTCATCATTCACGGAGAACACCGTCTCTCAGTTAGTAATTAACTAGACAAAATTCTAGTGGGACTAAGAGAAGAAAAAATTGAATAAAGTGTCCTTCAGAACAAAGCCCTCAATAAAAAATATAAAAAAAAATAAGTAGCTGATTTGGCATGATATCACCTACATCTTAAGGGGCGGGCCCGGTAGGCTCTCCATTCGTAGAAACCTGTCTCTCATCCAGTAATTAACCAGACAAAAGTGGGCCTACACGCAATTATCTATGTTACACTATAACTTTGAAATTCGTTATCCAATGTACAAAAATTGAGAATGATCCTTTCTGTTTGGATTGAAATCAATTAAGTTTGAATTGAATATAGAAACAAAAACATAGCAAGTGTCTGCGTTACAGTTCAAGGGGCGGGGCCGGGTAGGCTTATTAGTCATATGACACTGCTCCTAGCCAGTCATTAACTACACTAAATTATAGTAAGCCTTAAAGAAAAAAGAATAAAAGGGAGTCAAGTACATGACTGAACCAAGCTCAACGTTTAAAATTTAAAAAATGGCAACTGATAGGGGGTACCAACGTTAACATACAGTTTAAGCGGCGGGCCCAGTAGGCTATTATTCACATGACACCAGATCCTAACCAACAATTAGAAAAAAGGAAGGTACAAGCTTGGGCTGGGGTGCCGGTAGGCCAACTTCTCACAGCCAGAAATTAACAACATAACCGATCGAGCACCTTGACTACTTACATAAAAACAGAAAACCTGAAATTACGAAGAATATCAATAATTTTATGTCAAAGATCATGGATCTTAAAAACAAAAATAAATATACGAAAGGTAATTCCTATATAATAATCGTAGCTTCATTATCTTAAGTCACCCCGGCCTCCTCACTCCGGGAACGAAGGGACCGCATTCATATTCCCGAAATCTCCGGTAATGGGGCACTTTTCACGCAACAAAGTCCGGCTCGTAATACACCAAAAAAATCGGCCCGTATTGACTTTACATATCGGACTTAGTGAGGGGGGGGGGGGGGGGGGGTATGCTTTCTTTAAAAGGGAGGGAACATATAACACTGAGTGTGGGGGGGGGGCGGAGTCACCATCTCCAGCAAGGCATTACCAATCGACCCAAAGAATGAAAGGGTTAGTCTTGATACAAAGCAAAACTCAGCCAGCCGGCCAGACGTTATTCGTGTATCTTTTCCTTGAAAAATATCTTTACATTAACGTGTATGTGTGTCAAAAGTGCAACGTTTACAGTGTAGTTGGACAAGAGACATATAAAGCTAGTAACCTAACCCATAATATCGATTCATGACTGGTATCTCAAAAGATAAAGGAATGGAATATATACGGAAAGAACAGCAACAGGAATTTTAAATAATTGAGGAGAGTACATAATTCAAAATCGTTAAAACGTATGTATCCTTACCTTACCGTTCGATTCCGAATGGCTCTTAAAGAAGAATGAAACGCATAAAAATTAGCAGATAATCTAATAAAATATGAACCTGTGCCAAAGAACCCTGAAACTTCTCAATTTGACTTCTTTGTATGGAGAGCAATCTCGCTCAGAAAGGGAGAGATTGCTCACCTTACGAAGTAATCAAATAGGGGCGGTTTCCTGTTTTTTGCACTGGTCCACATTTTCAAATCAGATTATCTGCTAATTTTTGAGGGTTTTATGCTTCTTTAAGAAATAAAATCTTTCTACATAGAATACACCCTTCCTCTCTTGTTTTCCTTCATTTTCGTCTTGTTTATTTTGAACAGCCAGCGAAGGTTTGCATGATGCAAACACTGCCAAACAAATGAAAATAGGTTCGAAATATCCCCCCAAAATGGTGTATTCTGTATTTGGCCCATCCCTAAAACACCCTTAAAATGAGAAGCAAATGCTACACATGACTTTCTTACCACCTTGATCCAATGAAATATGCTTTTCATCCATCCAGTGTCGAAACCTGATGCTTGGGTCATCACAGTTCAGGTGACAAGCAGGATCCAGGAGAACAGTTGATGGCTCCAAACACAGATTCCCTTCTGTACCATCTTCACATGAAATGGCAGGAGACGCCCCTGGAGGTTGAGAGCAAGAAAAGAAAGAAGTTAAACCATCTGACCAATGGCTGAAGGTGAGTGGATGCGGTGTGAAATCAGTATGGTCTTAAAGGATGTTCCTTTGTCAAATGAATTGCCCGAATGGACCAATGCTATCTGTAACTTCTTTACCTATGCTATTTTTTCTTTCTTTTTCTATTTTGAATATTTTGACATAAGATTTTTTCTCCTCGAGTCCTTGAAAACTATATTATTTTGCTATTTTTTTAATAATAAATAGGTTGGGGCTTTTTAGGTTATTCTGTTATAATATGTTTAAGTATTTGGGGTAAAAGTTTGTTGGAGTGTTTGGGGCAAAAAAAGCTTAGCGTATTTGAGGAGGAAATTTCAGAGCAATAACGATATTCATAGACATAATATCAGGACTTCAGCAGACACTCGTGTAATATATGGTCATTCTTCATTTTCAAATAGTATCTTTTTATGCCGAGGACCCACTATTTGAAACAAACTACCCCCTAAACATAAACAGTGTGCATCTTTAAACAATTTTAAGCATAATCTAAAACTTCACCTAATGCAGAAAATTTGAATTTAACAAACGCATTTTTTATGTGTGTAATTACCATTGTATTATTGTATTTTTTTTTCTTCTTTTTTTGTTGTTGTTGTTGACATTTTGGGATCATCTACCCTTAAAGTTTGTGTAACTTGTTTGATGATCCAACCACTTCGTAATTTCCTTCAGTGTATTTTCAATTTTATTGGTTTATCTATGTTTGCAAGAAATTATTGTGTTCTTTGCCTTTGTATGTTTTTATGAAAGTGGTGAATAAATTCAATTCAAATTTCCTCCATGTTTGGGAAAATGAAACTACGTACCCCTGAAATAGATTTTCTTTATAAAATTTCAAAATGCTTTGATGCTTTGGGGCATCTGGATGTCCAAAATACTTGGCATAGATATTTTACTAAAGGGAAAAAAAGGAAGAGCTATATATGTATTCCTCAGGCGCTGCCGCGGTATATTATTTTTTAAGCCATAAATCTTGAAAGACAACTGCAGAGAGAGGGGCTTGTTGCAGTCCTTTAGGGAAAGATCTTTAAACATTGGGTTTTCACTCTTAGGTATCCAGAAGTTACCCCCATTTTAAAGGTAAACCACAGTGTTCTAAGTTAATCGGACATAGAAGCAATACATTTGCCAGAGCATGTGTTCTATTCAGTTCAAAGTAATAACAATAGAGTTTATGCCCGAGGATAAAGTTTGATGATAATGGCTTCTAAGATCTCATTATATTATAACACTCAGGTCCGTTACGTTGTGACGGTCCTATACACCGATTATTACCATGAATTAAAGTGAGTCAGCCATAATTATCATAGCACTCTAGCAAAACAATACAATAATGCCAATCTACACCTGGTTGTAGAATGGCAATATGCACATTAAATGATTTACCAATCGGTATTCATGCCAGACTGGGTTTTAATCCCTTAACTTCTTAATTGTAATTCATTGATTGAACTACTATACCATGACGCAAACAATGATTCGACTCGACTAAAACTGTGGTTAGATTTGAACATGTTCCTAAAGGACTGTAGAGCCAGGCTAGGATTCAAATTCTCAACCTCTCGAATTGAAGTTGAGCGACTGAACCACTATACCATGGCGTCGAGATCAGTCAAACACTGTGGTTTACCTTTAAAGCTCAACTGAGTGGGATAAAACGTTGTCATCATTGTGTCTATTGTCTCTCATAAATAAATCATAGGAACAAAGCAATAATACTGTGGATATCATAACAAAAATAACAACAGTAAAGAAATAACAAAGGTGTAAATAATAATCAATAACATTAATAATAGTGTGTCAGTAATTATGAATAATACAATTTAAACAAAAGCTACATTAATTTTACTGAAAATTACAGGGGCATTAATTATTATAATAACAGAATAATGATAACAACAAAACGAATAATTGAGGGAATAATTGGAGAAAGAAAAAAAAATGATCCTCTACCACCTCCTGTTCCTCAATCAGACCCTCATTCCTCTGTTCCTCCTCCTCCTCCTCCTCCTCCTCCTCCTCCTCCTCCTCCTCCTCCTCCCCCTCCTCCGTCATGTCATCTTCATCTGGTGAAAAATGGAGCCTCCATTCCTCCTCCTCATCATCCTGCTGCTGCTCCTCCTCCTCCTCCTCCTCCTCCTCCTCCTCCTCCTCCTCCTCCTCCCCCTCCTCCGTCATGTCATCGTCATCTGGCGAGAAATGGAGCCTCCATTCCTCCTCCTCCTCATCATCCTGCTGCTGCTGCTCCTCTTCCTCCTCCTCCTCCTCACTCCGCTCCACTACAGCTTCCTCGTACTCCAACTGTTCAACCCTCTCCTCCTCCGGCTCCTCATCCAGCTCCAGGCCCAGCTCCTCATCCTCCACCCACTCTCCTTCTTCTATCACCTCCCTCCGCTCCACTTCCATCTCCTCCACGTCACCTTCTTCCTCCTCCTCTACGACTTCCTCTCCTCCTCCCTCTTCAACTCCCACCTCCACTCCAACCTCCTCTCCTCCTCCGCCCTCCATGGCCTGTAGCGCAGCCAGTTCCGCCTCCTCGTCCTCTAAGTTGAGGACCATATTATCTGGAGAGAAAAAAGTCCAGTCCGATTAAACGAAAGCTCAGGATTTATGTGAATTCAGTTAAACAAGGCTCGGATCCCGTACAACTTTTTAGATATAATTGCCCGCATACTTAATCTAAACAAGATCTGGACATTGAAGACCGTGATGGAAAATAGTGCGAAGATTCAGTATTGTAGTGAGAAGAAACAAAATGAATTGGAATTATCAATCATTATCAGTTATTGTTTGTTCATTATTAAATCGTGCGGCGCGTAGAAATTTCGTTTAAGGAATTAAATAAGGTAGTTGAATTAATGTTAAAGGTATGCCTTACCAATAGCAACTTGTTTCTGTAAAGTCATGCGTTATGGTGTCATAATTATGAAAGCCAAGAATGAGCTTTTATTTAATGTATTCTTCTAATCATTAATGATCCTAAATCATTTTCTGTCTTTTCAAAATTATTATGAACCAAATGCAGCAGTTTTCGACTTATTTTTTTGATAGTTTCTGCCTGAGCTCAGACTGTCTGAAAACGGCCATGCATGATTTATCAATCATTATTTTGATGCCATACGCTAGGAGAGAAAAATAATATTTTCAATAATGTATGCATTTAATGAAAACATTTATTTGGGATTATTCTTTTAATAAAATTGGGTTCCCCTTGTGCTTGTCTATTTTGAGCACCTACCTGACTGGGGGAGGGGGAGGGGCTGGGAGCTTCCCCCCCCCATGATCTCGGTCGTCGAATCTCCGATGAACACGAAAATTTGCATGTTTGAAGATATTCACGTAAGAAACAAGATGGTTTAATTTTTTTTCTTAATGTGCAAATTTTAGTCGTTATAGCCTAATTGATTTTGAAAAATGTTAATTTCATGCATTTTACAGAAAATTCTACATATTTGTGGACAATGTATTAAATAAACGTTTCCTTCATTTCAAATTCATGACGTTTTATCGTTTTTATGATGTTTCAAAATGGAAAGATTAATTTGCATAAATTATGAGTAAGCAAATGTCATCATTTTAATATATTTTCTCATGTATTTTACTGTTTTGTATTTCCTATTATATCTATTTTCTTATTTCTAATGTATTCTTTTGTTCAGGAATACATCAAGTTACTTTGAGAAACATATCAAAGCAATTTGATATCATTTCATATCTCCCACTAACATTATATGAAGAAATCTAAACCTGTATTCACACTTCTGCTTGTACATGAATATATGCAGTTATAGCACTTTTTGATGACATGCGCATACTAATAATGTAACACCTTACAAGTATATCAAGTATATAGTTGTATGTATGTATCTGATATCGACGAAATAGGTATCAAAATGTGCGGTGCGATCTCCGAAAATGGGAGGGGGGGCGCCTCCCAGTCCCCACCCTCAGTACAATAAGGGTTAATACAGGGACGGCAGATATAATGGATATGCACCTAAATAAAGATCCGTTTTCCTTCTATTTTGATGTTGACAAAACATGGAATGAAATTTGTGTCCAGCTATTTTATGTAAAATATGTATGGAGATAAACTTTAATGTCACCAAAAGCCTAACACTAATTTCATTTTAAATTTTGATAAAATATGAACATGGTATGGAGTAAGCAACAGGCGAACATGGATCAAACACTAAATTTCAAAGTGTGTTAATAATAGATCATGAGAAGCATAATGAAAAATGGCTCAAAATTTTGATATTTTTTTTATTTTGAAATAATAATCATACTACAGACTTTTAAATGGCTTATTTCGGCTAATACAGGAAATATCGAACTCAATATGCAAAAATATTTCGTCCAATATTTCCTTGTATTGACCCCAAGGCTATCCAACATTATATTCTTCTTGTATTCATGATTTCAGGATATTTTTATATGTGAGGAAACCCAAAGCCTATGTGAGAAAAAAAATGTATCATGCGGATAAGGTCTTTCAATTCCACAAGTGGAAATAGATATAATAAACAAATTATAAACTTACGATGCTGGGTGCACTTTGGAGCTTCGCCTTCAAATTTAGCATCTCTGCTACACTGCAGCCCCTTTCTGGTGATGCTCGAACATTTGGTCGGGCGATGCCGATACAAGTTGACTAACCTGTATGACAACAACAATATCTGATTAAAGCTTGTCATTTATTGAATGACTATCTATTACCAATATAGGCCCGTAAAACCTGAGTGCTTTGGGAGTTGCGAGCGACCCCAACATAATTATATAGGCATATAACACGTTCAGTGGGGGGGGGGGGGGGGGAGGGGGGGGGGGGGTCGTTATTAGTTGCATCGCATCAGGTCAATGATCACATTGACGCAATACTCTATTCTGTTTGAAACAGACTAGAATTATGAGAGTATTTGGCAATAGGTCAATCAATATAAATCTGAAATATTTGTGATAAATAGAAAACATTTTATGAATCTTTGAAAGCCCTTATCACAATATCTGCTTTATCTGTGTGAAATCTAAAGAATGATTTGGGGTTTTTAGCGGGCGAGGGGACAATTTGCCCCTAATCCCTGACAAAATGTTTTTATAATCACGAAAAAACTGTTGACTGACTTTTCACCATTCATTTTTACTGCAAGGGGATGGTAATTTTTCTCACGTATTCAGTGTTTGTCAATAAATTCAATCTTCGTTGTAAAATCCTAGACTTTTATTCAATTATATCGGTTATCCCTTTAAAATGGAAGCATTTTTTCTAAGAACTACCTAAGGAAAAAACCCAAGAAGGAATTATTTTCTGCATGAGCAAAGTATCTGAAGTAGGTAAACTAATTCATAAATTGTGTGTTGAAAAACTCTGTAAAGTTCAAATTTTCTAAAAGAAATGGAAAGATATTTTTTTCAAAATCAGTTGTTAATTGGAATCAAATTTACATCATTCCTATATATGTTTTTTTTTCGACAACATTAAGTTATTTTCAGTTCAAAATAACTCACAATATTCTTGTTATCTATAAATATTTAAAGGCTGTTGGTATATCCCAGTCTGATTTATGTACGTTTCGTTCAGAAGAATCTTAGATGATTTTGAAAAATATATCCTGAAAAAATGACATTAATTTAAAATGCAATAATTTCATCTTTGGCATCCAAGGTTGAAATTATTTCTCTTTCAATTTCATTATTTTGTATGCAAAACAATATTTATTTTCAACAAAATGTTTGAAGGGATCTTGATAATTTCCATTTTTTCGAAAGAATATCATTATGAAGTTGAACAACCAATCTATGCGCAATAATAAGATAGGTTTATTTCATTTCTTGGTAGATGGAGGTATGTCCAACTTATCTCAATACTAAAATCTTGTTTTGTATTGTACTTTTCTTTGTCAAATGTATTTATCCATCATGTTGTAGATTTGCCTATACTGTTTTATGCTTTGAGAAAGATTGAATAAAGACTTTAGTCGAAGAAAAAAAACGGGAGAATTAGTACAAAACAGAAAAATCATTTTACTGCTTTTAAAGTTATTGTGTCCCTTTTGCGGCTGAAGTTGGAATTATGAATACGTCACGTGTGTCCTATCTGTGAAATGTATACGTTAGCAGTATAGTATTCAAATTATGCAAGGAAACCAGTTTTATTTTCTAGACTTTACTTTCAGACACTAGTGAGTGACTGACTGACTTTTTTTTTCTTTGGTAATAAAATACATAAAATGAGCTGTGAATGATACATGAGCAATATTTTGTACAATAACATCTTTGCGCAGGCAGCGCAGCACAAAACGTACGGCCATACGGTACAAGGGTCTAAAAAACAAGACTATTTTCTACGCATATTTTTCAAAACGTGTTGCGAAAATTCTTAACGGCCGATATAATTCTTTTCAGGGGAGTTTTCAGTTGGTATTATCTCTTGTTTATAAGTTCAGCTTGCAAAAGATACACACCACCTTTAAAGTGTCATAAATAATGCAAATATGGGAATTTTTTAAACCCAAAACTATCTGACCTCAGAAAATGGTGATGTTAATTATAGTGGATATAAATCCATACTTTAATAATACCATAATTTTTTTAATATTTAATGATGAGCAAAGGAGACGTAGGCCGTGGGGCACATATCACATGATAAATCATGGTGTAAAATGAGGCTCAATAGCTATGATATATCAACATTGAACGCTATTTCAGTGCTATGAATTGAAATATCCTTTAAAAGATACTAAACAATTCAAGAGTTTATGCATCTTTTAATTAATCCACATAATTTATACAAAAAATACTAATCAATAGGGAATATGACCGAGATGTTTACGCAAAATACTTCATTTGCATTTTTTTATTTTTTTATTTTTTCTTATGTATATTTTCTATAATGCGTGCCTTTTCGTGAGGTGCCTCGATACGTAATCTTTCATTCGCCTGTATATGATTGTTTGTCATTAGTTAGAATGCAAATGGCATACATTACGTGATGTTAGGGAACACAAGCCATAATGTTTGCTCAGTCTAGCAACAACCATTGTACGCAGGTCGTATTCAGACTATCGAAGTGGTATGATAGATACGGGGGAATATCATGGCTCGTTGCTGTGTAAACGTGTATAAATTTGAATAAATATTGCGAGATTAATTATAGGGATTGGATAAAAGAGCTCTCTGAAAAAAGGGAAACGCACTATGAATATGACTGACAAAGAAAGCGGACAAAATATACAGTTCCTCAGGTAGACAAAGGAACATCCCTTCACTGCTATTATGTAAAAATGTGTAGAACAGGTGTCACATGCATATTCACATTTTTACATAATAGACCAGTTCACGGTTAGCACATTACTGCAATGACCCACAAATATCCACAGATCTTCAAAACATGAAGAGGTCCCACTTTGTACATTTTGAAATAATCACTCCTACAGCGATGGAGGGGCTATATAAATAGCATTTGTTTCCTCTTTTCAAAGAATACTTCCACCTGTGTATCATGAAGTGCACTGAATGTGCATGAATGCATAATGTTACATAACTTTCATGAGCACGTATCCAGAATATCGCCTCCGTGTATTTCAAAATTTGTTCTGCAATGACCTTTATCTGCTCATGCTCAGACTGCAACCGTGAACTCGCTTATAGCAGTGAAGGGATGTTCCTTTGTCTACCTGAGGAACTGTGTATTTTGTCCGCTTTCTTGTCTGTCATGTTCATAGTGACGTTTACTAACATATCTGAAGGCTTGTCCGAGGTCTATACAACATAGCGATAATTAATGTATCGTCACTAGACCCCCCATGAAAGAAAAATCCATGAATGTGAATATGTTAGTAGACCGGTCTATTGTGATGAATGATCTATATAGAAGAAGTAACGGTAAACAGCGATGGTAGAAGAAGGCGTGCAATACTCTTTGCCTCTTCCCTTCCCCCGTTAATTAGCAGGCCATATAAATGTCCATGCACGGAGGAGGTTTAAGGTCTTGAACTCCCATCGGGTTGTAATAATCAATGAATTAAAATTTCAGGTCTGGGCCTACATGTATATAAAAAGATCAATTTCTCTATAAAAAAAAAATTAAAAAAAAAAAAAAAAAAAAAAAATCCATTTTTGAAACCCCCTACTTGATATAGTTTTGTTTAGGTTGGGCTTGGAAAATAATACAATATTCTGATTTTCTGGATCGGGGCCAGGAGGAATGGGAAATAGATCCTACCCTCGTTAATGGAATTTGGGAAGATAGTACAATAGCTCGTTCCCCAAATCTGATTTTATCAACGGAAATACCACCTCTCCCCAATATTCCTAGCATTTCAGTGCCACTCTCCCCCCCCCCCCCCCCCCATCTCAAAAACAAAACTGATTCACCGGTCATGAAACGAAATGCTCAAAATCGTATTTTACAAGTAAATGTATGGTATAATATACACAAATTACGAGGTAAATTGCATCTCCTATTCCCTGGTACTGTTTTCAATCTTATTTTACTCCTAATCCATGACTAGCTAGTAAGCTCTTCGTGAAACGAATTAGGGAGATCAGTCTGATCAGAGACATCTCCGTAGTTGGCGGATGAAGTTATGACTGTCTTGTCGTTGGTTTCGACAAACGGGCCCTGTGGTATTTTCATCTGCGAGCATCACTTTCCTTTTTTGGAAAAATGCGCTCATCTGAATAGGTCGAATAGGGAATATCTTCTTTGCAAGTTTGTCTCCCACCCCCCCCCCCCCCCTAAAAAACAAAAGAAAGAAAAAAAAACATGAAAGAATTAAACCGAAGTGAAAAGCTGGAAGAAACTTACTCTTCGTAGGGGAGTTCCGCCCTATGCTGCCAACAGGTTCTAGTGCAGTGTTTCGTGGTGCGTTTGCACCGCTCTCGATTTTGTTTCTTTGTCAAACAAACGCACCGATGTTTGACAGCGCCCCACATGCTCGGATGTGTGAAGTCAATTGGCATCTATACGTAATGAAAGCAGAGCAAAGAACGCTCAATGAAAATAATGACTGAGATATTTGATCAAATTTGAGAGGAAAATTGAATTGAAAATAACTCATTTCCATCATCACAATCTTGGAACAAATGATGGATTTCAAAGATACAATGATGGTTTACAGAGTGAACGGTCTTACAAAAATACATATAAAACGACATGATTGCAAGTACATATTATGTAACCATATTAAAAATAGAAAATAAAATGCTATGCTGACAAGGCTTGATCATTCAATGCACACAATTTGAATTAGAGATACTAATATTGGTTAGGCCTACAAATAGAGAAAACTCAGTGGATTGATTTTGATCGAATATCAAATTATATTTTCAGAGAAGGGGTAAAAAAAACCTATGGGGATTCTGACGTTTGGAGCGAATCCCACTTTCCTTCTAAAAATCCATTTGACTTTCCTTAAGTATCAAACTAACACATCTGCCTCCGCCCTAGCCATTTCAAGGTTGTTTTTTTGTATGGTTTTTGTTCACCTTATTTCCTATTATTATTCAAAATATATAGTTTATTTTATTTTAGGTTTATGATACAATTTTGATACAATTTTAACATGATAGTGCCATACAGTGCATGTGAAAAAAAGCATTCCCATCCTTGATAAACTCCCATTGAAGATTTATAACCGAATGGACCCTATAGACTGCTAGGAGTGTATTTTTCAAATAATCTTGATGATACATTTGAATTAAATTTTCCTCCGTAATTACAAAAATTGAAATATATTTTGAGAATATGAGAGATTTATCACTGTATTAAAGTCGCTGGGCCATTCTCAATTGGAATATCTTTTATCAGTTCTGCCAAAGCCGCCTAAAAGTATTTCACACTCGGTTTTGGAAATGCCCTGTTACGCATCAATTCATTCAAAACTTCCAAAGCTCTATTGTAAAAAATGAAGTGATTTTTAATTAAAAAAATCTTTTTTGTTTCCCAGATGGTATGCGAACTATCTTTAATTGTTCATTTTATATGCAAAACACTATATATTATCCGCGAAATACAACAGGGAACGACTATCTTTGAATTCTTTTAAGAAGATGCTTAAACGTTAGTATGAAATTGAGCGGGTCCTTTCTATCAAACGCAATGGCCCGAATTCACAAAGGAGGTTTGTCGACAAACCTAGGTTTATGTGCGTCATAATTATGAGGCGTTTCGACTCGTTTAGAACCTAGGTTGCGTTTCGACGCGTTTCAAACCTAGGTTTACTAGGTTTGAAACGAGTCGAAACGCGTCAAATGACGCACATAAACTTAGGTTTGTCGACAAACCTCCTTTGTGAATTCGGGCCAATAAATTTGTTGTATTACGAGATAATAAATGGAGGCATGTGAAACTGAGGTAACAATGTTTGTGTTACCAAAATGTCACAACATGTACTTTGTTCAAATCTATTGATTTGTTCTTGCTCAAGAATGATTGAATACAAATTTTCTTTGGGAAAAAAGAAGAAGATTTATAACCTGTGTTACCTTGAATTATATTTAATTTTAAAGAGTAACTAAGATTATGTCTAATGATAACTGACTCTGCTTTCATGGATGACTGAGCAACAGCTGTTTTCAAGAAGCATTATCAAATCCTCTTCGTCCAAATTTATAATGAAGTAGTAAATATTTTTCAAACGCCCTTACGCATTGTTAATTCAGTCCGAAAACAATAGCTGATTTTACATTCACATATATTTTGTACATTTGAATAGAAAAGGTGAATCTGTCAAGAAAAAGAGAAGGAAAAAAATATGATATTTTAAAATCATTTTTTGGGCCTGCAAATGGGACATACTACCTTGAAAGGTCTATGTTAAAATTGGGAAAATGTGATGAATGGAAAATACCTCCCAGTATTGTATGCCATGATATTTGCTTAGTTTCTTTCGACATGTTCCTTTTTGGTATAATCAAATCGTGTTCCTGAGGATTTCAAGGTTAACATAAACATAATGAATATACAAATTTAACCACGCTCACTACCGTACAATGTCGCTACATTATTATGTACATACCGTGAAATGAAGGAAGTCGAATGTGGTACAAGTAGCAAGAACAATGAGCTATAAAATACAACAAAAAGAGAAGAAAAGGTCATTAAAGCGAATAAAATTATGCTAGTACAGATATAAAATATAAGTGCATAGGCGTATCATGACAATTACCCTTTGGAAATCACCCCCGGAAAATTACCCCCCGGAAAACTACCCCCGAAGGACGATTACCCCCGGAAAATTACCCCCCGGAGAATTACCCCCCCCCCCCCCCCGAGGACAATTACCCCCCAAGGACAATTACCCCCGAGGACAATTACCCCCCGAGGACAATTACCCCCAAGGACAACTACCCCCGAGGTCAATTACCCCCCGAGGACAATTACCCCCCATGGACACTACTGGGTATAGTGGCTCAGTGGTTAGAGCGCCCGCCTCATGAACGGGAGGTCGTTGGTTTGAACCGCGGCCGAGTCATACTAAAGAATTATAACAATGGGACCTTCTGCCTTCTAGCTAGGCGCTCAGCATATCAGATTGGAGAAGGGTAGTAATAACATATTATGTTATGCAGGGCCCGCTGGAAGAGCAGTTTAATAACTGAAGTGGCTACCCTGGGTAAATAAAACGTTATTATTATTATTATTATTACCCTCGAGGACAACTATCCCCCAGGAAAACTTCCCCCGAGGACAACTACCCCTCCCCCTTCGAGAACAACAACCCCCCCCCCCCCCCGAGGACAATGACAATCACCCCGAGGAATTTATAACACTGAAGTATAACGCAAGCTTCTCTCCACATTGCTATTTACAGGAAATTGCATAAACCTTCATTTTCTTTGTTATTTATGAAGTTCATTTCAGTCTTTTCAAATTATTCAATTCGATATTGGGGGAGGGTTGTTACACCCACAAATGTAATAACGCCCACAAATGTAATAACGCCCACAAATGTAATAACACTTTACCCACAAATGTAATAACACCCACAAATGTAATAACACTTTACCCACAAATGTAATAACACTTTACCCACAAATGTAATAATTTTACCCACAAATGTAATAATTTTACCCACAAATGTAATAACCACTTTACCCACAAATGTAATAATTTTGAATCACCCACAAATGTAATAATGACTTTATCCACAAATGTAATAAATTTGAAAGGATATTTTGTCGAATGTGTTCAAAACTAAAACCCTGTAATAAAGCATGGGTATAGCGCGCAGTCTTTACTCCAGACCCTGTTATTTCAAAAATTTAAAAAATCTTCAAAACTAAGAACCCATAATCCTTTTCCTGTGGAATAACATGAGAATCGAGCGTAGTCTTTCCTCCAGACCCGGTTATTCAAAAGTTTAAAAAAAAAAATTAAACTAAGACCCCACCATCTTCCAAACTAAGACCCGGTTATAAAGCATGGGTTTAGAGCGTAGTTTTTCTTCCAGACCCGGTTATTTCAAAACTTTTTAAAAATCTTCAAAACTAAGACCCCATCATCTTATTCCTGTGGAAGAACATGAGTATTGAGCGTAGTCTTTCCTCCAGACACGGTTATTCAAAAGTTAAAAAAAAAAAAAAAAAAAAAAACTTTTAAACTAAGACCCCACCATCTTCCAAACTAAGACCCGGTAATAAAGCATGGGTTTAGAGCGTAGTTTTTCTTCCAGACCAGGTTATTTATGTTGTCATGCTGAAGTATATGTTTTCGTGTACGTTAATTTATTTTGAAATAGAAATTGCCTTCAATGTATATGTACGGTGCCATGTCAAAAGAAAAAAAATATCCGCTCTCTGGTAATTCATCTCATTTGATTTTGTAACTCCAGCACAGCGTTTTTCAACCGGGATGCCGCAAGAGAATGATTTGGAGAACGTTGATGTTGTAAAAAAATCAAATACCAGAAACGGTTAAAATATGTAATTACATGAGAAAATAACATTTTGAAGATACTAAAGTGTCTTCCTTCCTCGCTCGCTGAAAATATTTTGACAGCAAGGCAAAAAAAATAAGGGCAACGAGAGGCCCGAATATCCTCATATTCGTGTATCAAGGGCATGACCGAATATATAACTTGTTATTTATGTACATTCGGCGGTAAGGTGCCCGCATACAGTACTTTAAATAGTTTCCAGTGTGTGGATTACAAACTAATTGTTTACCAGTTTGAAAATGTCTTCTCCTTTTTATTCTTAAATGTGCCCATACGTGTGTGCATAGCACTTGACGAGAGCCAGAGTCATGCAAAATTAATAGTCTGTAAAGACTTTGGGATTTGGGAGAAACTTTTCATTTCTTAAGAAGGTAACGTGACTAACAAAAAGTTAAAATAACGCTGCTCCAGAGAAATGTATTTGTATGCATTTTGAAAAGCGCAGTACAATTACCTAAAACTTACATCCTTCGTGGAAATTAGCAACCGCACTGGCGTTGCATAATAAAAGGGAAATGTGTAGTAATGAGGAAGACAAAGTGCTATAGTATTTGAAGAATATGGGTTCATGCAGGGGATCTTATGGGCTCGTAATCTCTCAATGTGTCAGATCCTCATTTGCTATTGAATCCTGATTGTCCACGGGTGAAGTTGTCCTCGGGGGGGGGGGGGGTAATTGTCATTGGGGGAAATATTGTCCTCGGGGGGTAATTATCATCGGGGGTAATTATCCTGGGGGGGGGGTAATTGTCCTTGGAGGTAATTGTCATGGGGGGTAATTGTCCTCGGGGGTAATTGTCCTCGGGGGGTAGTTGTCCTCGGGGGTAATTGTCCTCGGGGGGTAATTCTCCTGGGGGTAATATTCCAGGGGGTAATTGTCCTTTGGGGGTAGTTTTCCTGGAGGTAATTTTCCGGGGGTGATTGCCCAGGGGGTAATTGTCCTAGAACCTTTTAGCATGACACGGGCGCAGCCATTTCCTTGAAAATGCGACTACCAGTTGAAGTTGTACTTGTATTATGCACCAACCTGAGTTGGAAAGACTTTTAAAATTAATAACAAATCCTTTAACTTCAATGAAAAAAATATATAACAAGGGATCTATTATTGTAACTAATTCATCAAAAAAATACTAAAATACGACGATCAGCCATGCATGAAGTTTTTCGTCTTTTTTTGTGCATGGCTGATCGTCAACGACAACGAAACGGAGTTAAGTCTTTAATCAACTCTGTTTGTTGCTACGGCAGGCAGCCAGTGAAAACGAATTCGTTTAATCAAATTATGAAAATGCAAGCATTACTTTAAGCAAACAGAACTTTGTTATTCCTGGCACATTTTTCTGATGTGTCATATGAAAGGGCAGAAAATGAAATTTCTAGAAAATGTGATTTTCTCTTTGAAATTCAGATACCGTCCGCCAAATGAGTATTTGGTACCCTCCCTTTAAATTGTTTTTAATAACTCATGCGTGAGTTGCATTAAATTAAAGAGGAGGATCTAAGCTTTACAAATATGTGTCATTTATTAATTATAAATATGATTATGTTATTTTCGTTTTTTCTGGGACGCACTGTATATATATATATATATATATATAATGTACAGAGGACTGATATAAAGACTTCGATGTGGAGCAAGAGGGCATCCTGCCACTCCGTCCTGACAAAACCTACAAGAAAAGTATCAAATAGTATAGTGAAAATAGTTTTCAATCAATAAGAATCAAATTGCTCCTTAAACTCGCACACAAGTATGAATTTTAATAACTCAGTTAAACAAAACTATAACTAAAACAAGCAAATTTTATTGAATTACAAATAGTAAGATGATTGTATGACCAGGGAGCTATCATACAAGGAGTGGAAGCTCTTGTAATTCAAACGTATGCGTGAGTTCTAAAGCGTAACAAAGGAATGCATAACATTCCACTTGGCTTTGAAGTTCCATGCTCCGAGCCGCTCTTCCACTGCGGGGAATTTCATAGGCCAGGCACCAGTTTCACATTTATCAAATTACCGGCAAAATTTCAGTGTAAATTATAAACTTTATATGGGGATTGTATTGGGAATAATGCATCAAACAATTTTTAAAATTTAGTACTCCGCCCTTCCTATAATTTGTGTGCCAGAGTTGGTAGAAGAAAAATTAGATCCTGACAAAAACCGATTATTTTCGCATGATTTAATGTCCCGTCATTTAATCCATGATATACAATCTTCGATAACATTATTAAGTTGGCTAATGCGTACTTTCGCGTGCTTTTTTTGCAGTTGGCAAAATTGTATAAAATTACAAAAATTGTTCTACTCATTACATATTCAATAATTCATGAGAAATCATTGAAACGGACAGCGAACATTTGCTAAGATACCATTTTCTGATGTAGGAATTCTAAATCCTGATATGTCATGCACTTTTTTAAATCTCACCCCCTCCCCCACTCAGTGTTATTTAGGGTACGCGTATGCATGTTCCCTCCCTTCGAAAGCACCCCCCCCCCCCTGGTCAACAGTTGCTGAGTAGCGCATAACTTTTCGGTGGCTTGGAGCATGGGGTCAGGGGCGGCGATTTCTTTTCATGACCGGGGGCGAAATGTAAGGGACGAGGCAGCATAGGGAACGAGGTTTTGTTGTATTCAAAAATTACATTCCTAAGCAAAACTATAGTATAAAAACGGAATAAAGATTTTCTACAATATTTACTCGTACATCTTGAATGATGTTATGCGAGGGAACGTTACGACGGAGCGAGAAGACAGTCTAACGCTGCACTCATGGGCCCTCCAGAGCTTAAAAGTGCGTTGCAGTCTTTAGTCAGTATTTGCTATACATTTTGGGGAGCTCTTTTTCAAATTTTCCGGGGGACGATCCCCCTTTTTGATTGATCGCCGCCCCTGCATGGGGTCAAAGGAGAGCGGCTGGATTCCACTCCCTGTATGACAGCTCCCTGGTGTGACTTATATAAATAATAAGATGATTGTATGCGCCGTTAACAGTACTAGTAGGCAACTAGGCATATACTCGACCTTTGTAACAAGTGTTAACATTCAAATTTGCATGAAAAGTGCTTTAAACAAATTAACTTAAAAACAACACCAATGATAATGATAACATTAACAAACAATAATTACATTTAAAACACCAACACAAATTTAAAAAACATTTACAACCGTAAAATCATACCGGCATGAAATTTTAACCTTTATGGAGGAGGTCATTAAACATTAAACATGGAAACGTTCTTTACAGGCAGATTTTGTCGAATATATAAATAAATCAGTAATTCTATCCGCTCCGGTAAGACACAAGTTCACATTGCAAAATATGGGCATGGAGTAATTTTCAATCATGAGTATTTCAAAAGAGAGAGATATTCAATCAATTTCTACTAACATAAAACAAACGCGACAATAAAGTATGGTTAAGATAGGTTGCTATTATGAGAGGAGGCCGATATACGGCCTTGGTATCCGGTGAAATCATTCAGAATTTTATGATAAACAAACTATTACAAACATGAACGAAACAACCCGTAGCAACAACAATTAAGAGTTATGAGCATTGAATGACGCGGACATGACTGTTACATAATTATACACCGTTTTTTTAAAGTGATCTTTATCGGCAAATGAGCACATGAAAGTTCTATTTGATTTGATGTATAATTTAATGTAATACAAATCTCAAATACATATACGTACATGCAGTAGCGTACGCAGGATTTTTTCAAAGGGGGGGGGGGGGGGGGAGGGGTTAACAATTTAAAATCAGGCCAAAATTTTCGCAACGACTCACTCAGCCAGCCGCTGAATAAGCGGGGGGGGGGGGGGGGGGGGTAAGAGGACATTTTTTTTTGGGTCCCAAATATTTCGCAACGAATCAGCCAGCCGCTGAATAAGCGCGGGGGGGGGGGGGGGGATAAGAGGACAATTTTTTTTTTGGGTCCCAAATATTTCGCAACGAATCAGCCAGCCGCTGAATAAGCGCGGGGGGGGGGATAAGAGGACAAATTTGATTTTTTTTTTTTTTTTTTTTTTTTTTTTTTTTTTTTTTTTTTTTTTTTTTTTGGGGGGGGGGGGGGGGGGCCAAAAATTTCGCAACGACTCAGCCAGCCGCTGAATAAGCGGGGGGGGGGGGGGGGGGGGGGTGGTAAGAGGACATTTTTTTTTCTCCAAAATTTAAAAATTTGCCGGGACGACATTTCGTTCCGTTGTGGGGGGGGGGGGGGGAGGTAAGGTCACCTGTTTTAGGTCACCCATTAGCATAATTTTTTTTTTTAATAAATAATTTAAAAATTTAAAAATTAAAAAAAAAAAACCAAAGGGGGGAGGGGGGTTTACATCCAAAATACACACATACAATAAACCAAAGGGGGGGAGGTTAACCCCAACCCCCCCCCCCCTTGCGTACGCGCCTGCGTTCATGTTTAGACATGAGGCTTTTAAAATAGAGAGACAATCATGATACATTGACACACAATAAGCGTGATAGTAAGACGAGGTTTAGGCGCCATGATAGGGTTACACACGGATACAGGACCTTTTTCATAACGTGTACTTGTTCCATAAATCAAAAACAAAATTCATAGTTAAAACCATTAATGGGTTAGATGGTACCGGCATATGATATACACCGGGTTAAGTAATCATATCTTTAAAATACAATGAACATGAAAACGATTTCTTCAAAGGCAACTTCAACACCAACGCCATGCAGCCAATATATAACAACAATCACTCAATATTAGCTAGAAATTGCACACCCAACACAAAATCACATTATTTCTAATGATACGGTAAAGGAAAATATAACGAGAGCATATCTACTGCACATATTAAACCATAATAATGTTAGACATAAAACATAGTGCAAGTATAACCACAAATATGAGAGAGAAAAAGAAGATGGTGCTGACTTACTGATTCTATGAGACAAGTCTGCAGATCAGTGAAGGTTGTTCGTATTTATACCAGATAATGATTAGAGACGCTCCCATTGAACATGACCACTGAACTATATTAAACTCAATGGATTAACTTGTCATCTTCACCAGTAACTTGGAGTTCTAGTTTATCTTCATTGTCCATCGCCAGCTCTCTGAAAAAACGGCTTTGTCATCTTGGAAGTAATCATTGTCCCCGTCACCTCTGGCAAAATTCTTGACCGTTCACTTCTCAAACTGACGAAGAAAAGCTCCAAGCCTGCAACAAAGCATTGGCAATGTTTTACACTCAGGATAAAAAGGAAACATTCTGGGACAATTATCATGCAAATCTGCTGAAATAGTCATTTCTTTGTCGTCCCTCTTGGCAATAGATGCTTTTGGATATTAGATGCTGTAAAGTGAGACATTAACCCCTCTCCCTAATCATTGTTGTATGTGCCCATTCAAACCTTCAACATCATGCTATGTAGCTTAGCCAGGAGAGCCAAATGTCTTTTGTACAACAGTAACTTCAGTCCATGTATACAGTTTCTTATACTAACAACAACATTGGAGAACTTTATTTCTGCATGATTATGCGACAATAAATGTACAGTAAAGTTAATTTCTGTTTCATTTTAGAGGGAAAGGTAATGTTCAGTACAAAAACTTATTGATGAATTGAAAATGGGGATTTCACCGGCCAATCATCCGAGATAATGCTGAGATAGGGACACTGTATTAGAAAATTGTTAAAGTTGTGACCCCCCCCCCCTCCACTAAATCGCGACAAAGAGAGAGAGAGAGAAAGAGAGAGAGAGAGAGAGAGAGGGGGGGGGGAGAGAGGGGGGAGAGAGAGGGGAGAGAGAGAAGAGAGAGAGAGAGAGAATAGTAAACCCTCCCATAACACAGGTATAAATCTTCCCACGTGCACGTGGCCCTTGGTAATTCGCGTTTCAGTTCCGCACCCCCCCCCCCTCCCCCTACCATTGCCGCTAAATGGCTGGACCGAGGCTACACTCTTTGATACCTGGTTCGGGTTACATAATTTGTTCAAATATTGGGGTATTACCTTATGAATGTACATTTTAATGTAGAAAAGATATCACTCATACTAATGAGGGTCTTGTGACCATTTGCATTCCATTCAACCGTAACCCCCCCCCCCCATCAACCCGAAAGTGTCCCTTAAATAACTGGGCCCGAATCACGGATCCAGCGCTCGACGAAATGATATTATATTGTAAGAATCAAGTGATAATGATGTGGGGATTTTAATTCTCACAATCCAATATCACGTGCCCCCCCCCCCCAAAAAAAAAAAAAAAAATTTTTTTTTTTTTTTTCCAAGATCGATTGAACTTTTTTAGACCCTTTTTTTCTTACCTCGATCGATTACATGTATTTGCCCCCCCCCCCCAAAAAAAAAAACATCAAACTCTGGCTACGTGCCTGCCTAAAAGAGGGACAATTTAAAAAGAACGAAAATACAAGTTTATTTGCAAGAAGTTCTTTAAATAATGTTGATTGGAAACTGTATAAAATGGAGATAAAGAACCAAATGAAGGACTGCAAAAAGGAATACCAGGAAGCAGACCTGCAAGGTAAGTTTGATAATCTAAACAGCATTATTCTCATCTCCATTGAGGTAACCAAAAAGGTAAGTACCGAGCATGAAGAAGGAATGTACAGAATCGGTCAAAATTAGAAACGCTGCAAAAAAAAATCGTTGCATGTTTAAAACTCACCTATATGAGGATTTTCAGATTTATATGGAGAAAAAAAATTGGAACGTTTTTAACTTTCTAGATTTAGCTATAGGGAAAGAAGCAATTATAGTCAAGAGAAAAGAAAGTGAAACAAAACTTTTAGAAATGATAAATAACATGCAAAACCACGAGGAAAATGTATTACATGAAGATTTCCGCCTTAGTGAGCTTAAGAGTGCTCTACTAGAATTAAAAAAACACTGCTCCAGGGAAGGATGGCATTCATTCCAAGATGAAAAGCAACCTTCCGGAAGAAATTATATTAGAACTATATAATGGAATATGGAATAGAGGTATATTGCCCAGCCAATGGACTGAGGCTATTCAAATTCCGATATTAAAAAAAGTAAAAGATGCTTCAAACCCGTCGTCTTACCGCCCAGTCCCTCTAACCCCAACACTGTGTAAACTAATGGAGAGACTTGTGAAAAACAGACTCTCATGGTATATCGATAGAGAGGATATTATACAATCGGGATTTATGAAGAATAGAAGTACAACTGACCATTTAATTGAATTAGAAACAGATATTCAAAAAGGAATGGCAAATAAAGAACATACAGTAAGTTGTTATATTTCTTGACATAGAGAAGGCGTATGACAGAGTATGGAGACAAGGCATAGAATACGAATTATATAATCAAGGTTTCACAGGTAAGATTAAAATGGATTTATGCATTCATATCTAACATAGGGAATCGTGTCAGAGTGGAAACCACATATCAGAACAAAAATAATGTAATATAGGCATTCCCCGAGGGAGCGTGATAAGCCCCTTAATTTTTAATTTCATGATCAATGATCTTAGACAATTCAGGATACTGTAGAAATATCATTGTATGCTGATGACATATGTATTTGGTTTCGCACAAAAATATGACACATTTACAAAAAAAGTTACAAGCGGCTCTAGGCTTAATTGAAAAATGGTGTGATAGATGGGTTATACATCTCTCATCCTCAAGATCGAGAGCCGTAGTATTCGGTAGAAAAGGAAAGAAAAATATTGATTTACAGATATATAGGAAAAGTATTAAATTAGAAAAAGAATACAAATTCCTTGGAGTATGGTTCGACTCGAGATTGACGTGGAGTAAACATATAAATGAAATTTCAATAAGATGCAAAAAAGGCTGAATCTTATGAGGTGTATTGCTGGTACCAATTGCATGGGGCAATAACTCGGAAATACTTCACTATGTTTATAAAGGCTTAATCCGCTCTGTGTTAAATTATGGTAGTGAAGCTTATGATGGCGCGAGTAATTATCTTAAAAAGAAATTAGACACCATACAATTCCAGGCTCTTATAATTATTACTGGAGAAGTTCATCTAACTTCTTTACAAGCTTTACAAGTTGAATGCGGGGAAATGCCATTGCAACTCAGGAGGAAAATAGCCTCTGGGATAAAGCAGAGAAAGGAAGACACTTGTATAGCATCAATACAAATGTAAATAATGTTCCTAAAATCAAAGGTTTGAACCGAAAGGATGAAATATTAATCCACCAATTCAGACTTGGTAAATGTAACCTGAATTACTATAAATATTTAATTAGAAAACACGACACTGGACTATGTGTAGAATGCCAGACAATAGAAACAATTGAGCACTTTTTATTATCATGCCCAAAATATGAAAGACAAAGTAGGATAATGTATAGAGCACTAAAGACCAAAAATCCAAATCTAGGTCATTTACTAGGAATATATAGGAAAGGTGGTAGCTTCTTTTAAAGGCAGTGGAAGGTACAACGAACTGTGATGCTCAGCAATAAACATAGAGTATTAATTACGTTTCGCTATTTTATCTATTAGTCACAGTGGTACTATCCTCGGTATAAATTGTTTCATAATATAAATTTTATAATACGGAGAGAGGCTTTAAACTAACGTCTTAACGTAATGAACTGATCGCAACTAATATTCAATCACTACATCCTTTCCTTCCTAATGAATTCTTTAAAATAACAAGCTGCATAACAATACAGAAATAACTACTAGCAATTTACTGACATTGTTAATTGCACAAACACAACGCCACTAGGCTATCGTCGATCCAACAGCAAAAGTACTAAGAGAGCCAGTTACTACTCCCTCTCACACTGCCTGGCGAAAATCATCGAATGACGATGGAAACGCCATTAATCTCAACAACAACAACAACATCAACAACGGTACTGGATTCCTAGTTAGGGTTGAATAATTATATCGAATGTGGGAGCCTTACCCTATGAAAAGACACTTTAAGTGTAGACAAGATAACACATAATATGCAAATGATGGTCTGAGGTTTAAACAGCAAAGGAATATTTTCTGAAATCAGCTATATTCTTGATTTTATAAGATGAGTGCAGAGAAATATTTATCGTGTTGGGTTAAATATAAGTGCATTGTTGACATGCCATAATCAGCAGTATGATAATAGTTAATAGCCCTTTCGAAAGTGAGCGCACGGAATTGAGGCATTTCTTGTCAACTTAATATTTTTATTCGGGCAGTAGGTTCAGTGTATGGCTTTATATCGTGGAGGTGTCGTGGTATAATGGTTCATTAACTTGACCCTCAATCAAAAGTTTGAGAGTTCGAATCCCAGCGCAGCACTAATGTCCTTTGGCAAGATGTTTTGCCAATCTCCACCTACGTGTTAATGTGTATCTGGCAACTGGCCCTATATTAATTACAGGGCCCTCAGGAAAAACAATGTTGATGCTGATGATGGTTCACTGGGTAAACAATCATTATCATTTATGATCGTTATTGTTATCATCATTATCATTATATTTGTATTGCTGTTATTATTATTATCATTATCAATATCATTGTTACTAATGTGCCTCTTGATGAGTTGATTTATCTATAGTATTCGGGTTCTATCTATGATATAATATTTACTACAATCTCACCATCTTTCTGTTACATTGTTTATTTTCGTTTGAATCATTCGGAATGAAGTACATTCAGTTCGAGTCTGCATTGTAAACTTTGTGTAAGTTTTGTGGCAATGTACCCTTGAACTTGGTTGCATGCGACAGGGAAAATAATATACTTTGTGGTTTTCAAAGCATTACGAAAATGAAACTTTATTAATTGACTTGAGGAAAAAATATTAAGCTAGGAATGATCTTCATTTATATTCCCCCTTTTCACTTTTCACTTTTCACTTCACTTCACTTTAAATATCATAGTATGTGCAATCAGCTGGTACAACATGAAAAACTAGTAATTGATCCACATCCATGTCGAGCAGCGTCAACTCAGTGGAGTAATGGTGTGACAAACACACAGACAATGAACGGACGAGTCCATTGTGATCTCGAAGGGTAATGAGTCTGAAAATAATGTTTCATTTATGAGGAACGAGGCGGGAAGAGGGCATGTGGATGCACCCTACCAACAACAAAACACTTTGAAATTCGTCCCTACGTACGAATAGGCTATTTTCGACATACAATAATAGGTATACAACCAAATTAAATGCAAATGCCTTTGAAGCCAAAATTACAAATTATTTCAGTCACCTGTTCATTTTGAGAATAATTTTTCAGTTTTTTCAGTTGTAGTTAGCCGTAATATTTGTTCTACATCAAATTCAATTTAATTCAAAAAAGTTTTTGTTATTATAGCACAAACATGGTTCATACAAATGCAATTTTACATGAAAGACAGTCATGGCTGGATTATATATGTTAACATGTTGGGCACCAGGCGCACCTGAGGGAGTTTGGAATGGGGGGGGGGGGGGCAAACATTTCAGGGGGCTCACCTTCCAGGGGGCAGTGGCGTAATGAGCAAAAATGCTCTTTTTTGGGGGGGGGGGGATTGAAAAATCTGCATCACACCCACTATTTTATGTTACATGAAGGCCGCTCTGGCCGCGGAATGTTTTTCAAAGTGGTAACGATCAGGTAGAGCGTAGCGACCGAAGCTAGTGGAGCGTAAATTGGCCTCGGGTCCAGGGGTCAAGGGCCTGAGCCCCCGGACGCCGAGGGTTTTTTAAAGGTATTTAATTACGGTCAGATGAACATCCAGGGGCCCTCTTTAGCGCCTTTAGTGAGGTCCAAGGGGCAGAGCTCCCCGGAAGCTCAGAGGTTTTAAGTATTTAATGACGGTCAGATGAGCATCCAGGGGACCTGTGTAGGGCCCTTGGTTGGGTCTAGAGGGCAGAGCCTACGGAAGCTCAAGGGTTTTAGGTATTTAATCACGGTCAGATGACCATCCAGGGGCCCGCCTTAGGACCCTTGAAGAGGTCCAGGGGGCAAAGAACCCGGAAGCTCAGGGGTTTTAGGTATTAAATTATGGTCAGATGAGCATCCAGGGGTCCAGGGAGCAGAGCCCCCGGAAGCTCAGAGGTTTTAAGTATTTAATTACGGTCAGATGACCATCCAGGGGCCCGCCTTAGGACCCTTGAAGAGGTCCAGGGAGCAGAGGTCCAGGGAGCAGAGCTCCCGGAAGCTCAGGGGTTTTAGGTATTAAATTATGATCAGATGAGCATCCTGGGGCCCTCTGTAGGGCCCTAAGTGGGGTCCAGGGAGCAGAGCCCCCGGAACACAGAGGAGCATCCAGGGGGCAGAGCCACCGGATTTACAAAAAAAATGAGAAAAAACGATATTACAAAGTAAACTGGACTATTGGGATGTGGTTTGGAGAAATATAAAGAAAAAAATCTGTTAAGAAGCTTCAGGTTCTCCGAATTGTATTAAAATTTGATGCGAAATATCCTACAATTTCCCTGTATCAGGACTTAAAGCTTGATTTTTAAGAAAAGAGAAGAGATAAACATGCTCTTTACATGATGTATAAATTTGCTAATCATAATTGTCCTACTTGCTAGATTTATTTGAACTAAAAAAATGTCATTATAATATAAGAAACTCAATTAATAATTTTTTACTACCGAAATTAAAAACATGTTTTAAGAAAAAAAGTTTCAGCTATTTCGGTGCGAAGTGCTGGAACTCTATTTCACCACAACTTAAAAGTGAGTTGTCTGTTATGAATTTCAAACGCAATCTAAATAAGTATATGGAATCAAGAGCTATTAATGAATAAATTCCCGTCCCCTTTAAATATTTCATATGTATTTAAGTGTATGTTGTATTTATTTTGTATAAATTTTATGTTGAATTATGTTGTATATATGTTATTTTGATATTTGTATGTTTTTATGTATATGCACGGCCCTATGAAAGAACTGTCCGCGGGCTGAGGTATATCAGTTCAGTTCAGTTCAGTTTATTAATATCATCATTTCGCAGCCTGGGCTGAATTGCATGACAATTTACAATTAAAAACATATCATATTTCTTACACAATTGTTTCAAATATACTACTAGTTAAAATACCATATAATTAACAAAGACAATGAATTGTCATCAATAGTTAGATCACTTTCTAGTGATAATTCACAATATTAGCATTAAGAATAATTCAATGTATATATATATACAACAACAATATTTGCATTAATAATATTATCTAATTTGGTTTTGCATCATTCAGTAGAGATTGGGTAAATAAGTCATTGATAAGGTATTTGAGTGCTTAATTGAACAAAAAATAACCTTGTTGATACCTGTAATGCTATGCGTAATACCCATGTTCATGCTTCGATAATCAATTATGCCCCTGGAAATATAATTATATGAGAAATATGTTCTGATTTCAAAATATATATCGATAATAATAGTTAAATAAATAGTGACACCGGTTTCGTCAAAAAGAGTTAGGCGTACATTGTTCTCTATTCACCCCTTTTATACAACCTTGGCATTATTCATTTAGGCAAGTTGTCAGAAATGGAATGGAGCTATTCTGATATCTTTTTGTCCTGGCATTGATAGATTTGTACGTTCGGCTGGTCCTGAGCTGCATGGAATGAGTTGTGTCGTTGAGAGGGAACACATTCGAGTATATATGGGAACGTACACATGCTTCGGCAAACTTTGTACATAGGTCATGCCTTCTTTCTTCTAATGTTTCTATTGAAGCTTCTTTGAGAGCAGTTGTGTAAGTGAGTTCAGCTCCAAGTACAATCCTCATCGCCCTCTTTTGGATTTTTTCCAGTGCACTAGTCTGCAGCTTTGTGAGTCCAGGGTGCCACACCGGTGCTGCGTATTCCAGAGCTGGCCGGACGTAGGACTTGTATACGGCAACTAGATCTTCTCGTGGGATTCGAAATCTCTTCAGTCTGCTCAGTATATGTACCCGTTTCTTGCTCTTCGACATCATTTCTTTGATTTGTTTGTCCCATTTTAGGTCACCTTGAACCCAGACACCGAGGATTTTCGTTTCATTGACCACCTCCAAAACATTCGGGTCTAGAGATATGTCTGGGGGTGCTGGTTTGGTTCTCTTGAAGCAAAACTGCAGTTGTTTACATTTAGCTGCATTTAGTTTCAAGTAGTTTTGGTCAGCCCATTGCACCAGGTCGTTGACAGCTTCCTGCAGGTGAGAAGGCTCATTGACGGTCTTGGTCTCGCCGATACTAAGATCGTCTACATACTTCCATGTATGCAACTCTGTCGACTCCAGTGCGTCATTGATGACTGCTAGAAAGGCTAGGGGGCCGATCTTTGTTCCTTGGGGAACGCCACAGGTTAGTTTCTTCCAGGAGGAGATAGCGCTTTGGTATTTTACTCTCTGGTGCCTATTCGTTAAAAAGTCGGCGATCCACGGGATGATTTCCGGACGGACTCCCATATTTAAGAGCTTAGTTACAACCACGGTGTGGTCTACCGTGTCGAACGCCTTCGAGAAATCTGTGACCACAAGATTTCCTACAAAATCCTGTTTGTCTGATTCCTTGTAGAATTGATTCATCATTTCAATCAAACAGTGTGTGGTTGATGAGCCTTTGAGGCTTCCATACTGATGTCGTTCAATATTTGGCCCCATGTCATGTTGGATCCATTTAGCCACGAATCCCTCACAAACTTTCGCACATTGGGATGTTAGTGACACAGGCCTGAGTTTTGTGATGACAGGAGGTTTCTCTTTTGGCACGGGAACAACATCTGCGTCTTTCCATAGGCTTCTTTGCTAAATAATTAAATGAAAATGAATGAAATGAAAGTTTACAAACAGAATATTAATTTGTTAAATTGCATTGCAAATTGATTTATATGTTTATAAACAAAATATTGATATACATCAATGGAGTTTAATAAATACGATACAATACATGTCTATACAATGCATGTTATTTAGGTTCCGTTGCGTGGCATCCTTTATATTACCTATTCGATCTCGTAGAATGATGTGATTGATACTTATTCGTCTAAGCCCGGGCGCCCATTGTGTATTCTTTATGTCTTCAGAAGAAGAAATCCCTTAAAGCCTGGACTGATTTTTACAGAAATAGATCTAGCATATAGATCTAGATTCTGTTTGAGTTATTTATAACACTGGATAATGACATGATATCAAAATATTGCTCTTTACCCGGTTCTCCGTCGATTCCTAGCTTTCAAAACAGTTAAATGTACCATAATTCTTTCATTACAGTTCAGGGTCTATCTACATCTTTTCTACATTTAAGAAAACAGCGACAAGCCCCCCCCCCCCCCCCCCCCCCCCCGCCACGTCCACATCTGCCACGCCCATCGCTCGAATAGAATCCAAGATTCACGTGCGATCATTTGGGACCCGTTTCACAAGGCCTTGTTTCAATGACAAATGACAAAAATCAGTGACAAATTTGATGACAACGAATCAAAAGCAAGGATTTCAGTAGCTTAACGTACGAAAACTGTCATTTGTTACTGATGACAAATTGACAAGTTTTGTGAAACGCTCTCCGGGTCATATTAGCTTCGTCTCCTCCCGGGGGAGTCACTCGACTTTTTTTAATTTTATGATAATTAAATTAAATTTATCTAGAGAATAGCTTTTTGGAGTTGCTTTTGCTTATTTGTTTTATATCTAAATTTACAACTAAACTTTTTAAACATACCACTATGTGCATGGGTCGTCAGTGTATAAAAAAGGACACTCTGAAAATCCGAAAGGGGGGGGGGGGTACGTACTCACATATTGAGTCGCTTTTTCACAAAAAAATCCCTTAACATGGGTCCCATTTTTTACAAAAATATCACTAAAAATGGGTGCCTTTTTCTGCCAAAATGACCCTTAAAATGGGTAGGGGTTTCGAGGCTTGTTGAGCAGCATCCCCCCCCCCCCCGGGCTAAAATTATTCTCCAAAATCTTAATTTCACACCTTCATGATTATTCTTATAAAATTATTGGTGAAGGTGAGATCATGGGCTTATCCAGACGGCGGCAGGGGAGGGTGCCCATTTCGTAAGAAATTTTAAGCCGACCGATAATTCGCTCAGTGGGGGGGGGGGGGGGGGGGGGGGGGGGGGGGGGTAGTGAGCACTTATCTCTTTTTCTTTTTTTTGCTCCCGAAAATTTGAAAATCGCGCTGGCCGATAATTCGGTCAGTGGGGTAGGGGGGATGGTGAGCACTCATTTTTTTGTTGTTGCCCTCGAAAATTTGAAAAATCGCACCTTGAGCGCCAGGAGAGGGGGTCCATCTCCCCGAACAGGTAAACTTCACTTGTTTTTACACATTCTTTTCCCCCAGGGGTGGGGGCTCGGGCCCCGCCCTCTAGATCCGCCACTGACTAAAGTATTGACAATATTTCATGCTCGAGTGAGCACTTTGAAAAACTCGTGAAAATTGTTTTTTTAGGAATGTGCACATTAGGCATAAATTGCGGTTGCTCTGTTATAAACTATCAATACTTGATTTGAACGATCGGTTTATCTGTGACCCAGCTTACCCCTCCCTCAACACACACCCTCACACACATACACACACACACACACACGCACACACACGAACATATATGCCGATTATCGCCTTTTCTTCACTGAATTTCCATTTTCTCTCGAAAATTTTGGACAGAATTTAATGCAGTACAGAAGATGTAAACGAATTGTTCAATTTTTATTAAACAGGGACAATATCTTATTTTTAAACAATTAATTCTTTCCTCGTTTGTCACATCTCTTCCATCATATTTTCATGCTGTGTTACTTTCTTAAGTACGTGAAAAACATGCAATGTAAGGCATGTTGATATCTTCCATATCCATCTCTAATTGTAGAAAACAAAGTATTACCTTTGTCAATTAATGTTTCCTTCCTGAATTTTTAATTCACCATGAAAAATCTTGTTGTGGGGTCTTGTGATTTTTGGGAAGTCTACCCTGATGATAAGTTGGTTTTTATAGAAGCAGAAAAAAGCCTGGAGAAACAGGTCAGTCAACGTTTTAGCAAAAACTGATTAAGTATAAGAAAGTTATGAAGTTTTGAAGGTGCGGTCAATCCGAACACAAATTGAGGCTCCCTTCTCATTTGTCCTGCACTACAAAACTTAAATTGTAATCCTGCATTCACCTTGGATATAATCATTGCAAATATGTTTTTATACAACCCCTGTATGAAACAAATCTTTCCGTCCTTACCAACTAAAAGGAGCTAGCAAGATACATCACAGTTGCCAATTTATGTTTGATTTATGTCAACTTCAAAGATGTATACTGTAAGTCTGTAACTTACTTATTTTTCATAGAATTTTGCTCAAACTTTCAGACTCTTTTCTCTCATTGTTCTATTTAAACCAACTTAGTATCAGGGTAGACGTCCCTTTTAAGATGAATGAGAGATTTAAAGTGAAAATGTAATATTAGTGAGAGCTCTTCCTGTCCCTGCATTCAATCATTCCAGTACAAGATCTTCAGTTCCTCTGAAAATACAAACTGCTTTATATTACCATGTGTATTGTTTCCATGGAGATACCTGTATGTGTCTAAACATATCGGATATCAAAGTTTTGTGAACCTAACATTTATGAGTAATGGAAAAGAACTTTCCATAGCTTTGAAAAATGCATTCTTGTATAAGCATGTTAATTACATGTGTGAATTAAATAAGACGTGTACAGTAAAAACCCATTATTACTAAGTCAGTAAAACATTACTATACCCACCCAAAGAACATTGTTCCACCCTTGCTTCTAATGCTCTCTCATTTTATAATCTACTCAAATCACACTTTGAATTGTTTGAATGGAACCATCAAGTGTTCTTTATGGTTCCATTGACTTCAGTATTAGAAGATTTGTCTGTTACTATTAGGTAAATGTATATTACTTAGTATTTCACAAACAAAATCATTGACAGTTGTTCATACAGGTCTGTTGGTTTGGTAACTTTATTGCTTGGATACTGTTTCACATCAAACAAGATGACTTGTAACATCAGGTGATAGTACATGTAGTACGTGTGTCATGTTCAAATCATGAACCAGGCAGACAACACATAGTAATGGGGTACCTGTTAATTGTAAGGAATGGCACTTTCTCATGTTTCTTCTATCAGTACATATTGCAACTTTGTTGCAATATTATCAACGCTTCTTGGAAGCACTATATTTGGTCAAGGATAAGTTTAACACCTCGAATCTTTGAATAACATGCATCATGTAATTATATATAAAATCTAGCATGTAGCATATTTATAATTTCTAACGGGTGAATTAAAGATAAACTTTAACAAATCAAAAATAATTTATATCAAGTACAACTCAAAACTCTTTTATTTCAGCAATTTTCAGAATACTGATTAGGGTCACATCTATTGTTCAAAAATTAATGACAGATATTGATCCTTCGTATGAAAATACAATGCAAAGACACAGAGAAATAAATCACATATCATGTATACTCATGAAAAGAATGTTCCATTGGGAAACTTGTCCTAAGAAAGAATCATATTTTTAAGGGTGTCTAAGTACGAGGCCGTGGAAAGAGTACTAAAGGAGAGTAAACAAATTAATCAATTCAATTTAACGAAGAATGATTCAGTTGGGATAACATGAGTTTTAGTAGAAAAGATGAATTGATACAACCTCATAAAAAGTCTCATAATGAAAGGGGATGAAAGGCATGAGAAGCATATTCACACAATAACAGAATATCATTCAGTCTGTACCTCTACACTGAGGATTATTCAACTGCACACTATTCACACATAGTTCTTGTTACAAGTTACCAAAGATGGGTCCATTTCAAACATTAGTTGTAAGCAGTCCTTTGTATTTTCACACAGCAAAATATAAACTCTTGGTTACTTCAGAGGACCCATACACTCTGTCTTTGAATAAGGATGAAATGGGGTCTTACTAGGCAATTCCAATACACTTAATATGAGACAATGGGAACTCACATAATTCACACCAATATATTCAACAAAAACTGTGACATTACAATCATATTGTGTATTCTAAAATATTTCTGTTTCATTTATTTTCTCCATACGAGTAGACAAGACCTTGTCTCACAGACGAGACTTTGTCTCATCTGTACTCATTCCACGAGCAGTCTGTCATTGTGGTTGAACAAACTGGTTGGCAGTGTCCCGCTCATCAACAAGCTCCTTGGCAGTGAGGTCCATCTTCTCCCGAGCGAAGTCAGTGATGGTGAGACCAGGGACTACGGACCATTCTCCTCCTTTCCCGATGGTGACTGGTAGACTGTAGATGAGATCCGCTGGAATACCGTAATAGCTTCCGTTGTTGTATACTCCCATGGACACCCAAGAACCCTGCAAGAAACCAAAATGAGCTCAACACATTAAAGAGAAAGTCGAGTTCTGGTGAAGATGACAAATTAATTTGTGAGCTTTCTCGCGATTTATTTGTTGGATTGGCTGAATATTCTAGTTGAAGTATCCCCTGAAAAAGGAGTGCTCTTCAAATGCCCTCACATTCAAAATAAGACAAGCTGAAAAGTTTGGACCAAACTTTCATGCCACAAGTGTGTATGGTCCAATCCATCATTTCAGTGTAAAGCACATGTGGTTTTTAGCAAGACTGACTCCATATTCATATATTCAGTGGATTCCAAAATATCACAGCATATAAAAATTGTTATGTAGTACACAATCCACCTTTCCCAATGGCTTTTTGTTCATGATGCAACTATATTACCAGGGCCCCATAACTTAACAACTGATCGTACCATTGACTTTTGCTTTTGATTGCACATAATAATCAATTGCAAAAACCAAACGTACAATCAATTGATAAGCTTTGCGTTACAGGGCTCTGTACTCAACTGTATTGCTAATAGTGTCTATGGGACAACATTACTATCTGCTTTTTAATAATCTCTTTTAAAGTGTTGATAACATTTACATAATTAGCGCAAAAAAGGTGAATAAAATGTTCATTCCCACAAATTCTTCTGCAGCCCTTTCTATGCTAGTAAATGACACAACAATTTCTGCTATATAATATGCAATCTGGTTGCACATGAGATACAAGGCCAGTTGATGATCGAGTGTGAAATGCAGAGACTTAATATCTTACCTCAGGGGTCCCAAACCACCAATCCTTCATGTGATCACAAATAGCCTTGGCAGCAGACATGGCACTAGACAGCTTCCTTGCCTTGATGACGCTAGCTCCACGAACTTGAACAGTCTGTGCAAATGACATCAAAAGACTTTCAATATCACTTCTCTGTCAATACTCATTTACAAATGTTACAGGAACAATCTAATGAAGTAGAGTTGTGGGCCATGTGGCTCTGCCCTAAACTTTCTTTTCAATACACCCAGAACATGCTTCAACTCCTTAAAATCGTCTCCAATAAAACATATCTTCATTCTTTCAACTTCTTTTTAAAATCCTGGAACTCTTCAAAAAGGAAAACAAAAAGAATACATTTTAATGTCTCCTTAAAAAATCTAATCATGCTATACTTTTTCAAACATTTTCTTTTAAATTGGCTTTTTAATCAATTTTATTCAATTTTTGATTTCACTGTACATGTACATGTATACGACAGGTCAACATGATATAAACCAATATCCCTTGCTTTATGTGGGGGACATGCAAAATCAAATCCTCTCTCTCTTTGTATGTATTTAAAAAATAGTAATGTTTTTTTACATTAAGGCCCTCGTAGAAACAATCGATTCCGTTTAAAGTTAACCTTATTCATGGAGGGATAAATAAGATAACATTACCTTGATGAATTCTCCATTGAGCCAATCATCATTCTTGACTGCTGCAACAACATTCTCCTTCTTGCCGTTGATGTCCACTGAAGCATGAGCAGCATCAGGGAATTGAGTGCTGGAGTGATTACCCCAGATGATTACATTCTGAACAGCATCGCAAGACACCGACAAGCGATTAGCAATCTGACAAAAGATAACCATTTGGTGACATGAAAAGCCTTGTCTCAACAAGTGACATGATAATAACAAAATTGGATGTAGCGATCATGTTTTAGCGAATTTACTTAATAAACCCACTGAAAAGGCATATCACCCCCCCCCCCCCCCCCCCCCAAAAAAAAATAAAGGGGGGGGGGAGAAAATGTCATTTAAATCACTGATAAATACCCAAATTATCTTTTATCTCCCCTCTGAATTTACTCTTTAGAAAATGAAAAAAATATATCTCTGAATCAGGTTACAATTGTGAATATCTTACAACTAAAGAAATTAAACATGATGGCATATTTTTGAAGAATTTTTTAGCACACATGGGCTGTAAGCAATGTTAAATTATAAAAAGCAGACATGAATAACTGGATTACTAGACAGGTCATCTACCAATGATCCATCAAATTCAATCCTTTAGCTAAAAGGAACAAATCATT
This sequence comes from Strongylocentrotus purpuratus, assembly GCF_000002235.5. NCBI lineage: Eukaryota > Metazoa > Echinodermata > Echinoidea > Camarodonta > Strongylocentrotidae > Strongylocentrotus > Strongylocentrotus purpuratus. The sequence continues at coordinate 33,364,872 of NW_022145611.1, read as the reverse complement.
CTTTATTATTCAATATAATTAGCATACATCATTCTTATTTAGCATACATCATATGACATGGTTCTTTAACTCTATAAAAGACAATAAAATTACTTAAGTTTGTGAGATTAGCTCATAGCACAGAACATTATATTCTGCATCGTGTTTCAACTAACCTGAGCCTGGGCCCTGTTTTGATCCAGTCTGGTCATACAAGTAAAGTTCTCCTTGGGTATGGAAGGAGCATTCTTCATGCAGACCAAACAGTTGGTGTTGGCTGGGTTACCAACAACTAGTACCTACAAGTGTCAAGACAAAATACAAGATAGTTTCTCACAAAAGAGGAAACCCATGACATTGCTGAACAATAAAATTACAAATATTTGTTAATTCATAAGTACTATAGCTTAAGTAGTAAGATGGCATCGTTTAGACAAGGGTGGGCAAGCGCTATGTGGAACTGAGTGGGGGAGTGTGGTCAATTTGGTGAGTTGCACAAAACTGCTACCATACTATTTTTCGATATTATCTTAAAAGATAGATAAATATAAAACAAAAAAAATAAAATAATAATAATACAAAAATGAGAGATATAATCGGCATGACGTAAAGTATTTTGGTGACAATAGTCACAACTGACTAATCGCCAATTAACCAAAACAGAAGAAGAAGAAGAGAAAGATGAATGCACTTTCAATTCAAATTACAACTGTTACTTAGACTATCTCACTCATTGACAAAGAGATGTCAGCCTGACCATAGCTGTCTGGTTTACGCCCCAGAACGCCAAAACAAACCCAGAAGTCTGGTCAATTTAATCCATCAAGCCCATGCACCTAATTTTGTCAGTAGGAAGTAGTATACATTACAAAACATATACAAAATGAATATCTATCGGGGTATGGCGCCAGATGGCCACCCCCCCCCCCCTCCCCCTCCCCCCCCCCCCCCCCCCCCCCACAAAAAAAAGGAAGGGGTGTAACACTCCCCTGAATTTGCTCAAGAAAACTCTTTAACCTAGCTCTGCTGCCCCCAAATGATCTGGATGTAAAGAACAGGCTTTTTAAAAAACATTCTGGCCTTAATAAATCAAAAGTGGTTCATTCAATTCAATTCATATTTACACAGTTTATTCTTGAGTATCATAATTTGGTGTCAAATGATCTTTTCATTTATATTTATAGGTTATTAAATTGTAAAACTGTCTTATTTTCTTAAAAGTAGCCACAAAATATTGATAGCATTATGTAAGCACTTGTATTGACCACCTTCACCTGTTTTTGTTTACAAGACATAAAAGATGATTATGCAAGCTACTTGTGTAACTAACACATACACTAATGGTAAATTTCAGCATGGCAGTCACAGAGCCCAGATACCTATATGTAACAAGCTCTTTCAAGCCAGGCTCCCAGGATATAGACAGAATCTCCAAAATATGGACTATCCCACACAGATCACAACAATGTTAGATTCAGAATATCATAACCTTTAAGCCTTTCAAGGAGAGATTGGATGATGAGCTACATGTATATCTTTACCTTGACTGTTTTCTTTGCGTATGAATTGATGGCTTGACCCTGGGATTCAAAGATCTTGACATTGGCCTTGAGAAGATCAGCTCTTTCCATACCCTCCCTACGAGGCATGGCTCCAACAAGGATAGCAAAATCAACACCAGTAAATGCCACCTTGGGATCAGCAGTGGCAACAATACCTACAGGAATACAAAAATAATTTAATTTCTAACCATTTTGAAGATGAAAAAAAAACAAACACAGTATTTATGCACACCAATATCTAGGTGCTACGTGATGAAACTTTTCCAATCGCTTCCACCATTTCTTTCACAATGCTATCGAATAACCAGAACTTAACTTTTATCTTTAACTCTTCTAGTAAGAATAAAAACAGAGTTGGCTTCAAATTGTAGACAATTGCACTACTGGTCTGATGAGCCCATTTAGCTATTTTTCTTCAAAAAATGTGAAATACCTTTAAATTGTGATTTTATTAAAAATTGATCATTAAGATTTTACAAGTTTGAATGTTCATATCAAAAGCTATTGCAAATTCTACCAATACAAATTATAGTCAGATTATATAGCATGTCATAATCAATAAGCACTGATGAAACTTACTGCTGACAAGAGGAAGAGAGCAATCTTGGAGTTCCATGAGAACACCATCTAAGACTCCCATCATTGGAGGGATATCCAACAGGATTAGGACCAAAGACTGTCAACAGAGAAACAGCAGCACAGTTCACAAACATGTATCATAATGCTAAGTTTAGTTGATTTTGATCAATTGTAAAGTGCAAGTCAAAACACAGATAGAATTAACAATAAAAACCCTATAACCCTCTGAATTTTCTTTTTCTTATTCAATATAAGCATGCATATCAAGAAGGGGCATGCTACAGAAAGCAATGCTTGCTTATCATGCATGCATCTAAAAGTTACATAATTTGTGAGAACTTTTTGTTAAACAACTTAGAATAGAAATTGAGATCTAAAATTGTAAGATGTTATCCTCTGAATATGTGCTTACCTTGAATGTATCATATACAAATGTTTTTCAATGGTAGCAGCCTGACATTAACTTTCAAGATTAGGATATAAACTTTAAAGGAGAAGCTGCAATTTAGGGGTCACTGTAAATTTTAGAGGGTAACTTGTCCAACTCCTTTTGAGTGCCCAATCCTGATAGCAGTGTTATCAATATGGGATTACTCTTTAACCTGACATTGTGGCACACAATACCTAATATTTACAATTTAAACAACATCTTGATTTGACTTTATTTTCCAGGCTGGAGGAAGCTAGGCCTACCTGTTTGGGTCCAAAGACATCTCCCTTGCCAATGGAGTAGAGGAGAGAATAGGCAATCTGTCCTGCAGCACCAGTTACAAGCACACGCAGTGGTTCAGCCTGGAACATAAAACAAATACATCTCTATTACATTCAAATATACTCAAGTCTCAAGTTGAAATTCTAAATCAACAACTGTGTCATTTTCTGAACCATGACTGCTTAACGTCACTAACTTTCTGAACAAATTGCTTACAGGTGTTGCTTCCTTTGTGAGATAAAAGTATAAACATATTTGGCTGTAAATGACATGCAATGTGGGGTCAAATATACACAGTCATTAGAGTATAGCAAAAGCACATCATCAAATTATCAATTGAGAAATGAAAGGAAAAAGATCTTACTGATAAAAAGTAACAAAAATGTTCCTTCGTGAACTTAAAATTTACATAACGGTACATATGTACTAGTAAGTATTAACCCAATTCAGAATCAATATATCACCTGAAGTACCATAGATCACGTCTCATCAAGTCTGTTGCTATGAAATTTATTAAATAATCATGCAATTTAAATTACCAAAACAGGGAGATTATATGATGAATGACATGTAGGATGTAAAATTTGTGATTCTTGTAAGTGAGCTAGCTCAAGTAGATAATTGCATTTTTTACTTGAATTTGAACAAGAATTTACATTTATATTCCTTTGTTTAATCTTATATTTTCATAATGTTACATTATTCCTGATATTCGGAAGAGTAAAAGGAGAGCGCACTGCTAGGCGCACATGCATTTCAGCCATACAATGCTGAAGATCCCAGCCCACTGCATGTATGCATCGACAACTCTCCCCATGCCTTGAGCTCTCTTTCTCTCTCTCTCTGTCTCTCCCCCTCTTTCCGTCCCCCTCCCCCTCTCTCTTGCTCTTTCTCTCTCTCTCTCCTCCAGTCTTCCTGACCCTTGCGATTTATCTTTAATTAGACCTCCTCAGTGTCATCGTCCCAACTTTTGATCACTGCTGGGAACCCTCCCTCAACCCCTCCCCTTCAGTCGGGCTCCTCTTCCCATGGCGAAAAACTGTGGAGTGTTGCGTCAAATGGTAAGTGAATTCTGACTGAGCGGGCTGACAAGAGACATCTCATCAAGAAATTTGTACAAATAGGATTGTTTAAAATGTGTAGTGGAGGGCATTTACTACAAAATTATAATCCTACATTTCCTGTCACAATGTATTTTTTCACTATGATGGAGCGCTGGTCCGAGAATAAGGACCGTCCGCACAAACGAGGATCGTCTTCGTACACGCAGACGTGTCCGCATTTTCGCTGACGATTTCTAATCCGCGCATTAGCGATGTGAAAAGCGGGTTCCGCAATAATTTTCTTGATGCATTTTACATTGACTTTATAAAAGTATGGTGAACAGGGGGTATTTTATTACGCGGAATCCGTTTTTTTCGCATCGCCAGCGTGAGGATTTGGATTTTGGGAACCTGAAACCCGCAAAGAGCTGAAGACAAAAAACGAAAATGCGGACGATCCTTATTTTTTAGGACGCATTCCCTCCGCATATACGAGGATATCCTTGTGTATGAGGATGATCCTCATCTACGTCTACGTCTATGCTGGTACTCGTCAAAAGCCTTTTCAGCAACTAAATGAGGATATTGTGGTGTAGTGTCTCTCATTCTAAGACCAGCCCCCCTACTGATCACTTTCACAATAATTCAGATTGAAAATGAGCGACTTTTGTAAGTTCATAAAATCATGAGAAAACAAGAGTTGGTTAAGTTGTTCAGACAAAAAGTTAAAGCAGAAACACATGACTTGAATACAGGTTACCGTTTGCCAATGGCTACATTCTTGAACCCGTCTTAAGTTAAAATGACTAAGCAAATATTAGGGTGTCTGCCACCTCCAGGGCCGGGCCGCTAATTTTTTTTCCCAAACAGGTTTGCCAATGCTAATATTTCCGGTCATCTGATTAGCTGATATGTTACGTCATTAACAATGACGTAACCATTAAAGTGAGTGATAGGGTTATAGAAATCATGCAGAATCACCTTTCATCAACCCATCGTTGGCTCAATCGGTAAGGTCAGCGTAGTACAATCTTAGAGTTGTGGGTTCAAGTCTCAGTTTATTAAGTTTTTTTCCCTTTATAATAATATAAATAAGAGTCTAGTGAGGCAAAACAATAAAAAATCAAAGTTTAATTGTTTGTGACCTCTTTCCTAGACCGAAAGCTTCAGTCTCTATAATCGTCGGTTGTTCCACTGAGACTACGTCTGGCTCCACTAGACCTCCGGTTATAGAGACTGAACGATCGCCTATACCATCGTATGTTGAAGATATCACGGCTAGATTTTAGCCGCTAGGCCCCTCCCACAAACATGACAAACTTGCCACGGCCGTATTGTTATGCCCCCAAAATCCCCCAAAATGTCATTTTACCTCGTCCATATCCAATTTTAAATTAGGCCTAGGCTATACATCGGTTCCACTTACTAACTTGACTGAAATAATCCGTTTAATGGTCCCTTTTAAGGAAATTATGGGTCAAAATCGACATCCATGTTGAAAATCTTGCAAGCCGTGTTAAACTCTCGCTGCCGTCAATCTCATCCCTTCTAGTCTACACCGAAGGCAAAATGATTATGAAGGAAAAACTGTGATAACGCCATTAGGAACGTGTAGATGGCGCACAGTTTTTCCTTCATAATCATTTTGCCTTCGGCGTAGACTAGAAGGGATGAGATTGATTTAGATGACTTCGGCAGCGAGAGTTAAAAAAGGCTTGCAAGATTTTCATCATGGATATCGATTTTGACCCATAATTTCCTAAAAATGGACCATTAAACGGATTATTTCAGTCAAGTTGGTAAGTGGAACCGAAGTAGTTAAGTTTTAACCTAATTTACAATATAAAATGCATCGGATTTGCATCCTATGAAAGGAGTAATTCGGGGATAAGTTTTGCAAGTTTGGTGTGCTGATTTGCCCACATAACCCTACACATTTCGCGGGATAGTCCGTTTCGGTCTCTAAAGAGAGAGCCGACCCTACCCCAATAAGGGTAGCATATATTGGCACCAAGATTAACGGCGATATGAATATTCATTATTCCCTACGTCACAGACGTGCGGCGTGCGTACTCTGTCTATGGATCTGTTTTATACACAGGTACATGTACTGTACTATTACAAGAGTACGTTCGCAAGCATTATATTTAAACGTCTTTGATTATTACATACATTGCTCCGGAATGAAGAGAATCATTATAAAGGACGAATTACTCCGTGAAGCCAAGTACAAGCAGGGAATTGAAATAGCAAACGTTCCTCGGAGCGGCCATACAATCCCTAATCTAGCTAGTTTTGTAATGACAGTTTATAGGAAAATGGACATTTAGTAGGCCTACTGTTTAGTTGTTCAATAAAATCATTCAGTTTGATTTGATTCGAGATATATCTCATTAATAAAACAGTATAAAGGCTGTATGAGTCTCGGACGAACCATCGCCACTAATCTTGGTGCCAACACCGTTAATCTATGCTCCAAATTTAGTAATACATTTTGTGTGCCCTATAATGACCCGGGGTTGGATTATTTAGGAGAACAGAAGATTGATATTGTTAAGTTGTTTCATAACATCACTCAGTTTGATTTGATTCGAGATCTTTCTCATTAATAAAACAGTATAAACGCTGTACAAGTCTCAAACGAACCATCGCCACTAAACTTTGTGCCAACACCATTAAACTATGCTCCAAATTTGGTTATACATTTTGTGTGTCTATAAAGACCGAGGCTTCCCAGGATCATTTAAGAGAATGGACGATTGATATTGTGAAGTTGTTCGATAACATCACTCAGTTTGATTTGATTGCGCATTATGTCTCTTAATAATGGTGTAAAAGTCTCTAAAGAGAAGAAAATAAAGAGAGAAAGAGAGAGAGAGAGAGAGAGAGAGAGAGAGAAGAAAAAGATGTGAAAGGGAAAGAGGAGAGAAAGGAAAAGAAAGAAGAGGAAAAAGAAAAGAAAAAGGGGGAGGGGAAGAAAGAGATCAGGGGGAGGGGGGCCGAAATGGACCTTGCCTCCCATGATGTTGCTTCCACTTCCCCCTCCCAGCAAAACAAAAAGAGAGAAGAAGGAAAGGGAAAGCAAAAAAGAAAAGAGGAGATAACGGAAAGGGAAAAAAAAGAGGAAGAAGATAAGAAAAGAAGGGGAATATCAGTTACTATTTTTTCCGCCAACAAGTTGTGGATCCGGGGGGGGGCAAAAGGCCCTTGCCTCTCCCCCCCCCCCCCCCCCCCCACCGCCAAAAAAGAAGGGGGAAAAGGGGAAGGGAAAGAGGAGAGCTAAAAGGGAACAAAAAAGAGGAAGCGGGGGGGGGGGGGGGGGGTAAGAGGACACTTTTTTTTGGGTCTCGAAATTTGAAAATTTGACATTTTGTTCCGTAGGGGGGGGGGGTGTTGAGGTCACCTTTTTTAGGATAGCCATTGGCATAATTAAAAAAAATAATTAAAAAGGGGGGGGGGTTGCTCCAAGATACACACATAACAAAAAACCGAACAGGGGGAGGTTCAACCCCAAATCCCCCCCCCCCTCCCGCGCGAAGCGCGGAAGCTTGTACATTTCATTAAATCATTAGAGAAAGAAGACGATTCGTTGTACCGTTTTCGACTCTTAATCCTCGTCTGAATTCAGTTCCCCCCCCCCCTCCTATCCGCGCGCGCGAAGCGCGGAAGCTTTTACGTTTCATTAAATCTTTAGAGAAAGAAGACGATTTGTTGTACCGTTCCCGACTCTTAATCCACACCTCCTGCGCCAAGCGCGGAAGCTTTGACATTTAATTCAATTATTAGAGAAACAAGACGATTTTGATACCTTGTCCGCACCCGGAAACTCATGGGTTGAAGGCAAATTACGGTCAGATAAGTATTCAGGGGCCCGCCTCAGGGCCCCTGGTGGGGTCGAGGGTGCGGAAACCCCTGAATCTCAGGGGTTTCAGGCATTTGATTACGGTCAGATGAACATAATTTTTATACCTTATTTGTGAAACTGGCAGGACACTGATTTGCGTGAGGTCCAGCGAGCGGAGCCCCAAGAAGCTCAGGGGTTTTAGGCATTAAATTACCGTCAGATGAGCATTTAAGGGCCGACTTTTGGGCCCTAGGTGGAATCCAGAGGGAAGAGACCCCGAAAGTTCGGGGGTTTAGGCATTTAATCACGGTCAGATGAGCATATTTTGATACCTCGTTTTTTTCTGTGACACTGGCAGTTCACTATTCTTTATTTCTTGCTCTCTTTAATATACTTTTTCAAAAAAGAGGGGGAGGGCGAGGGAGCTCGAGGCTCCCGATCCCGACCGTTCCGCGGGCCACGACATGTAGGCATCTCAATAAGCATATTTTTCTTGCCTGACTGTAAATTTCGGAATATGTCATTTTCCAACAAACGCATAACAAAGTATAATTAAAAAAAAAGTGAGGAACAATCTCGGAAAATGATGTCATTTTAGCAACATTTGTAAGTCACCGTTATGGAATTAGAAATAACCCCCCCCCCCCCCCCCCCCCCCGAACCACAACTTATTGGCAGGAAAACTGATATCCTCCTTTTCTTTTCTTCTTCCTCTTTTATTTACCTTCCCTTTATCTCCTCTTTTCCTTTCTTCACTTCCCTTTCCTTCCTTCGCTCATATTTTTTTTTGATTGGGGGGGGGGGGGGCGGGGAGGCAACAGCCTGGAAGGCAAGGCCATTTCGGTCCCCCCAATCTCCTTCTTCCCCCTTTTCTTGTCTTCTTCCTCTTCTTTCTTTCCCTTTCTCTCCTCTTTCCCTGTCCTTCTTTTCCTTTCTCTCTCTCTCTCTCTCTCTCTCTCTTTATTTTTGCGGGGGGGGGGGGCGCTGCCCCCCTGGAACCGCGCCTGTGTTATAGAGCAACTTAACAATATAGGAATCTTCCGTTCTCCTAAATAATCCAACCCCGGGTCTTTTGCAGACACACAAAACGTATTACTAAATTTGGAGCATGGTTTAATGGTGTTGGCACCAAGTTTAATGGTGTACAGGTAAGTTAGTTTGAGACTATAGCTTTAATGAGGTATATCTCTAATTAAATCGAACTGAGTGATGTTATGGAACAACTTTACAATATCAATCATCCGTTCTCCTACACAATCCAACCCCGGGTCATTATAGGGCACACAAAATGTATTACTAAATTTGGAGCATAGATTAACGGTGTTGGCACCAAGATTAGTGGCGATCGTTCTTCGAGACTCATAGAGCCTTTATACTGTTTTATTAATGAGATATATCTCGAATCAAATGAAACTGAATGATTTTATGGAACAACTTAACAATATCAATCTTCCGTTCTCCCAGATAATTCAACCCCGGGTCTTTCATAGGGCACACAAAATGTATTACTAAATTTGGAGCATAGATTAACGGTGTTGGCACCAAGATTAGTGGCGATGTTTCGTCCGAGACTCATACAGCCTTTATACTGTTTTATTAATGAGATATATCTCGAATCAAATCAAACTGAGTGATGTTATGAAACAACTTAACAATATCAATCTTCTGTTCTCCTAAATAATCCAACCCCGGGTCAGTATAGGGCACACAAAATGTATTACTAAATTTGGAGCATAGATTAACGGTGTTGGCACCAAGATTAGTGGCGATCGTTCGTGTGAGACTCATACAGCCTTTATACTGATTATTAATGAGATAGATCTCGAATCAAATCAAACTGAGTGATGTTATGAAACATCTTAACAATATCAATCTTCCATTCTCCTAAATAATCCAACCCCGGGTCTTTATAGGGCACACAACAAATTTGGAGCATAGATTAACGGTGTTGGCACCAAGATTAGTGGCGATCGTTCGTGTGAGACTCATACAGCCTTTATACTGTTTTATTAATGAGATAGATCTCGAATCAAATCAAACTGAGTGATGTTATGAAACATCTTAACAATATCAATCTTCCATTCTCCTAAATTATAATCCAACCCCGGGTCATTATAGGGCACACAACATGTATTACTAAATTTGGAGCATAGTTTAACGGTGTTGGCACCAAGATTAGTGGCGATCGTTCTTGGAGACTCATAGAGCCTTTATACTGTTTTATTAATGAAATATATCTCGAATCAAATCAAACTGAGAGATGTTATGAAACAACTTAACAATATCAATCTTCTGTTCTCCTAAATAATCCAACCCCGGGTCATTATAGGGCACACAAAATGTATTACTAAATTTGGAGCATAGATTAACGGTGTTGGCACCAAGATTAGTGGCGATGTTTCGTCCGAGACTCATACAGCCTTTATACTGTTTTATTAATGAGATATATCTCGAATCAAATCAAACTGAGTGATGTTATGAAACAACTTAACAATATCAATCTTCTGTTCTCCTAAATAATCCAACCCCGGGTCATTATAGGGCACACAAAATGTATTACTAAATTTGGAGCATAGATTAACGGTGTTGGCACCAAGATTAGTGGCGATGTTTCGTCCGAGACTCATACAGCCTTTATACTGTTTTATTAATGAGATATATCTCGAATCAAATCAAACTGAGTGATGTTATGAAACAACTTAACAATATCAATCTTCTGTTCTCCTAAATAATCCAACCCCGGGTCATTATAGGGCACACAAAATGTATTACTAAATTTGGAGCATAGTTTAACGGTGTTGGCACCAAGATTAGTGGCGATATGGTTCGTTCGAGACTCATACAGCCTTTATACTGTTTTATTAATGAGATATATCTCGAATCCGTTAACAACTAAACAATAGGCCTACTAAATGTCCATTATCCTAAATAAACTATCATTACAAAACTAGCTAGATTAGGGAGTGTATAGCCGCTCCGAGGAACGTTTGCTATTTTCAATTCCCTGCTTGTACTTGGCTTCACGGAGTAATTCGTCCTTTATAATGATTCTCTTCATTCCGGAGCAATGTACATGACCTAATGCTTACGAACGTACTCATGTACTGAATACATGTGTATATGACAGAGTACGCACGCCGCACGTCTGTGACGTAGGGAATAATGAATATTCATATCGCCGTTAATCTTGGTGCCAATATATGCTACCCCCAATAAGAGGCTAACGAACGGAAGAGACGGAAAATTCGGTCTAGATCTACCTCTTTCCAAGCTGCTATGCTAATGACGTAGAACATATCAGCCATTGAGAAGAACCGAAATATAAGAAATTGCAAACCTGTTCGGGAATAAAAATTTCGCGGCCGGGCCAGTGCCAGGCTATTTATCCTCAACTACCAGCAGCATCATCATCATCATCTTATTCTCCCTCCGGACGGACACTCACTAGACACTACGTGCACATGCACTGAACCCACGTACGCCCACACACTGACACAGTCTGACCACGTAGATCTAGGCGACAGGCCTACGGCCTACCACACAAACACTCTCTCTTCACTCTCAATTTTGGGCACAACAAATATGACATTTATGTCTACTTCCAAAAAACAATAATGAGATCCTTCCCATACATTTTTCTTACCATTTTACAGTTTTAAGCGACGATCAAGTTTGACGGTGAAGAAGGGCAGTGTGTGTTTCGGATGGTGCTGTTGCGTCGTGGTACAAATCTTCCAGGGCACTGATCGCATGCACTGCACTGATCATGCGTAATGTGCATGCTGCGTGGAACCTCGATATCGAGACAAAGGTCACGCCCGTGGTGTAGGGCAGCTGATATGATCGCATGTTCCTTTTATGCTGCTAGGCCTACAAATATTTCCAACAATCTAGACTATTACCGGGAAGCATTTTGCATGTCATCAGAAATTTTTCTAGTATTCATGGTGGAAGTTTAACCAGCCCATGTGAGCCTTTAATTTGTATAGGCCTTCGTACTTCGCTCCCATCCCCCGGCCCGAGTCCCCCCAACCCGTTCCCTGGCCACACCCACGGCCACGCCCACAAGTACGCCCCATTTATTCTTGCATCCAAGGCCCAATCTTCCAGTGCAAATGTTAACCTCCCAAAAATTAAAGTCAAAGATGTTACCCCCGGTCGTATATCCCAGGGCCTTAATCTTTCTCTCTCATATCCCTCCCTCGGATCCCCGCCCGCCCCCCCCCCCCCCGGCCGGCCCGCTCCCCCCTCTCTCTCTTCCTCTCTCCCTCTCTCTCTCTCTCTCTCGATCGGCCTCTCTCTCTCTCTTCTTCAGGCTTCAGTCTTCATGATCTTTGCGACTTATTACAAATGCATCTTGACTGTTGTTGATCTGTAATACACTGTTTATCTTTTGACCTTTTGGCATCATTTGTTTTTGTCATATTATTATTTTCTTCTATTACCGTTTTATCCTACCTGCTAATTAAGCTCGATCCATCCCTAAAAGAAAAGAAAATCAGGGCCGTAGCCACAGTTTGATGACATACATGTAATTGATCGACGTCCTGGGGAGGGGTCTAAAAAAGTTCAACCATGATCTTGGAAATTTGGGGGGCATGTGCCCCCCCCCCCCCCCCTTGGCTACAGGCCTGAAGAAAACCCTCCAGAAGCAAATGACTTCTGTGACATCATCATGCCAGTCATAAATCAGTCAGCTAGATAAACATGAACAGACAGTTCAAATTATGTTCCTCACCCACCGCGGAGTACTGTACTTATTACATTATCATGTTTTCATATAGTAACCCATTGAAACCCTTTTTCTTCTTTTTTTAGCAGATGTTTCTGCATTTATTGATAAAGCAAATACGAAACATTCAAACAACAAATAGTATATAATATAATTTATTTACATAAAAAGTGACCACTGAAATACACACACATAAAAATGCATATATATATATATATATATAATTGAAAACTTGAAAATATGGAGGTATAAGTAAAAGAATCAAGATAATTGCAGATGAGAGGCCAACTATATCATAAACATGAATGCTTGAGTCAATATAGGTGCCGGAAAGGGGGGGGGGAGGGGTACGTGACGTTGTTATAGGAGGAGTATGTAGGAGAATAGAGTGTCACGTATAAAGATTTTGTTCAGAAAGTATCTAAATAAAAAGTGGACAGAAATTAAAGAAGAAAAAAAATTGCGAGTGTGTGCAAGTGGGTGTGTGCAGGTGAAGTAAATGTTCGATTCGCCTTGTTCATGAACTGGTCATTTAAAATTAGTTTATATAAACAAACAACTAAAATCGTTACTGAGACCCTTATAATGACTTTGTGAATATTTGGATATTAAACATTTTTTCATCGAGGCTTTGAATGAATAAAGAGATGCAGAGTGTTTAATATTTATAGTCAGGTAAAGCATTCCAAAAAGCCAGATCATGGTGTCTTATCGATTTATATAGGCCATAATGATTTTGGGTAAGTTAAATGGAAATCGCACGAGTGTCGTGTAGGATAAGAATGTATATCACTATTGTAAAAAAAAATGTTTCGAAATGCAAAAGGTAAAGTATTTATCCAAAATTTATGCATAAAGATTGCAGTTTGAAAACTTTGAATATCAGCCTTTTTTAATGTTTCTTAGTTTATAAAATATTGGATCAGTATGGACTAAAAAATGTGAATGTGAGACGGAGTGCTTTTTTTTTTTTTACTATTATCTTATTACTTATTACTATCTTATTACTATTACCCCCACACTAAGATGATGTATGACAAAATTAAAGAATTGTAAAGCCTAAATAGTGGCTTTTGTGATAGATAGTATTTTGATCTATATAAAATGCCTATTCCTCTCGAGACTAACATGCAGATGTATGTAGGTCGAAATTCCATTAGGATCCGATCCTATTGGACCATCAGAAACCATTAGAGCTATTGGTGTCTAATGGTTTCAACGGGGAAAGTGAAATTATGGACCCACAGAAACCATTAGAAAATATCTATTGGACCAACACAAACCCACAGAAAGAAATGCTGATGGACCAACAGAAAGCTTCTATTGGACCAGCATCCACCCATGTCTTCTATGGGTTTCTGTTGCTCCATTAGATATTTTCTTCTAAGATGGGTTTCTGTTGGTCCATTAGATATTTTCTATTGGTTCCTGTTGGTCCATTAGAGATCTTTCTATGGGTTTCTAATGGTCCCATAATTCTGAATTCACTATTGAAACCAATAGTCCAATGGCTTCTATTGGTAAATCAATAATGATAAATCAAAATCGATTTTAGCAACAGTCCACCAAAAAAAGTATATTCTAATCTCAATTGCATTAACTCTATCACATAGATCACTTGAAGTAAGTTTAAGTATATCCTTTATTTTAACTGAAGGCTTGTACTATTCTATTAATAAACATACATGAATTGTTTCTTGGTTAGTAATCATTATAATCAATTATCTATTGCTAAAACGTGAATGAAATTGTAACATGATTAAACAAATAATCTATTGGTCATTAGTTGCCGAAAGAAAATAAAAATCACAAAATTGATGTACATTGTCATAAGTTGCTTAACAAATTATGATAAATGTAATTTTCTGTGAACACGTATAAAGTAATCATGAATATGCATGAGATAGATTTAGCTGTTGGTTTATATTGGTTTCTATTGGACCTATTGGTTTCTATTGGTCCGATTGGGTTCTATTGGTCTCATTGGTTTTCTATTGGTCCTATCGGTCCTATTGGTCCTATTGGTCCTATCGGTTCTATTGGTTTCTATTGGTCTTATTGGTTTCTATTGGTCCTATTGGTTTCTATTGGTCCTATTGGTCCTATTGGTTTCTATTGGTCCTATTGGTTTCTATTGGTCCTACTGGTTTCTATTGGTCCTATTGGTTTCTATTTCTTTTGGTTTCTATGGGTGCTATTGGTTTATATTGGTTTCGGATGGTTTGAATGGTCTCTATTGGATTCAATTATATAGGTCCAACAGAAACCAATAGACTCCAACAGACACCATTAGAGACCAATAGAATTTTTCTAATGGTCTCTATTGGTCTCTATGGGATTTTCGACCTGGGATTCCAAGTTAGATTTGAATCAATCATTACACCTAAGAATTTTGCAACTCATGGGCATGTCATCTATACAAATATTATAATGAAGAACATGTTTAGAGTGTATGTTTTGAAATACAGACAATAAGTCTTAATTAATATTTAGAGAGTTTATTGGATTTGAACCAACGTGATTATTTATTTTATTCTAAATTGAGGGTTGTTATAAGAATGCGTGTTCTTCTTCTTCTTCTTCTTCTTCTTCTTCTTCAAAATAATCTGCCTCCTTCACTGATGAAGATTCTTGCAGATGTGTGCGAGTGCATGTGCGTTAGTTAGGGATTTCTGACATAGCAACTGCTTAAAATGTAATTGAATTTTGTGAGTGGGCATTGTATAAAAACATGCGATGCTAATATTGTGGACACGACAGGTTGTCAGTTGATGGGAAGGGACATACTAATGTCTTTTGTAAGTTGTGTTCATCTGTAGAGCTATAGAGGGACACTTGTCATACGAGCAGACGACGGCGCTGGCGACGAGCAGTGAAGCCGAAGGTAAGAGCGCCATCTAAAGTTCGCCCTGCACTGGTCCGCTGCCCATCCTGCCTTTCAACCCTGAAATACAGCTTTAGAATGGCTGAACTACAAATAACTGAAGAAGAGGCTGAATTATATGACAGACAAATCCGTCTATGGGGCCTTGACGCCCAAAAAAGGTATTTTCTGTATTAATTATTTCGTCATTTACGTTGATTGTGATGTCATTTTCACCTTATTAGAAGACTTCAGTCCCGCCAACTTCTCTTTGTGCACCGCTTCCGAGGGATCAACTAAGAAGAAGAAGAAGAAGATCGCGTCCGATTAGGTCAAGATCTAGTCGACGAGACCCCCCCCCCCCCCCCACAATCTCTGATTGAGCTTTTCAATGTATTTTTTCCAAGTTGGTTGAATTGATTGATTGAATTGATTTGCTGCTGTTTATTTGTCATTCTGGTGGCTTTTGTCCAGCAGTGTTTGAAAGTTTTAAGAATCAGAATAATTAATAGGTTAATGCCAATTACACATTCACTTGTAGACTATTTGACTTGATTTTCACATCAATTTCCCATAGTCACACATTAGGACATGCCGCTGTAATGGGTCACTTTTTCACAAAAAATCCTGAGAAATGGGTCTGTTTTTTTTCAATGCAAACACCCCGAAAATTGTGGGAGAAAAATGCCTGAAAGTGATCCCTAATAAAATTAATGGTTAGAGGTTTTGAGGCTTGAGTGGCACACCCCTGTCCAAACCAAATCTGAGTAGAGTCTATACCCTCCGGGGTCATTTTAGTCTTACTTTTATTTTACTTAGACTAGAGTTAGGTCTAGTCTTAATTTTTTGAAAGTATAGGTCTAGACCTAGTCTAG
Organism: Strongylocentrotus purpuratus; assembly: GCF_000002235.5. Classification (NCBI taxonomy): domain Eukaryota; kingdom Metazoa; phylum Echinodermata; class Echinoidea; order Camarodonta; family Strongylocentrotidae; genus Strongylocentrotus; species Strongylocentrotus purpuratus. The sequence continues at coordinate 33,348,683 of NW_022145611.1, read as the reverse complement.
TCTAGATAGAAATACTGCTATGAGTGATTGTATGTGCAAAATGATTTAAATTGTCATCTTCCCGAGACAGTTTAAATTTTGTTGTAATGTTTTAGACTTGGAACTTAATAGCAAAGTCAGATCTACATCAGACTGGCTAAGACTGATAGCTTCAGTCTCTGATATCGATGGTTGTTCCGCTGAGATTACATGTGGCTCCTCTGACCGCCTCTTTGGGGAATGTTAACAAATGCCAGTTTTATGAAAGGATGACCCATACCAGATGGTTATTTCTGTCTGGATCTACACATACAATTAAGGAGTAGTAATTTTAGTATGGCCATCTCAATGAAGTTTTCATTTTGTTAGATAATTACGTCTGCACATGTAATATTTTGATAGAAATTAACCCAAAAGAATTGATTGTATTCCCCTAATATTTCATCTTATCTTATCCCTAATATTCTAGAGAGTAAGTTTGCCTAAAATGTTGTCAAAATTTGAGCAACAACAATGTCATTTTCACAGGAAAAGGTGGTAATGTCATTACAGGCATTGCAAAAACAAAGATTCCCATGTCTGTGCACTCATTCATTTTACACACAATTCTGGTTTTCTTACTTGAAAGATTACATTATGAGGCTAGTGAATAAAGGTGTTAAAACTAGACATTTCTCAATTCTCACTAGTTTTTACTTTAAAAAAAATGTATTGCTATCATAAAGACAAATATTAGTTGGTTCTTGGTTGCGTGCGCATGGCTTGTTTTATCAGAAACGCACAGTTCCACGTATGCACAGGCATGGGCACTCTATCCTCCTTGCATGTTATGAATTATGTTCTGTTTGTTTGAATATGAATACAGGTTGAGAGCTAGTAGTCTTCTACTGGTAGGTCTTGGTGGTCTAGGCGCTGAGGTCTGCAAAAATATTGTACTAGTTGGAGTCAAGTCTATCACTCTAATGGACTCACACAGTGTGACCAGGAATGATGCAAGCTCTCAATTTTTGGCTGCCAGGGAAGACTTGGGCAAAAATGTAAATTTAATCTGCATGTTTTAAGAGATATATCGATAGACTAATGATGTTAACTTTATCACTTAATTTGATTTTGTTTTATATGAATTACAATTCAGCCTCAATTACTTTGTTTATGTACAAAAAGATTTTTTTGTTTGTTAATGAAAATCGTAGAATTGGAAATTGGTAATAAATACAAGTCCTATTATTTTAAATATAATAATTATGTTCCCCATCTGTTTTTAATGTTGGTAATCCAGACAATATAAACATTATTGATTTGATATCAATGGATTATGAAGCTGGATGTGGGAAATGCTTGCCAACATTTCAGAATAGATTAACAATTCATTGACAAAGGATTTGTGGAATGGTAGGTTGTCATGTTCAGTCTTTATCAATTTCACACCCAGACTTTGCGTTAAGTTAAACAAAAAACATTTTATACCTTCACTTAAAATGAGAGCATTTTTACTCTCACTTATGCAACCAGCCTTTACGTTAGGATTTAAGTTAAAGCAAAAGTATTTTATACCTTCACTTAAAATAAAAGCATTTTTACTCTCACTCTTGCAACCAGTCTTTATGACATGTTAAGGTAAGTTAAAGTAAAAACACTTTTACCCTCTTCAACTTTAGAATGTGCTAAATTCAAGTTAATACAAGATCTGGCAATTTTGACTTGCAGTCATTATCATACCAATATATCATATCTTTGGTTAAACTAATTGCCTGCCCTGTATATCATTTGACAATTAAGTAATAGCTGCTGTGTATTCTTTCATTTTCACATTTTATCAGAGAGCCACAGCTTCAGTCCAGAGAGCCCAGAACCTCAATCCCAATGTTGTTGTCACATCTGATGAAGGGAATGTCTGTGACAAACCTACAGAGTTCTTCAAGCAGTTTGACATTGTTTGTGTGACCTCCTCCAGTGTACAGACCATGATGCATGTCAATCAGATATGTCATGAGAATGATATCAAGTTCTTTGCTGGAGACATATATGGCTTCTATGGCTTCTCATTCACAGACCTCAATGAACACAGTTTTGTGGAGTAAGTCAGTTCAAGTCAATTGCAGATCTATCTCTTAAATCAAGTCAGTAAATGTAAGATATTATGCAATATAGTCATAAGAATAGAATTAGGATAAATGTGCTTTTCATGGAAGTAATGATGATCAAGTCAGATAATAAAGTCATGTAGTTCCTTGGATTTGCATCTTAAACTTTGAATTTAAAAATATTTGTTTAATTGTATAATGGATAGTTATGTAGAAGAGAGCAGCTTTAGGTCATATATTTTTTACAAATTACCAAAGCACATTTGATTTACTGATACAGAGGATATTATATTTTTAACGATAGATCATTTAGAAAGGCATCATCATTATCCATAGTGGTTGGACTAACTAAGTGAGAAAAAAGTACATTAATATTTAAAAAGATTAAAACCATTTTTCTCAATTTTGTTTTAAAATTATGTTAAGAGCCGAATCATCCTGTCAGTAGTGAATAGTGTCATTAATCTTGAAGAAAATTGTTTATAAAAGACTGGTAAAAGGTTCATGTCAATGTAAAAATTGCAAGTAATCAACCATTGTTGCTTGATACTTGTGATTCCGAAATTTGGAAAAACAACGGGGAATACCTTGCTGAGCCGTGTCCTACCTTATGGAATAGCCTTCCTGAAGACATCAAAAAGTGTACAACCTCTGATTTCTTTAAAAATCATGTAAAAATGCTTCTGTTTAAAACTTAATTATTTATACATGAGCTTTGAGCACTCCACAGAGTGGATTTGGCGCTATATAAGTTGCATTTATTATTATTATCCAACATTATGTGAATGGTTGATTTTTTTTATTTTAAATTAATTCCCTTTGCTTTATTTTTCTCTATCTGATAACTTAATTAATATTATTTTTTTCCCATGCAGAGAAAAACCAAAGAAAGTAAAAGGAAGCAGTGCAACAGGCAGTGAATCCAAGAAACTTAAGGCTGATCCAACAGAGACCGTATTTGTTAAGAAAACAATGATCTTTCACCGACTAAAGGAATGCTTTGACAAAGACTGGTCAAGTCTGACAGAAAAACAACTCAAAAGGGCTCCTTATGTCTTCTTTATTCTTAGAGGTAAGTTTAAGTCCAATCATTGTTATTTTGAAATATTTACACAATTATCATCCTATTTTAATGGTTATTGGTTCACATTCTTTGATCAAAGATATCGAGATTCAGGGGAGTTTGCTGTTTTAAAAATTCATAAACTCTCCATTAGATTCTTTGTTCAAGATAGTTAGCAATTTGATACTATGCTATTTAATGATTTGTAAAAATACTAATTGTTTTAAGCTGCTGTCCATTTTCGTTTCTTTTGAAGTGCAATATCAACAAATGAAATGAAAAATAATTTATGAAATCCCAAACCTTTTGTTACGGGAGAAAGTAATATTGGAGTTAAGATTTACCTCCACAGTTTAATCTACCTTGTTTTGTATAAACAATCTACCCTGAGTAAAATCTCTCGTTATCAGTAGCACTGTTCAATATTGGAAGCTTCTGGAAGTTTGTTATGTTTTGTCCTGTAGAATAAATATAGTATGAATCTCTCTCTTTCTCTTCACTTCATTTTGCAGTGCTTTTTAAATTCCATGATCAGTTTGGTAGAAAGCCTGAAGCAGCAAGCTCAGAGAATGACAGCACAGAACTACAAAGATTACATAATGAAGTCTTTACTGAGCTAGGACTAAAGAATGATCTGATAGACACCAATTACACTGAGTAAGAATGGGATATTATTGTGAATACGTTATTATTTGTATGAAGGGTTTTTGCACTAACCATAAAAAGTGGAATGTATTGTGCTTTGAGCAACTTTTTAAAAATATCTCATGTTAAAAAAAAATTACCTGGATGACTGTGCAGTTATTTTTCAATATCTCATGGTTTGTAAAAGGGAGAATGCGCATTTAAATCCTTGGGTAAGGATGAAACAGGTTTTTTGCTGTGCATTTCATGTGCAAGTTGATATGAATACATTAGGATGTTACAGTGAAAATTTAGGTACTAGGTTTTATACAACTAATAATAATATTAATGAGTAGCTTTTTGTTCTTGGAACCACCCAAGGGTTCCGACGTTTTCGATTTGAGAATATTTCACTTGTCTTGCCAACTCATGGAAAATGATCATCAGCTTATGGGATGTACCCTTGTATCCCAAATCAAAGGCTATTCAATATTATTTAATTGACTCTGATAAGTACATTTAAGGTTTCTGAATCTCACTTTATTAATCAAAAGTAGCATATTTCTATATAACTTGAATGTAAGCTTTTAAAATTTATCCAGTCTTTTCATAAGTAGATATATTTCTCTTTATCTGTATGTGAAATAACAGTTGGACAGACTTAATACTTTTTCTAAATTTCTGTAGATTCTGAATTGGGACTAGGACTAACATTTCATTTGTTTGATTTGTGTAGATACTGTGCAGGAGAACTAGGACCAACATGTGCTATTGTAGGTGGAATCATTGGACAAGAAATAATCAAGGTAACAGCTCTAGGGAACAAACTTGGTTTAGATAATGTATTACACAATATTAGATAGAGATAATGCCCTTCTAGTTCTGAATACGGTAGGTGATATTTTAGTGTACAACTCACAGGAAGTCACAATCCACTGACATAATTGCCAATTTGAGATGCACATAGAGTCATTGATCTCATCTTACAAATAATTATAACTTTCTAACTTCCTTATTATTTTTCGGATTTCTTTCAAGCTTTCGCCATCCTGTTGTTTCTCTTATTCCTGTTCTTTCATTCAAATCAATATATAACAAAGGTTCTATTTGCCCTTTAATTTCTAAATTGTAAGAAATGTCACTGAATGTTGATTAATGTTTAATTAAAAAAATCTTTTGTCATAGGATTACTACCAATAAATGTTTTACAGCATTTAGATAATTCTGTTTTTGTGTTCCTAGGCTGCCTCTGGTCGAGATGCTCCACTTGACAACTTCTTTCTTTATGATGGAGTAGACAGCCTTGGAATGGTGGACTGCATTATAAGGTCATAAAAGGTCATGACCCTTGACCCTCATGGAGATGCTGAACTGAACAATATATTTCTGTATAACAGAGTTGACCAGCCTTGGAATGGTGGACTGCATTATAAGGTCATAAAAGGTCATGACCTTGACCCTAATGGAGATGCTGAACTGAACAATATATTTCTGTATAACGGAGTAGACAGCCTGGTGATGGTGAACTATACATGTCTTGTAAGGTCATGACCTTTGCACCTGATAGAGATGTTCTTTCAAATGGTTTGAAAAACTTCATGACCTTTGAATGTTTTATTTACAATAAGACTGCATTTTTAGTAATGTTGATAAACTTCCAAGATAGATCTCAAACTTCAGATTTGAGATTTTAAGATATGCAGATAATGTTTGGTATTCAATATGAATTCAAGTACATGGTACTTTGTTTCCTGTTGTGTGTATATTGTCTTAATACTATTTTAACTACTGTACATTTTTTATTAGAGGGGGTCAAGTTTCCTTGTATTACTTCAGGTAAATTGTCAAATGTCCTCTTTGCCATTTGTGTGAACACTGAATTTGTCTTTATTTTTTGGATATGTGTTTTCTTGAAAATTTAAATTCTCGTTTTATTTACTTGTCTAAACTGGCTAACATTCCAAGGTTTTTATTTAATGTGGAGAAATAAAGCTATGGAAAATGATCATGATTTCAATTTTTGGTTTACCGGTATTTGAAAAAGCAACAACAGTTCAAAGTGATTCACATTGGTATTAAAAAGCTTATAAATGACTTATTTCAGATGATCAGTAAGGCAGTGTCAGTTGTTTTGAGAAATTGTATCAAAGTAGTTTGCAAAATGTTGTCCATGCAAAAAACAATGTCAGATAGCAGTAAACATGAGTACTGTAAGTCGGAATGGGGGACCTTCACGGTTTCTGTGATTTAGTTTGCCTGCCCCATTCCTGGCAACTTGTAAATGCTCATGGGAATCACAATGATTTTCATCCTTTGTTTTGTATGATTTGTTCTTCTATATAATCCTCTGTATACACTTTGTTTTGCCGAATAAATAATAATAATAATAAACATATCTTTGGCCAATCATGGTTGATGACATGTCACTCTTAGGAAGATGTAAAATAATTGTATGCATTAAATACTAAATAACACATATTCTTGTACAGTGCCTGACTTACTTAATGAGAGGGTTAGGTAAGTGGTTTTTGTATGTTTATAATGGAACAATTTATTGTGCTTGTTGCCAACTAATAAAATAATTAAAAAAAATCAATTTATTTCTGAAATTCTTTTGAAAATTTGAAAAGTCCTTGAGTAACAGAGTGCAGACTCTCTTTATTCTTTATCTCTCCCCCACTCTCTCTCTCTCTATTTCTCTCTTTCTCCCTCTATCTGTCTCTGTCTATTTTTTTCTCTCTCCCTCTTTCTCTCCCTCCGACTCTTTCTCCCTCTCTCTCTTTATCTCTCTCTCTCTCTCTCTCTCTCTCTCTCTCAGCAATGCTCTGTGAGGTGCAAAGAGATATTTTAAAATTTACATTGCATGAACGATTGCCATGAACAAAAGCAGACAATTTAACAACTACGTGTATATCTAAGAACTCTTACAGTGGCGGATCCAGGGGGGCCGAAACGGCCGCGGCCCCCCCTATTGGCGGCGCGCGACTTTGCGTTTTACACCCTGGCCTGGACATTTTCCCGGTAAATAGCAATGAAACTGCTTGAATGAGTCTAGTCTACGCTCCTCGATCGGGCGCGCCAGTTCCAAATCGAATCGTACATGCACAGACGTACGTCGATGCAGCATTTATACACACCGTACGCAGCTGCAATACTGAAGATTAAGGGAGAAGATATAGGATTTCAAGTTCAGTATTACTTCTCTGACATTGAAGGATTAGATTACCTTCACGAAAAAAAAAAAGTATATGAATGTAAAGCAGTAAATAAAGTGCAAATGAATTCATGTAAAACTGGTGTATAATTTCCTTTATATGTTATGTGTCTGTACATTACACTAGACAAAGTGATGAATGGAAAAAGAGAGAAAGAGAGGTCTTATAAACAAATATCATGAATTTAAAATGAGAAAGAGAGAAAGGGAGAGAGAGACAGAGGTCTTAGAAACAAATATGAATTCAAGAAGTGAGAAAGAGAGGGGGTCTTAGAAACAAATATCATGAATTGAGAGCTAGAGAGAGAGAGGTCTTAGAAACAAATATCAAGAAATGAGAAAGAGAGGGGGGGGGGTCTTAGAAACAAATATGAAGAGAGAGAGAGAGGCCTTAGAAACAAATATGAAGAGGGGGTTAATGAGAGAGAAAGAAAGAGGGGTCTGAGAAATACAAGAGAGAGAGTCAAATATGAATAGAGATGGGGGGGGGGCGGGGGAGAAATGGGTCTTAGAAAACAAATATGAAGAGAGATGAGGGGGGGGGGGAGGTCTTAGAAAACAAATATGAAGGGAGAGGGGTCAAGAGAATTAGAGAAATTAGGTCTTAGAAACAAATGACATGAATTTAAAAAATGAAAGACGTGATCCCACAATAATAGAAAATGGTACGAGTGCAATATTTAAATCACAGTTTATGTATTACATTACCATTACACATATTATGTCGAGTGTAGTCTGTGTATGTGTCGATATGTGTACACGTGTGTTAGGGGGGGGGGGGGTCCGAATCAGCAAATGGTTTGAAAGTAGGCTACACGTCAAAAATTGAAACCCTGAAGAAGGCGGAATTAAACCACAAAAACCATAATATTATTTGGTTTCTCTCTTTCCTTACTTTGATTAATTCCTTCTCTAATTTCTCTCTTTCTTTCAAGTTAGTTTTTGTTTTCTCTCTCTGCTTATGACATTCTTTGTTTCCTCTCTGTTCTTTAATTGCAATGACGACCTTCGTCATTGCCTTGTTTTCGTTCACATTCTGCCCCATTAATATTCTCCTTTTCCTCCTTTTCCTTTTCCTTATCGTCAGGAAATCGCATTCGTTTTGCACGTAATGTTTGTTATTCCTAGTTAGGTGCTTTTCTCATGTCCTTTTCCTTTCACATTTCATAGGCATAGTCTCTAACATCCCTTCAAGGTCACTACATTCTTCGATTTTCGAAATCACTCATGCATAACCGTCCAGGCGCCATTTTGTCCGTTTCTGGTCCATTTTAAGGCCTTTCTTTCTTCCTTCCTATCTCCACTATCCTAGATCCTACACATTTCTAACAAATTCCTCTAGATAGTCTAAGAGATGTTCTTTTATCTGCGACGTATAACCTGCCCTTCAAAATGCCATCTTCATACTCAAAATTCAAATCTGAAACCGACTCCGTCAACTATCTCTCAAATTCTTGAAAAATTGACACCTAAATAATCTAAAACTGCCATAACTTTCTCATATAAATTCCGTTTTGTATTTAAATCTCACAGTATCCTTATCTCATAATTGCACATAGCCATGCCAAATTTCACGCTCCAATGACTTTGCACAACATAAATAGCGCCCTCTAAAGTTCTGGGAATTGGCTTTCTCTCTGTGGCCGTATCTCCATAATGGCTTGGCAAACCCGTACCCTTTTTTGGATTTAGATACTTGAAGATATGCCCTTTCCAGCCATATACAAAATTATATACCCTATCACTGACCAAATTTGAGAAAATTGCCCTCCAAATTCGCCATTTTCAAGAAAATTCCAAAATAACTTCAACTTGCTCTAAAATTACGATCCTTTGACCTACGTCAATAAAACTTGGCACACACATGTATTTATATACGTGACAACTGTCCGCAAAGTTTGGTAAAATTTGATTATGTCAGCGCAAAGTTATCTCAAAAAATGATGTATTTACTATGCATTGCGTGATAGCGCGTTAAATGCGTGCAATACATTGCACGAAGATAACAATGGTGTCAAACTGACCGCAATGAAGTGCCCTTTCGAATGATACCAAGTATAGTATATGTTCACACAGAAAATTGTGAATAAATCGCATTTGAACAAAGATCACTACACGAATTCCGCCGAGTTTCCGCCCGAATCTAACACGTATCGGCTATGACGTCATTTTTTCAGACTGCTTTTCGCCCCTTAAACGTCCTTTTTTTTCCTTGAAAATTTGCAGTGACATGCCGAGTTCCAATACGCAGGGCACCTCATGGCCGGATTTTTAAAATTGGTCAATGTGGCTATTTAAGACGCCATTTTGTCCTATAAATCTATTTTACATCACGTGTTTCGATAGGATTATCATGGGAAAAAAGAGAGTGGTTTACAATAACATTCATGAAATTCTCTTTCTAATGATACCAAATACGGCTCATAAAGAGACATAAAGAGAGAGAGAAAAAACAATTTAACTCCGGTCATAATACAGATCCTGTACGTTTTCCGCTCATGCATTACACGCATTGTCTATGGGGCATATCGGGTTCACGCTTTTGACCCCCAGAACGATCTTTATTGCAATGACGAACATGCACCAAATCCCCTTGGTTTTTGCACGCAGTGCTTGCGAGCCCTTTCCACGTCCTTTCCCATATCCCAATTTCTTTCAAACTTCGTAGGCATAGTCACTACCATCCCATCAAGGTCACTGTTGAGGCCTTTCTTTCGCCCTACCTATCTCCAATATCACAGAAGCTACAGACTTCGTACAAATTGCTCTGGATAGGGCGAGAGAAGCTCTTTCGTTTGACACGTAGAAACATGGCGTCATTGCACGCACATCGTTGTGACACGATTGCATTTCTAGTTATTTATTGTTTTTCTCTATTTCCTTCTGTTGTTATTCGTTGTTTTTCTCTCACTCGTACCACGTCTCGATACAAAAGTACATGTACCGCGTACCGCGACACTGGACATATAGGACGTACGTTGAGCATTGCAGAAGAGCTACGCACGTGCGCGCGCAATATCTTGTCATGGATAGACTTTTCCCAGTCGGTTCCTTAAAATTTATTGGGAAAAGGTCCAGGCCAGGGTGTAAAACGCAAAGTCGCTGGCGGCGCAAAAAAAAAGAAAAAAAAGAAAGGAGAAGAGAAGAAAAAAAGGAGAAGAGAAAAGAAAGGAGAAGAGAAAAGAAAAGAGAAGAGAAAAGAAAGAAGAGAGAGAAAGAGAGAGAGAGAAAAAAAAGAAGATCCCCCCCCCCACCTCACTCCCACTCCGGGGTCGGAGGGACCGATTTTGTGTTCCCAAAATTTCCGATAAAGGGTTACTTTTCACGCAACAAAGTCCGGCCCGTAATACACACAAATCCGGCCCGCACTGACTCTACACACCGAAGATAAAGGGGTGCTTTCAAACTAAGAGAGGGAACATACATGCGCATACCCTAGATAACACTGAGTGGGTGGGGGTGGGGGTGGGAAGGGGAAGAGAAAAGTCGGGTGAGAAAGGGGGAAAGACAAGGAAATGGCGCTAAGTGACAGTAGCGACGAATAAGGGAAAAACTGTAATCGGGAGATTTGGGGTCATCCAGAAGACTTGGGAAACGTTATTGAATAGAGGGGGCCGGGCCGGCCGCATAAAATCTCGAGCCACGGATTCAAAGTTAAACGTTACAAACAGCCACTGCTTTTTGAAAAAAATTGAAAAGGGCACAATGTTTTGGATGTCTTTCAAATACAAGCTATATACTAAACAGTCAAATTTTAAATTAACGGTAGGGCCGCTTCACAACTCTTATTTTGCCCTTCATTTGGATTCAGCTCATACCAACTCGTTGTGCTTATATTTGAACTCATGTAGGTAGTGATAATGGACAGCGGCGGCGATCCTGGGCCCGATAGAGAGACACGTCCCCCCTGAAATTTAGATATATAGCTAGAAAGAAATATACATGTAGCGGAAAGAACGTACATATTGGACTAAATGATTTTCTAGAATGCATAATTTCAGCATTCTACATTGCAAAATCTCACTTGGTCGCTCCGCTCCGGCCCTCGCCCGATAAACACAAAACTAAGATATGACGCTCCCGGTCGCGATTATTTCATGGTTGGTGTATACATAGATCTTTTTTCCCCTTTCATTTCTACTGACCTAATTGTATGCTATCACAATCATGATTGTTTCATTTTCCCTTTAAAGCATGCGTAGCTAGGGGCGGTAGGGGCAGTAAGAGGACATAGGACGGAAAAAGGAGCAGACAAAGAAACATTTTTGACAAGTCTAAAACGGGAAAACAAATCGTCTTCTTTCTCTAATAATAATGAAACGTTAAGCTTCTGCGCTTTGCGCTGGAGGGGAAAACTGAATTCAGAGAAGGATTAAGAGTCGGAAATGGAACAACGAATTATCTTCTTTCTCTAATAATTTCATTAAACTATAAGAGGTCAGAGCTTCCGCGCCTCGCGCGGAAGGTGGAAAATGAATTCAAACAAGGATTAAGAATCGAGAATGAGACAACGAATCATCTTCTTTCTCTCATAATTTAATGAAGCGTCAGAAGCTTACGCGCTACGCGCGGGAGGAGGAAAACTGAATTCAGACAAGGATTTAGAGTCGAGAATGAAACAACGAATCATCTTCTTTCTCTAATAATTCAATGTAACGTCAAAGCTTCCGCGCTTCGCGCGGAGGGGGGAAACTGATTTCAGACAATGATTAACAACCGAAAACGGTACAACGAATCGTCTTCTTTCTCTAATAATTTAATGAAACGTTAAACTTTTGCGCTTTACGCGGGAGAGGGGGGAACACAATTCAGAGGGGGGAAACTGATTTCAGACAATGATTAACAACCGAGAACGGTACAACGACTTATATTATCAAAATTCAAAATTACAGAGAAGTGACACGACATCATAAACATTCTCAAAATGGTGCACTTCAATCAGGGAAAAATTTAATATTTATTTTTCGGGGGCTACTTTTCAAGCTTGCCTGCATGAATATAACATTCTAAAATTTGTTTTGCATTGAACTCTATGCAAATTTATGGGGGCTCTTTTCTGATTTTCGGGGGCTCTTTTTGGGCATTTCAGGGACTAATTCGCCCCGAGCCCCCGTGTATTTTTTTCACTGGCTTCAATATTACACCATATCACAGACACTGATAACACGTAGGGCCGTGTATCTCAGATTTAACATTGTTAAACGATCCCTTTAAATATAAATCCACTTTTTTGAAAATGCCTGAAACAAATCTGGAGTTCATGAATAATGGTTTGCCGTTGACTAAAATACACGGGGGGGGGGGGGGATACTCAGATTTGGTTTGGACGGGGGAGTGCCATTGAAGCCTCAAAACCCCTACCCACTATTAGGGATAATTTGGGGTCATTTTTCTCGAGAAAAGACTAAATTTTCACAATTTTCTGGTGTTTTTCGGGCGTTTGCATGGCAGACACCAAAAAAAAAAAATTGTATTTTTGTTAAAAGTGGGACCCATGTTTAGGGATTTTTTGTGAAAAAAAGTGACCCGTTAGAGCGGCACATCCCTGTATGTCCTAATATACTAATATTTCCTCTTGAAAAGGAAACTGTAGAAACAGAAAAAAACTAAATGTATTCCTGAGACTATAAGTGAAGGAAGAAACTACCATGCTTTCCAAGTACACTTAATATCCCCCCCCCCCCTCAACTGCATAGGCTAATATTACATTCAGAGCCTCTGATCAAGAACTGTTAAAATGGGTCAATAGAATAAACAAATCTTCAATTTACTTTATATTGTTCATTAATAATAAATCAGGTTATGACTGAGAGTGGAAAAAATTATCATTCTCCGCTAATTAAGGCAGATTCCCCGGCCACCCCCCCCCCCCTATTTAGGGTACGCGTATGCTTGTTCTCCTTTTTTGAAAGCATCCCCTATCTGAGGGCTGCCAACATTTCCGAACCCCCCTTTCGCTGGCTTTTCACGGGCTTTTCCTGCCTTGGAGACCCCCCTAAATTCAGAAAAATGCTCAATGTACCCCCCTTAAATCAGAATAATTTCTCAGGAGACCAAAGAGATGAGAGAGAAAAAAAAAAAAAAAAAAACCTTTTTAAAGAAATCTCCGGGTGAAAAGTCAAATACACCCCCTTTTTTTACTATTCTCGGGCCGGACTTTGTCGCACGAAAAGTACCCATTTACCTGACATTTTGGCAACACGCATGCGGTCATTCCGACCCCGGAGTGGGGGGGGGGGGCAGATTCAAGGTTTTAGAAAATGAGGATGCCGAGTGGATTGAAAACGACTGAAAAATATGGGCTTAATATGTTGTGGTAAATAAATATTGTCGAGTGTGGATTGTCAACATCTGGGGCTATAGAATTAACACACGTTTCAATGGGATAGTCAAGAAGTTAGACTTATGACGGTTTCTAGGAACCCGCCCCTGGATCTGCTTATGCTTCTCAAGCATATTGTTTTTGACCTTTTTGTTTATCAAAAATACAATTTGTTTAAGATAAAGTTTTTTACTCAGTTTAAGTGATTAGTTCAGATTCTATAACGGTCTGAAATTTTGCTAAGATTTTCGCTTGACAAGATCCAGTAAGTAGAACCCCCACCCCCAGTTAGCTTTTTTTCTTCTACTATTGGGAAAAAAGAAGGTAACTTTAGAATTTCTTTTCGGTTTGAAGATACCATACACCGCATATTTTCTTCAAATTTTCAAGATTTCCATGGAGTTCGGTGTAAACATTTCCTGATCAACTGATTCGATGACGCACATAAAACAAGGTTTGATGACTGAAATCGCAATTTTAAAAATCTAATTATGATTTTAGAATGTTATTGAGTGAAAGAGCAACCATTTAATTGAGTTTATTGCTATCAAATATGTCATTTCACGTCCAAAAATTACTGAATCATTCGGCCCTGTTAATTGTGCTAGCCCGACTCTGCCGCTACACAGCCGCAGCGCATCAGCAGTGCAGTGTAAAGCAGCTGCTCGGCCTCGGGCACCGGCAGTGCACTGTCACTGTAGCGGAGTGGTACTTTTTGTTTTGTTTTGTAGTGACGATACACCCACTTCGGTCTAGTTTGATGGAATGAAGCACGCGCGGTGTAAAAATACATTACATTATACATATTACTTAGCGCCATTAAAGTTTAGCTGAATTGTAGTCTACTAATGATTTAGATTAAAGGAGCCATGATTCCTGTGACTTAAAGTCACTGAGTAGTCGGCTCTCATGGGGAATTCGACACCGTTCGGGTGTTTACCCAATAACAGGTGTTGTCAATCACCAGGGTTAGCCTTGAGTTTTATGACCATTGGACCTTATGTAATGCTTTGAATTGCCCGAAGACTCTCGAGCTCTCCGAGAGATTAGGGGGTAATTCTTGACTGGACTATGGGTTTGCTGTGTGCAAATTTGTACCCCCATTAATGGTATTTCCACCAAGTCTGGTGTCAGCGAATTATGGCCTTCTGCACATGGAAACTGGCGATCCACCCCCTTTAAGCATTTTGGAACTCTATTTTTAAAATGAAAAATAAATCAACATTTATTATTTTTGTTCAGCTTCATGAATGAAGCTGAATATTGGGGGTAAAAATTGAATGTTTGCAACTCATACTTTTATGGGGAAGTCTACCCTGATATAATAAGTTGGTTTTGAATTGAATAGTAATACTTTATAGAGTCTAGAAGTAGAAAAATGAGAGGAATTACAAATAAATCTACAATTTAATTAAAAATGAGAAAGTTCTGAATTTTTTAAGTTGATTCTTGAGATCCAAACACCAATTGGTAACACTGACATATCTTGCGAGGTTCCTTCATTATTGATGACGGAATAGATTATTCCCATACAGGGGTTTTATAGAAACATATTCAACTTTATTCGCTATAATTATATAGGGTGCATGTACAATTACAAAATTTCTTGAGGGAAAAAAATGTCTTCCACTATAAAGGAATAAGCATGCTAGTTGAAGTTCAAATGCATTACCCTTTCATTCAACTACAGGTTAGCTTGGGAGTGTAACTTCTTCCAGTCATAATGGATCCTTTGTACATGGCATTGAGCCTGTTCCGCAGGAGAAAGTTTGAGGAATGTGTAACGGTCTGCTCTCAACTTTTAGAAAGGAATCCCTATGATCAGGTACATGTAGATTCTTCATGCTGGACCTTCACTCAGTCTTAACCCCCCCCCCCCCCCTATTTGTGTAAAATGTCATACCATTTTGGGTGTCAATGAATCTTGTCAAATAATTAATATAAATCTACTTCTGAGAGTTTTTTAAAAAGTTTAGAAATGAAGAATGATATAGAATTCTGGGAAACTATTCATGACTTTGCATGACTGTGTCTTTAGTTGAACTTAATTCATGTCATTTATATTGCATCAGATTGAAATAGGATTTAATTTCTTACATTTTTTCTTCATAGTAAAATTAAATGTGTTTAGGTTCAAAGACAAACGCATATTGCAGTAATAATAATAATAACTACTTTATGCAATTGTGAGACTTCTTGCAAAATAAGCTGTAGTTAGAACTGTTTTCTCAGACAGTATTGCAGTAATATGAAACTAATGAAAGATTTATAAATTCAATTGACTGATTAATTTTTATGTTTGTTGTAATGATTGAGTTGCCATATATAGATGAATGTACTTTGTCATGATGATAAGTCATACTGTAAATGCAGCAACTACAACATTTTTCTCCCATTTCCCAATCAGGCTGCATGGTCCTTGAAGACAAGAGCTCTGACTGAACAGGTGTACTTAGATGAGATAGATGTGGATGAAGAAGGCATTGCGGAGATGCTTATGGATGATAATTCAATCGCTCAAGTAACACGTAAGATTTTACGAATATTACTCCAAAAATATTTGTAATGTGACTTGATGCCAGAAATTATATTGTAGAAATGTATGTTCTTTATGGTTCGGGTGAGTATACCATTTATTTATTTATTTTAAAGCCACATTTTGTGTCTCGATTTTGATTTGTTAAATATCCTTTGAATGAATGATTTACATCATATTTTTTTAACAACTTAAAAGAAATAAGGACACAGGTTATAAGAAGAGAACGTACATCTAGAGAATAAATTTGAAGTGCCAATTTGAAATACAGAAACGTAATAGAAAATAGAATAGTTCAAAAACATTCTAATGTTTCACCCATATCATAGGTCCAGGCACCTCTTTAAAGAAACCTGGTACAGGCTCAGGGGCCCCCAGTGCAGGAATGCGTCCTACATCTCAATCTGGGAGGCCCTTGAGTGGGTTTGTAAGGCCAGGTACACAGAGTGGAAGACCAGGCACTATGGAGCAGGCTATCAGAGCCCCTAGGACTGCACACACAGCCCGCCCTGTCACCAGTGCGTCAGGCAGATTTGTGCGCCTTGGAACAGTAAGTTCAGGAATTTGAGCTTATTTGATTTAATAAAAACAATTAAAAGCACAATGAAGCAGACTCAGTCTATGTAAACAAAAGAAAAGACGTCTCTAAATCAGAATAAGAATGCTGAATTAATTGAATGGTGTACAGGAAATTCAATGTTTAAGTTGGTTATTTTATTTGACATGATGACCAGCGTTGAACATAGTGGTGCAAGTGAGTACAGTAAAATTGTTTCATTGTTTGGGCTGTATGTCATTCATTAAACCGTGAACAATTTTAGGCTCTATTTTGAACTCTTTATCTTCCTGGCCCTCAAATTTACACAACCGCATATATGACAACATGTCTACAAAAAGGAAGCATGTCCATGAAGCTTTCATTGAAATGGTGTGTAAATAGTAGTTGTTGGAAATGAGAGAATAGAACAAATTGGTTCAGCCAAGAGGAAAACCCACTTTTTTTGCCTTAGAATCTCACATTTATTCATGAATACCCATTATTTGATTGATTTTTCAGGCTTCTATGCTGTCCACACCAGACGGTCCATTCATCAACATTCCAAGGTTGAACTTTTCAAAGTATGCTGCCAGACCAAACCTAGCCAAGGTAATATACTACTTCAGGACAGGATTTATTTCAAGGGCTAAATTGATCACATACTGTTCTTTAAATCGTAATAAAATGTAATGTCTTTAAACACAAATACATGGGTAGGAACTTAATTAAAAAGTTGGATAAAATAGCCAATACAGTGATTTTGAATCTTTGAACCTGTTGCTAATTTAAGGATTTTAAAGCTTACATGTATTTTCCTTTATAGAATCCTTAGCATCAAACACAATATGGTCATGTAACAAAATGGTTACAGTGTGTGCAGACATTTACGCCCTCTTTATTCATGTATCTGGTATATTTTGTTTGGCTCAGAATCAAAAGTTATTTAGCCAAACCATGAAATGTGTAATGATTGTTAATTGCGAAAGAGTAACAGCATTTCATCTTCTGATACATATATAACCACTGCAGATGTTGCTGGAAACGGTATCATGACTGCGTACCCATGCTTGTAGTATTCCTGTAGTATTCTAAAGCATCTGCCCATGCTTGTAGAGTTCTACAAAATGTAGTAGTATACAAAAATCTACAGTGGCAATTATGCTTAGTGTACACTTGGGCCAAGAGTGATGTGCATTCGTTACTACCGACATACCCATCTCAGGCCTTAAATTTCGTCATTTTTAGGGCAAGGCCAGTTTGGCCTCGAGTACCTCATATTTTTAAGGGCACCAAGGCCAAAATATTTTTACAAAAAGGGCATCGAGGCCAAAATATTTTACAAAAAGGGCATCGAGTATGAGGCCAAAAAAATTGATTCTACTTTTGTTAGATGTCATGTGTATTTTATGAAACTTGTGTGGGATCAATTTCCCATGACTTTTAGCACCAGCTTCTTCACAGAATGTATAGAGGTCTACGGTACATACAAACAAGGCGGCGGCCCGCAAGCCTTAGATTTAGCAGCCAGGAGCAAGGGGCAATTTTTTTTTTAAGTCGCCCTTTGCCATAGGAATTTACCAGAGCAAGGGGCAATTTTCCAAAAACAGATAGTCTAGGCCCCTTATCTAATCATAAGTTCAAAGAGAGTTGTTAATTTCATAATGTGAATAGATCGAACGATCAATTTAATAACTTTTTAATCTTAACAATATGAACAGGAAAGATTGATTAAGAACATTAAACTTGCACATTAAACAGTATTCTAAAGTAACTAAAAATATTGATGAGCAAATGAATAAATAAATTGTCAATTTCACAAACATCGAAAGTCAGAAGGACTTGGCAAGTTTACCGGGCCGGGTATCCCAAATCAAAATCGCACCTCACACACAAACCTTCCGCCACTCTCTCGGTAGTAGGAGCAAATTTGAAGAAATTATCTTTTTAACTGTTGTATAGAAAGGTCTAGATAGGCCTAACTAATGAAATAAGATGTAAAAATGTCCTTATAGACATTCGACAGCTGAAAGTGACACGCTCAGCTCAGTTGCGTAACGTGCATTCACGAAACCAAAATCGTTCCTCGCACACACACTCTCGCCACTTTTGGTGGGAAGCTGTCGGGCTGGAAGTTTGCCAGCGAAACCGATGCACCCTCGGAGACTCGCAGCGCGTAATTTTACCAGGACTCGAAACGTTCGTCTTGGGAGGCTGGCGGGGTAGCTTTTTGAAGCGAGGTCGGCTGGTGGCAAAATGAGAGTAATTACGATCGAGAACATCGTAGGTGTTCTTAACTTATTAACAAGATAATTCTAAATTCTATTTGAGATAAAATAATAAACTAGACCTACAAACAAACCTCGACAGATCTCTAATGACTATTTGAATGCTTGTTTATTTCTCCATTTGACGATTTGTTTTCTTGATCCTGGCCTTTGATTTGTACGTACGTGCGTGCGTCAACAACATGCACCATGCGATCGCATGAACGTACGTGCGCTAGCGCATTGCCTATATAATAACAAAGGGCGCATTTTCACAGCACTAAATACGAAGCTAGAAGAGAGCTCGTGGGCGGCAAACTGTTCGTGATTCGTGTATTTTTTCTGTTCTAATAATTTATGGGCGCATTTTCACGGAAAACACTTGCGCCTTGCCGTCTAGTTTTAAGCGCAATTGGTGGTTTTATGTGCGCAAATTTAAAAAAAAAGGGCACGTCCAGTTGGAAAAAAGGCACGTCGGCCAGTTTGAAAAAAAGGGCACGGCCTTTTTGGCCGTGAATTTATCTTTTTTTGGGAGGGCACCGCGGCCAGTCATAGGGGCATCGACGGCCTGGCCGTCGATGGCCGTCGATTAATTTAAGGCCTGCCATCTAACATTCTTTTAGTGAATACACATTTTTGTTGTGCAGAAATTTCACTACAAATGAAATAGAATGGAAAAAAATGAATTTCATCTTGTTGCTCTACTCACCCTCTATTTTAAGATCCCCCCATAAACTCATCTTGAATTACAATTTGCTTTATCGGTCATTATTATTACAATTTTATTCATTATTATTACACTTTATTCCTTGTTTCCAGGCCTTATTTGAATACATTTTCCATCATGAGAATGATGTGAGGAATGCATTAGAGCTAGCAGCCAAGGCTACTGAAGCGTGTCAATTCAAAGATTGGTGGTGGAAGGTTCAGCTTGGAAAGTGCTACTACAGGTAAATCATACAACAAAACTTAGCAATTTGTTGAAGAGTTGTAAAAACTATGAATATTATTTGGGGAAGGGTATCACTATTTGTGAGATATTACACTATAGTTAGGGGCTCCCAGCATATCACTTTTTTTATGTGTGTACTAGGGGTCCTCTTCTGTTAGGCTGTGTTGTTATGTTGATGGACAGTTTACTAATTTACTTAAAACATTACCATCCACTGCTGTGTCATCTTAAATACCTATCCTGATAAACATGTGATGTGAAGGTATAACGTTAATGGGCCAACAATTTATACTTTAACTCATTCCCTGCCATTTATGGGCTGTAATTTTCAATGCCTTGCTTCATGAAATAAGTAACCTGGTATGTGCATACGACTCTGCTACAGTTCTGTACGAATTGATATAAGCAGATGTTGAATTGGACTCGGCCACTAAAGCCTTATTTTGTTTGTTTACATTGAATCAGGTTAGGGTTGTACCGTGATGCCGAGAGTCAGTTCAAGTCGGCTATGAAGCAGCAAGAAGGCATAGATGTCTACCTCTATCTATGTAAAGTTTATGTGAGGTTGGATCAGCCATTGACTGCTGTTGAAATCTACAAACAGGGTCTGGAAAAGTTTCCCAGCGAGACTACTCTACTGACAGGCATCGCCAGAATATATGAGGTAAAAAAATGTCATCACTGTAAATGCATTCATTTTTTTTCGAGCCATGTGTCACAGAAACCTACTGATTTCTAAATTGAGTGTCAAAAGAATGTTTTCATATGTCCTGTAAGTTGCACTCAAGTTCACTAGTGACTAGTATAATGCAAAATTTATGGAAATCAATGTTCACCTCGATGTCGTGCAAAATGTTTGAACCCTTGATGAGTATGTGTACAATAATTAGGTTGCAAAATGACATGCAAGTGACAAGAATTATCTTTCAAAGTAATGGAGGTCATGCAATCAAGATAAGTAACTATTATTTAAACTGAAGGCAATTTATTGAATATATATCCAGGAATGATGAAAAAGATTTTTTTTTTTTTTTTAAATCATTCTTTTTTTTAAATCATTAAAAAAAAAAAAAACATTTTCTAGGCCATGAATGACCTGGTGAATGCAGTGAAATACTACAAGGATGTGTTGAAGCATGATAACACACATGTTGAAGCCATAGCATGCATTGCAAACTACCACTTCTACTCTGATCAACCTGAGATAGGGCTCAGATACTACAGGTATGTATGCCATCCTTCTAGAAGACAAGGATTCGGGAGCATGTGATTTCCAATGTTTCTCATAATCATATAGCTCAAGAAGTTAATTGGTGAAGGCTAAAATTTAAAATTTTCTGAAGTTTCCTAAAAATTACCTAAGAAACTTTCATCACCAAAGGAAACAAAAACAAAAGGTAGTTGTTGTACTTTCAGCAAAGTTTTTATAAGTCCAACAACCTAATAAGCACACTGACAAACTTGTAAACAAATTTGAATGCCTACGGTATACTGATCAGAAGATAATAACAAAGTATTTCAGGGAGATTATTATGTATGGTAAATGAAATATGTTCCTTTTTTTTTAAGACAATTCTGTGCATTTATCTTATTCAACTATTCTGCCCTTGCATAGTTAGAAAAATAATAATGCAGTATTTCTCACTTATTCTATGTATGTAGTATCTTCAGTACCTGTTGCAAATGACGTAAAAGACATTTCTGCCATGTCGCATGTCATTACTACCGGTATACGTTTCCGTATATCCACTCATTTCACATATTATTGACACAACTCCTGACATGGCTAAACAAAATATTTAACTTTGGAAGGATTTGGTTCGCCTCTTCAAACGAATATGCAACATTTAATGAAGGAACTCTAAATGTTTTATTTCACAGGAGATTACTGCAGATGGGTGTATACAATGCAGAACTGTACAACAATCTAGGGTTATGCTGCTTCTATGCACAGCAGTATGACATGACACTGACGTCATTCGAGAGGGCGCTATCACTCTCTGGTGATGATGCCACCACAGCGGACATCTGGTACAATGTTGGTCAAGTTGCAATGGTATGTATTTTTATAACCAACATTTATATAGCACTTAGTATACATGCTGTTTCTAAGTGCTGCAAAATTTGAACATGTATAAGATCGTTCAAATTATTTCAAAGATACTCGAGTATGTTATGATTGCTGAGATGCTCAATTTAATTCATTGGTCAATATCGATACTGTTCTAACAACTCTAAGCATTTCTCAGTAATTCCAAATTTTATTGTGTGACCATTTTTCTTCTGTAAGAGAATGATGGAAATATGTAAGCTGATTGCGTCAAGCAGTAAATTGTCATTACATTAATTTTAGGTAATATAAAACAGATTTTCAATCAAGCAAGAACCTGCAATACATTTTGTGAGAAATATTAGAGCATTGAGAGATATTGCACATTAATTAAAATGTCATTGTTTCTAGAAAATTACTCTGCATAGTATATTTTCTGTATTTTAAAATATAATTTTGCGAAGTAAACAAAAGGTTTCTGGTTTGCAGAAAGCGTGAAGCTTCTAAAACATTTATTTTGTTTGTTCAGGGCATTGGTGATACTGGCTTAGCTCTACAGTGTTTTAGATTGGCTCTCACATCAAACAATGACCATGCAGAGGCTTATAACAACCTAGGAGTATTGGAGTTACGCAAAGGACATGTCGACCAGGTAACCCCTTTCATCATCTCCTACCAAATATTGAAAGTTCTGTATTAATTAGTCTGAGTAATGAAATATCAAGGTAAGATGTAATTGATTTAAATGCGGAGAATGATGTAGGTCAACAGTTTGAATATTTGCTATGGTTGAAATATAAGTATTTTCTTAACATATGTGAAATAAAAGATTATAGTTAGTTAAATAGCTTTTTTATCTTGTACCTACCATGAATAATCCAACTGTGTCTTAAGATATTAGAAATACATTTACTTCTGTATTACTGGAAATACTTGTTGAACATATTCAAGGTTCATATAAATAGGTCACATTATTGCAGGTAGAAAACCAAGAGTCGCCCATTGGTTAAAAAATAATAAGTATATAAATAGAATAAGTCTAATGGAATCATCTTTTTTGTGCTGTAATTGTTAAATGATTGTTTACTCGTTTCTTCTATCCTAGTCAAGAGCATTTTTCCAGGCAGCTCAGATGCTAGCACCTCACATGTTTGAGCCACACTATAATTTTGCATCACTTTCAGATCAGGTAAGTTGACCATAATTGCTTTGTTTTCCTTCACTACTCTTATCATTCCCCTTCTACTCATGCTCCCTTTTCCCCTCTCTTTCATTTCCCTCCTCTGTTACCTTTTCTTGTTTTGACAATTGTTGATGAGAAATTGTGAAAAGTGTAATAACCGGTAGCTGTTTTGAAGCATCTTGTAAAAAAATTGAAAAATGTGTATATACAAATTGAGATACAATTATTGGTAACTCTCCAACGTACATTCACTTTTTATTGAGTTTTTGTGATCTTAATGCAGCAAGAGTAACTCAATTCTAAGCTGCTGCCAAGTATTTTCTCTTGAAGTAGAGTAATTCATAAGCAAAGTTGAGATATAAATGAGTAAAATATTAGACTGTACTGGTCTAAATTACAATGTTTTCACCTATTTTGTATTAAACTCTTTGTAAGAATTTATAAGTATTCAAACGTATGAACAGGACCACAGTGTTCCTTCACTTTTGCTGAAATTGTACATTGCCTGTATTAAAGACATAATTATATCCTTGTTTGTGTTTCAGGTTGGTGATCTACAGAGCAGCTACGGTTCAGTGAAGAAGGCAGTAGAGTCCTATCCAGAGCATTGTGATTCCATGGAGCTCTTCTCTCAACTCAAGAAACATTTTGCTTTGCTCTAAGAGTATGTTGTTCCAGTTTATCCATCGGCACATTCCTTCTAGAGCTTACCAGACTGAACTTTTTGATGTCGAATTGGAAGACTTTGTTGTACATGTATAGTTGGATTACAAGATTGTGCCTATGCCTTTTCAAGGATTATTAAACCACAGGAATATTTTGTTGGTTTAGGTTGTTGCTGTTTGATGGGGGGGGGGGGGGGGGGGTAAATGTAAGGCCATGTATTCTCTTCTTAGCATATGTGCTTTCATTCATCTTCAGTTTGTATCTGGATGTCTGATATAATGAATGCATCGGTCATTCTATGATCTCTCATAGATGCCTTTGTATTGGAGCATTTAATCAGGCAACAGCTACAGGATAGTTTCTTTTTTAATCAATGACACCTCTTCAAGAAACCTTGTATTCCATTTGAGAGGAGACTGGACTTATCAGTTTTTAGATTTTCAGGGCTACATAGCATGCAGGAACACTGTGCAGAAACAATGAAGTATACCTTCATATTGATGGAAATCTTCAGTCCGTATGCAGACTGTATCGTATTCACTATCATCTGTCACTATTTATCACCTTGATAATGAAGTTCCTAATTGTTCTAGTTCTTTATTAAATGAATTATGACCGATGTTTTGTGTATACAAAAAAATTAATTAAAAAGATATAAATCGGTAACTTGGTGATTTCCTATTTGAACATTATTTAGTGATAACAGAAAGAGCTATTTAATAGTTGATTGTCACATCAAATATATTTTTCATATTAGGATGAACAAATGGACAATAGACTTATGTCATGTTGGAAACAGTTTGCCAAGTTGCCCCTTTTTGTATTCATGTACATGATGGATATACTTGCTTGGATGACAATGAGAGAGACAATATACCATATGTTTGCTGTTCAAATTATGTATATACTGGTATTTAAAGAATATAGAAAAACTGCACTGGTAATTTGCCCAATGCATTTTAGGATCCTCTTGTAAATATCTACTGTATTATTTTATCATGACACCATGTATTTTTGTGTGCAATCTTGATATATAGAGCGACAAGAAATTAGACATTTATTTAACGTAAGCAATTAAAAATTGCCAAATAGTGAATACCGGTATGTTTATGAAGAAAACTTGTTTCAATAGATCATTTAGAATGGTAAGGCTCCCCCAAATTTGTTAAAGAATTAGTCATTCCAATATCTATAATCCATGTAGCCCTCTTTGTGATGTTACAGCATGTAGACATATGCCTGGTATATGTGATTATCTCTAAAGCATAAGCCTTGTGTAGCTGGAATGGGATTTCACTACACTCAGTGAAACCGAGTATAAGCTGTTATAACTCGGTATAAGCTAATGCCTTGAAAGGCTGACATTTTGGGGGTTATATCGAATCTAGACTCGAGAGATTCAACCTTGTATTGTAGAGGACAAAAAAACCACTCCATTAGGTGGGGATTTAGAGGTCGGTATAAGTCGTGTTACAACATACATGTGCGAAAAAGAGTTTCTGGTACAAGTAGGTAAGACTTAACGATACAATATTAACCTCATCGGATAGAATTGTTTGTTGCTTACATTTAAAAGATTGTGTTGTAACTTTTACATCCTATTTCTGTTTGAAATATGCGTGTAGAAGTTTTAGATCTGGAATTGCATTCATGATGTTTTTAAGACACTCTTGACATCCTACTATTTTAGAGTGTAATCTGCATAAATTTGGCCTTTCTCTGTCTTTTTTGTATAATATTGTGTTCATAGCAAGACAACATAATGTGTTTCATAATGATTAGTAATGGCTACTGGGGGTTCATGGATGGCGAAGTGTAGGTTAAGGTTTGTCGTGAAAGTATTTTATAATAATTCATTGGTCTCTTTCTAGCGCTCCTAACCTCCATTCGTCAGATATTCATGGCCGTCCAAATTTATCAGGGCATTAATTAGCTTGTTATGTGAATCAGACATTAGGCGGTGTCAGACAGAGGCAAAAAAAAATCTGGATTTTAGTTATCCTCTTAATTGGCTGTCTGTCATCAATTATCCCTTTAAAAAAACGAATCAAGAAAATTCTCCCTTGAAAGTATTTTTCAAAGGATTTTTTAAGCAGTTTTTCTGTCTGACACCAATGTTGAAATAAGGACAGTGTAAGGTCAACGTTTGACTTAGTGATTGGCTGCCATGTGGTTTTTAACGAGCTATCATAACCTGTGCACAATTATATTAGCGCGCATTTAATGAGATTTTAGTTATCCAGATTATTTGTAGCCTGTCTGTCACTGACGTAAATGAAAAAAATAGATTTCTAAAATCTGGTTTATTCAAGATGGGTCAGGATTTTTCTGTGCGACACCGCCTAGTATGCTTTGCAAACATACCGGTAATACCTTTGAAAAGTTATCACAAAACTTTTTCTGCTTATTGGCAGCTCAATTCAAGATTTGAGCAAGATTATCATTTTGATTTTCAAGATGGGAAATTGTAAAGCTAATCCATGCTTAAATTACTTTGTATCATGTGGAAAGGAGCGATATGGGGTATTATTCATTTGTGAGACTATTTGCAATCTGTTTGTAAATCTATTAATGCATATATAAGTGCATTCCATATTCCATGGATTTATCCTACTAAATTGAAAAGGCTGTATGTAGAGTAAATAACAAGTTGTCAGTAGAGCTGTTTAACTACATGTATCTTGCTTGTTAAACACTTTGTGGGGTGTTTAATACTAGCAGAGAGTTTGAAAGACAAGAAAAACAGTGTAACAGTCATTTGGTTGGTGAATAAAGGTATTGAAATGAAACAGATGTTAATGAAGTTTCTTTTGAAAGAGGATCCACACTGAATTAGCCCTCTATTTGTAACACTTAAAAAAAAAAAATCTTTTGTGATGCTCATATTTAACTGTTGATAAAGAATATATTGTGGAATGAAACTTACAATACATATGTTCTTAAAATAATCAGTTTCCAGTTGTCAATGAAGACATGTACCCTTCTAGGAAAAATACCACTATCCTGCTTGTTTTCCTCCTTCAAATTATTAGAGGTTCACTAATGCACAAGAACAGACTTTAATTTAGAATTAAGTTTTTGTCATTGCAATAAAGTGTAAAAATAAAATGTAATTTGTACTTCTCTTTATTTTGAAGAGTATTTTGACGAAACAAAAATGCTTTGTATGGTATGATCATGGACCTATTGTGATAAATCGATGGTATGATATATCAACCTTCTTTTCTGATCCACCTCCATCGTCTGATTACCTCATTGTCAAGGCATTTTATCTCTCCCTCTCTCTCTCTCTCTCTCTCTCCCTTGCTTCTGCATGAATGTGTGTGCCTCTCTCTCTCTTTCTTTCCTTTACCATCTCTTTTCCTCTCCTTTACCATGCATTTTCTTTATTCCTCTCTTCATCTACTGTCTTCACCTTTGTCTCCCGGTCCCTCCTTCTACTGCATTGTCCCACACCCATCTCTTTCTTCTCCCTCCAATTTAAGTTCCATGACAAACAACTAAATTCCATGAGAAATATATTTTCATTATTCAAATTGCATTTCAGATTTTTCATGTTCACAATATGGTATTACAATTATTCAGTTTTAAATATTTAACTGGAGGCAAGTGAAACACTCCAAACTTACATCATCGCTATTTTACAGTGTTTTATTAACCTTCCCGTATCCTATGCTTATCAGACAACCCATCAAAGATGGAATCATGCCGTTGGCAAATTAATAAATCATGCATAACTCTGCTGTACTGAACTAAAACTTTATTCAAAAACAAGTTTTAATGATAAAATCAAGAATTGTAATCTCAGAAATCCATTAGCTGATAGGTATTCTGAAAGCTCAGTTAAGTTAATTACAATGACAACCAGACTGTTCTGGCACAGTTGAGAGGAATATGGTAATGTGTATTGTTATTGGCAGAAATTGCATTTAAGGCCCTCTGCAGGAGATAAGAAGAAAACAGTGAGCTAGGGAGACAAATTTGTAGTTGTTGGAAGAATTTAGGAAGGCCTACCAATTTTCAACCTTCATAAGCTCCATAAAAGGCATAAAGTAAACTCCATCTTCATGACCTCTTTTAATTATCTCTTCAATATGTTAATCGGAAGTGATTACCGGTATTACAACTATAATGGAAACGATGGGACATGTTCAGGTTGAATCATTTTTGTGCTATGTGTAACATGTGTGATGACAATCGCGTTGATCAAGATCGAGCCGAGGGATGGCATAGGTATGTGTACACATAAAATGAGCACAGTTAATTGAAAGAGCAGTGGAGAGGGCAAAGAACAAAAGCATTTCTCCTTCCTCTGTACCCCTTGAGAGCACAAACCAACATGCTGATAATGCACTAGATGAGAATCGGTCCGTGTTTGACCTATCAGCATATTTAATGCAACAAACCGATGTGATACAAAGACAAAATGACCTCACCAAGGTTCTTGTGGAGTGCCACCAGAGAGCATCATTACCTCAAAGAACTTTGTCACCATTCAATGGAGACCCGTTACAATACCTTTGGCTTTCCTAGCTGTCTCCACATTCATATGACATTTTTGTTGTTGTATTCTATTGTAAATGTGTCTCTTTAACTTGTACGCTATGTTTTGTATCTTATATGTTTTTTTATGATGTTTTATGATGAATGAAATAAAGATCAATTCATTAAACCAATCCCAGAGACAGGTTGTGTTACTTAAAACGATTCACCAGGGGTGAAGCTAATACAATGGTACAGGCAGGACAAGAATGTACTTCAGAAGAATAATGGCAACAGATATAGGATCAAGAATGTCATAATCAAGCGCATGGAGGAGTGGTCAGAAATAAAGACAGATGATGCAGGGAAGCTCAATAACCTTTCACACTGCTTGACAGAGTTGCTGAACACTGCCAAGGATTTGAAACAGTGCAATGAAATAGATCATTCCAACAATATCAAGATGGTCATCTCCAAGTTGCTGTATCGCCTAAAAGAGAAATGACCTCTTACTGCTGACTACATCCAGGAAGAAAAGGGAAAGTGTATTCAGTTTGTTGATGTTGTGACGTTTGTGGCCAAGGAACCTTGTGTAGTATCTAACCCTGTGTACGGGGGACATTATCAAAGGGCCACAAAGAACTGACACAACACATATGATTCCAATGTAAGCCAACCTGGAAACCAAGGAATGAAAGGCAAGGCTTTTCTATAAACATTTCCAGTCAAAGGCAAGAAAGGTCAACAGGCAAATACTGTCTTTACTGCAAGGTGTCATCGCATGATTTGGAGACTTGCAGAAATTTGGGAGCCAAGTCTATTCCAGTCGGGAAAGAAGAAATTCCCACTCAAGCTCAATTGAAGCAGTATCTGTACCTCCACCATATTCAGTTGCTAGAGACTGACGAGGATGTGGGCATATATTAATCAGAAATAATATCCCAAAAGTGTGGGAACCGCTGGAAGTAACATTGTTGGGTTGGGCAGTGTATGGTGCATCCAAGTTTGACAAGTCACAAAGGATTTCAGCTCATCATGTTTCCGTCCAGGCAGAAATTAATCAGCAGCTGATAGACATGTTCAACCAAGACGACTCCAGTGATTTAAAGTCCCTCTTTTGACCTACAAGTAATCCTTATGGCATTAATGCATTAACACATCAATTATGCACATGGTAATTAGGTAGATATCCCTAGGAGAATTTTCAGAAGACATTTTGGGATGAATTCGTAATTCAAGATTTGAAAACAGCTCCTGGTTTGAATAATATAAAAGTAATATTCCATCATTTGATGGACTTTTTTGTAGCCCTTAAACAACAGCTACATGTAACCTTTAAAACTTATCTCAGAATTCAATTTTTTTTTAGTCAATAGTGTAAAGGCTGTAAAAACTTTAATCCAGACTCACAACCAAAAAGATAATTGTGGAGCCCTGCTGTATTAAATTCTTGCTTTGAAAGGGAATTCCCCTAACATTAATATGTCAATATCGACTCCTGTCAAGAAAGGGAATGAGATTCTTGATATAATGATCTAGGTTAATTCACAATGGTGGCACAAGCCATGGTCAGTCCATAGCCAACTACAACATATTTACACACCGACAGGATTAATTGATAAACTACTAACACAGTTTATTCACAAAGTCATCTAAATAATATTTCAGAACAAAAATTGGTTATTATACAACTAATAAAATGTATGTATCTTAAGATTGGAGGAATATGAAGCAATTCTTTAACAATTTTACCATTCCTCTTTGGTTTAATGGAGATACTCAGAAAACTTCCCATAATTGGGAAGAATATATAGTTCATCTTAGTACAGAGGATTATTAATCTGAACAAATTCAACAAACAAACTAAATACCTTGTGAATTGCTCAGTGGTACTTGCTTAAGACAAACTTTTTTTTTTTTTACTACATGTGTATTAAAGGCTTATGGTAAGAAACTAAAGTAGTATTGTAGGATCAGAACTTGTGTATGTACCAGCATACAATCTTAAAGTCCCCTTCAGATAAGATGTGATTGCTATCACAACAATAGCATGAATCTTTTTATCATGTCATAAAATAAACAAAAACAAAGAAAAGAGCCCCTTTGGCCATTTAAAGTTGGGAGCTTTCTTAGTTTCAGGTACTTAAAAGGTAGCAGAAGTCATCATGACATAAAATCTAGTGGTGTGTAGACATTCTCTGCAACATGGAGAGAGATTTCTTCACTTTCTGTAGAAAATGAATAGAAAAAAGAAAAAGATTATGAATATCAATAAGTATGAAAGGGACATAAACTTAATTTACTCGACATTCTTTACATTCATAAATTCTTCAGTTTCTCAGATTTTGGTACAATACTTAAATGAGGTCTAAAAATAGGCATTTTAGGGATAATTAAACTACCGGTAACTCTTATTTTATCTTTCAGGCATTGATAATAATGATTGTCATTTTTTGGGAGGGCGAAGTTATTGGCAGTTTTTATTTTCACATAACCCCCCATTAATCAAAGTTTTATTTATTAAACTGCATAAATGACATGAACTACAGGTAGATCAAACATGTATTGTAATTCTACTGATGTTGAATCATAACATTTAGATCTAGACTCACTCTTTTTCTGCTCTAATCTCAGCTGCGCTATAAGCTCTGCTTTCTCCTCCTCTGGCATAGGTGGTAATTGTGGTAGCTCAAAGTGATTCTGTTTCCACTTGATAAAGAATATTCCTAGAAGTGTCCATGTTCCTAGTGCATACCCAATGGAAGCCTTTCTACCCCATACAGAGTTTTTACTCCTGTCCAGTTTTCCACGAACAAAGCGCAGATATTTCCACATGGTGTTCAACTCCTACATCAACTATCACACAGATGAGATTAAAGCTCTAGGACTCTTAACACAGATCAATCAAAGCTGTGATGCAGGAACATTGCTAGATAGAGTCCACCTTCACCGGTCAGCTAATAGCATGGTGTTGATGGATGGATTCCTATCTGAAATGGAAAATAAAAAACAAGACATCATCATTTATGTTACATGACCATGCACATCAACATGGGTGCTAATTTGACAATCCTACTATCATCTTGTTTTCTTTTAAGGAAGGAGGGTTGGTATTTCATGCAGGTCAAAATCAGAAGGTATATATTCTTTGAATTATTACAAGTATAATTTTCTTTGAAGTTTGAAATATATAATTAGAATACATAGTCAACTTGAACTATAATAGATCAGATACATGAAGATAGATGGAACATATTCTTCTTCTTCTTCTTCTTCTTTGGTGCAGTCTACTTCCTTGACCCTTGACGGTTCCTTCAATCTTGAAGATTCTTGCAGAACTTTGGTGTAGTGTGTGTTACAAGGATAGGGTGCATGTGCCAATAATTAATGAGCATCAACACTAACAGCATTCCATGAAACCCCAGAATAACTTTCTCTGGACTACTTCAGTCTGAGATTCAACTGCTTGCTTTTATATTCTCTCGACTGTGATAATCATTCACAAAAAAACAGTATTCACTAGGTAAGGACATTAAATCATTGCAAACACTAGATCTATCCAAGATTAAAAATTTGAAGATTTCAATTTCAATGTCATCATGTCACTGGAAATGTAGAACTCGTCTCAAGTTAGTTTGAATGAATAGTTTTGCAATCACCCCTTTAATAGTTGCATACATTATTGTTAGACCTAGACCCCCTATACTAGTCTAGCCTACATTTAATATGTTACAATCGTTCTGAATCTTATCATTGAATCATATCATTGAATTATCATCATCATCAATCATGCCATGGACTTCTAATCAATAGTGATCAACACCTAGACCGAAGTTTCTGTCTCTTTCGTTCGTTTGCCTCCGATTTGGGTAGGTGAGCCGACCCGACCCTACCCAAATCAGAGGCTAACAAACGAAAGAGACCGAAACTTTGGTCTAATCAACAGCCAACACCATGACATGACATCAGCCAGTATCAGTATCAGATCAGCAGCTCAGTGCCATTCATTCATTCCTGCATACATTTGCAAATTTGTTGTGAATTTTTCTTCTTCTTCTTTGTTACCCCTGAATTTTGAAACACAAAAAACAGCGCGTGGGACTGAGCAAATAAATACGGCCGAAAAAAAGGTTATATTTAGCGTCAGAATGTCAGATCATACTAATCTATAATAATAAATTTACATGTCTCTCATGAAATTTTGTCTCCTGCTTTATCACAGTGCTAAGATTATACAATAATATCCTATTACTCTACACAAAATACAACAACATACCGCCGTCGGATCCAGGCGTCGGATGTCCAGAAAGTCGGTGACATGAGACCGGAAGTGGTGCACGGCCGTACCTTTTTTTACTTTTATAACATTGGATAGAAGTCTAGACATAAACAAATTTCAAAATTATACTTTTTATAGTGTCACATATATTATTGAGTGTAAGAGTAAAGCTGACAGGATTGGCAAAAATTAACGCACTACTGGTCTAGTTCTGCATGTCTCTTCTGGCAGATGCGGGAGCTGGGGGGGGGGGGGTAGGGGGCATTTTTCAAGTACCCTATAAGTGCCCCTTTTAACATAGGAAAAGTGCCCCTTTAACTTTGTAAGAAGTGCCCCTTTATACATAAGAAAAGTGCCCCTTTTACTTTGACAAGTGCCCCTATTATTTGTTTAAAGTGCTCCTTCCTCTTTCCACCTCTGATAAGTCCTCCTTTTATTTTGACACGTACTCCTGGCTTTTTCCTTTGAAGAGCTCCCATTTTCCAGTGCAATAAGTGTCCATTTTCCATTCTCATAAATAAGTGCTTTTTAAAAATCTCTATTAAGTTACCTTTTTCAGGTACGAGAAGCACCCCTTTTCACTTTTGACAAGCGCCCACTTCATCTCCGATAATTGCCCTATTCAAATCTGAGAGGTTCCCTTTTTGCTTTGACAAGTTCCCCTTTCCCTTTGTAAAAAGTGCCCCTTCCCCTTTTAATGACTACTCCTTTCTCGGATAAGCGCACCTTATATTTTCACATGTGCCCCCTATCCTTTTTAATAAGTGCCCCCATTTAAAAAAGAGCTCCTGTCCCTTCTCATAAATGCCCCTTTTCATCTATGAAAATAGTTCCTTTTCATCCTCATAAGTGCCCCTTTTCATTTCTTGTAAATGACCCTATTCAATTCTGAGAGATACTCGTTTAATTTTGACAAGTGCTCTTTCCCCTCAGATAAGTGCTCTTTTCATCTCTTATAAATGCCCCCCTTTTTTACACGTCCCCCTTTTCCTTCATTATAAATTCTCTTTTTCCTTCTTATTGGTGCCCCTTCTCCTTCTCATAATTACCCCTTTTCATCTTTGATAAATGCCCCGTTTATTTTAACATGTGCCTCTTTTTCTTTTTAATAAGAGCCACTTCCCCCTTCTCATAAAAAACCTTTCACCTCCGATAAATGCCCCTATTGAAATTATATAGGTGTCCATTTTCTTTCAACAAATGCACATTTCCCTTTATCATTAGTGCTCCTTTTTCATTCTCATAAGTGCCTGTTTTCATGTATGGTCAGTGCCCCTTTTCACCTCTGATAATTACCCTTTTAACAATGATACATGCCCATTTTTTCCTTTCTAATAAGGCCCGGAACCTATCCCTTTTTCATAAATGTCCCTTTTCACGTTTTATAAATGCCCCTATCAAAATCTGATGGGTGCCTCTTTTTCGTCGACAAATGCCCATTTCCCATTCTCATAAAATCCCTTTTCATCACTGATGTATGTCTCTATTTTTAGGTGTAAGAAGTGCCCTATTTTCACCTCAGATAATTAGCCTTTGTACTTTAACACGTGCTCCTTTTCTTTTCTAATAAGAGTCTTAACCCTTTCGATAAGTGTCGGATGTTCCTCTCATCATTAATCGTGCCCCTAATTTCAAGCGACTAGGAGCAATTTCCCCCAAAGCTCGCTCGCTACGCTCGCTCGTAGTTATCGATGTTATAATTATTTAACTTATTAAAGGTCTTTCTAGTCTTCCGTTATAAGAATGTGCTTATAACCCCATCAGGAATGGGTTTTTCCTCTTTATAAGATGTAATTTTTCGCACTGCGACCTCACAAATCTTAAAAATTGTCCTCGCTCGCAAATGGATTTTTAAGACCATCACACCCAACTGCAAAGTAAGATGCTTAAGCAATGTATTATATGATGTATAAAGAGAAAAAAAATATTGAAATCATCCCTGATAATATAATCACAATATAATATAGGGGTATATACCAATGTCTAAAAAAATTGTATATTTTCGCTTTGAGATTTCCCTTTGAAGGTGCCCCTTTTTTTGTCTCCAGAAAGTGCCCTTTCGGTTGGTGCCCCCCTTGAAAGTCGCTCCGCTGCCTCTGTCTTCTGGAATATAACACAGGGATGAAATTACTCTTAATACTTTTTACAATTTTTGTCTCTGTCTAAATAAAAAGGAAAAAGAAAAGGACAAAAACAAAAACCCAACATGATAATAAAACAATATATATATTATATACATACGTTTTATGTTTACCCACCCCTCCCCATATGAGATGACCCCGACAATACGACCCTATTCCAAATCCAACCTCGTGGGAGAGAGTGAGCATGGGATATGACAATAAATACTGCTTTTTACAATAGTAAATTTCAGCGAGATTAATAAAATGGTTTAACAAAAAACAAAAAACAAAAACAAATAATAATAAATAAATAAATGATTTACTAATCTCGTATGTTTTCGTATTTCTATCATATAATAGACTTAATAATGCAAAGTCAAAACAAATTAATAGTGTAAGGATAACCAGCAATGAAAATGAAAAATGTAAGAAATTACAATCGAGTTCAAACAGCAAGACCTGAACACTATATATATCTCTATTTATATTTATTTATTATATTTCATTTTATATATTTTAACGGGGTGAGGGAGAAGTTATCTGTACTTTTATGCAGATTTATTATTTTTCAGTAGTTCTATTCGTTTGTCGTACAGTTCGCTTGTATAGCGAAGAAACATGGGGAGAGGGGGAGCCGGGCGGCCCATGGGCTCTATACGTAAACGTCTTAAAGGTTTAGGCACTAGCCTCGGCTTTAGAGTGGGACCATAGACAACATTGAGCCCCCCCCCCCACCAACAATAACAAAATAAAAAGCAAAAACAATCATTATTCGTAGCTAGGGCCCGAATAGATCGTACACTGTCGCTCATATATGGAATACTTTTGTTTTACCCCAATATACGGAATTATTTTAAAAATAATTTAGAAATAATAGATCTAGATAATAGTATACATTCTCAGATTTAATTGAATAATAATTTGACAATGTGTGTTTTCCGTGACTGCTAAAGCATGTGTATGCTACTATGCTTACCAAGTAGGGGACCTACGCCCTTAAGTCATAAATGACAGTAATGAGGATTAATGCCCCACAAAAGAGCACTAATATAGTACATCGACACGGTTTTGATCCTGGGGCCTCACAGTTACGAGGCCATTGCTTTGTCACTGAACCATGACTGTACGCAGCGGGGGCTAGGGTAGGGGGCAGTTTCCATAAATAAAAAAAACCCTCAGAAAATGCAATAAATGTTCAATAATTTATTGCATTTTACCCCGGTTCCCAACATAAAAAAATCCTCTGTGTGCCCATGCCTTGAGCCATAATGCTTGGCCGTCCAGCGGATTTTTTTATGTTGGGGACCGGGGTAAAATGCAATAAATTATTTAAAAATTGATTGCATTTTCTTTTTTTCTTTTTAATTTATGGAAACTGCCCCCTACCCCGCTGCGTACAGTCATGGTTCAGTGACAAAGCAATGGCCTCGTAACTGTGAGGCCCCAGGATCAAAACCGTGTCGATGTGCTATATTAGTGCTCTTTTGTGGGGCATTAATCCTCATTACTGTCATTTATGACTTAAGGGCGTAGGTCCCCTACTTGATAAGCATAGTAGCATACACATGCTTTAGCAGTCACGCAAAACACACATTGTCAAATTATTATTCAACTACATCTGAGAATGCATTCTATTATCTAGATCTATTATTTTTTAAATTATTTTTAAATAATTCCATAAACTGGGGTAAAACTAAAATATTCCAACTATATGAGTGACAGTGTATATACAAAAATACAATTGTATGGACGATTACGTAAAACATCAACACCCTTTACAATAAAGTTATGCCCCTTGTGTAAAGTTCACTTTGAAAAGATGCCGGAAGAAAAATGGGCCAAGCTCCAGCCAGCTTAAAGGGGGAACAAAATCTGGAACCGAGTATAACATTATGTGGAGACATGATAAATGCCTGTGTTTCGTTCAGTATATAGATCTGCTCTAGCTAGGACTATCCCTAAACAGGAATAGCCCTTGACTTTGATAAGATATTAAGCACTGATATACGAATGGTCAATTTGATTCTCCTAATATCCAGGGTTGTAGCCAGAGATTGATGTTGGGGGGAAGGGGGGCACATACATGACTGATTTGCATGTTCCCTCCCTTTGAGAGCACCCTATATCACTGGTGTATAAGTCAATACGGGCCGGACTTTGTTGCGTGAGAAGTACCCCTTTACCGTAGATTTTGGGAACACGAAGGCGGTCCCTCCGACCCCGGATGGGGGGGGGGGGGGGGGGGTCACCCGGGACCTGATCCTAAGCAGTGTACATGATAAACAAAACGTTTGAAAGGTTATACCCAAACCTGACCTTTAGACCTCCGAAACTAGCTAGATAGACTGAGACAAACAAGATGGGTTAAATATTGATAGAGATATCCTCGTCAGGTAGTTTAATAATTATGTGTGTGTAGCTATAGCAATACTATCACGCATAAAATTCTGGAATCTAGCTGCATAATTCAACTGTCCGGGGGAATCCACACCGTCAACACGATCACCTGTAATATGTATTTTTCATGGAACATTACATCTACATTGATCGTCTGGTTAATTTGAATCCCGTTTTATAAGGGAGAAATATTGGGGTTTGTATTGACCGGCTGAGTTCACGACTGGAGCATCAAAATGGCAACCAATCAATGCTCAACCATTGCACCTATGTTCGTCGATCACATAGAAGGTACGTTATTCAGTTTCATCATACTTCAAATGAAACTAAAATAATCTAAAGAAAGCGAAAGAACAAGGAGTATTGTTGTACATTATATAGTTTTGCTTTGTTAAACCCCCGTGTAGCCTCCATATAGATTTTTAAATCATTGAACCGCAAGTGAATCCGGGGGCCCAACAATTAGGCACCCCTCCCCCGGAAAAAAAAGTTAATCGCTATACTTTTCAAAAAGTTCACCCCTTTAAAAAAAAAACTTTACTATCACCATTGTGGTACTATAACACTCACTGTGATAATTACTATAACCATAATGATATGCATCATTCTGAAAGGCAACCACTGATGGATGAAAATGATGTTCGACTTTCATTTGATATTTTCATTAATGTTTTCCTTTTGTCAGTAATATCTGATGACACAGGTCTAATCGTCATGATGTCCATCACATCAGCTATCACAATCCTCCTCATCATTGCATTCATTGAATCTGTTGTCTTCGTAGCAACCAAGATTCCTCATAGAGATCGTTCCATTAGTCTTATATGGATGCTCGCCATGTACCCGGTAAGATGAAAACAATTATGTCGATGAGGGAAAGCTACCGGCTATATAGTGCATTCTAAATAATTATGCCTATTTTGGCCCTCCATCTTCTGGCATGTCAGTTAAACCTGACGAAGAGTTTTAAACTTAGCCTAAAACAATTATCATTTTTAACGAAGAAAACATAAACTACATCGGTCTAATTTTGTCCCGATTTAGGTTAAAATTTTTAGGCTGTCCACGAATACCCTCATGTTTAGGTCGAAAAGTTCAACTGTCAGTCTGTATAATGATTTCAACTTGATTTCAACGATCAGAGTGTAAAAAGACCAACAAAAAACCCAACAGCAACAACTTTCGAAGTAATAGATATGTTCTATTCATTAACGAATTAGAATAAGGATTGACATGATATCAACTAGCTCCTGGGCAGCATATAGGTTACATGCGATATATAGAATCTGATGTGTGGGACTTCGGAAATATTCATCTCAATGTAACGAATTGTATTCCCAGTACAAACACTGTCCTTTAGGAAAACGATCATTCAACTGTATTACAAAACTAGTGAGGAAGGGAAATGGATTGATTATGAGAAGCAAACGCCAGAACATTTTTATACCTCATTCATCGACAACAAAGTATCATTACATCCAATAAAACACTATTGCAATGTGTTCGATGAAAAAACAAGAAGTTTAGAGGACCTTTAGGAAAGAAAGGTGATCTGAAGCGGAAGACAGTGAAAGATATGTTATTATGGCAGTAAAAATTACGTTGTGGGAGGTGAGTGGAAGCTATTCTGAGACACTCTAGAATTGTATAGAACTCATGTCAAGCATAATATTTTGTAATCCATTCATCTCTTCTTAGACAAAAAACATTCGATGTCTACCCCAGGGAGGTGACATATAAGAAATGATAACTCCTTGGTAAACTAATATGTATATATTTCTCTTTGTGGTGTGCTTTATAATAGATTTTTGTGATGACGTCACAGATGGGTCTTTTCATCCCACGGGCCGTCTTGATGTGTAATCTGACTGCATCCATGTAAGATGAGAGCTCAATGTCCTCTGCATATTATTGTGCATCATTATGAGGTGTTATTTTTATATAGGTATAGGGAGTGACTTTTATTACTGACAAAAAATATGATTCTACGAAGAAAGAAAAAAAAGAAGAAGAATATTTTCGCATTCAATCTTATCTTGTTGCATGCATAATATTTCTTTTTATTTAATGATTTCAATTATGTAGCGAACCGGACAACCATCAAAGCTTTGGTTTGAGAGGTTTAATGACAATATATCACTTTTATGAGTAGCGCTGTCATTGCTAGGGCCTATGCTGTTGGGTGATTTTTTTTCTTCAGATTTCATAATTAACTTATAACTAATGTCTTGTAAAAGTAAACCATCTTCTTGTAAGTAATTCCTTACTTGTTTTGTATTCCTTCTTTCTTCGTCCCTGTGCTTATCTCCTCTGTCTCTCTGTTTCTTTCTCTCTCTCTCTCTCTCTCTCTCTCTCTCTCTCTCTCTTTCTCGGGACCCTTTCTCCCACCCTCACCACTCCTTCTCTCTCTCTCTCTCTCTCTCTCTCTCTCTCTCGTCATTTTATCTCTCTACCCTCCCCTCCTCTCTAACTGACTGTCCTACATGCACCACAGCTTCTTTTCGATCAGCCTCTACCAATTCTTACAGTTGATCATCTATTACTATGGCGGCCATGATGCTACGGTGGTCAAGATAAGTGAGATTCAAATACTAGGCAAACTACAACTTACTGAGTAAGTCGTTCAAAATGAAATTCATCTTTAATATTATGGCATGCAGGAAATGTGCACTTTGACACAAACCCCAAAGTAATTCATGCTATATGTATTGTTATGCTTCACACTACTTATATAGAATCTTTATCTAAAAAAGTCGCATATGAATACTGTACATTCAAGGGAAATTTAATTAAAATAATTACACCTTTTAAACCAAACCCAGTTATTATGTCATGAATTCCTTTTCTTTTTTCAAAACAGGGAGAGCTTTTATCGGCTTAAAATTTGCATCTATCAAATGGCCTTACTCCGTCCAGTAGTTCTATTCATTGAAGACATCTTGTGGTTGAATGAATCTTACGACACCAGCTCGGTAATGTTCTATCTTCTACCAATAAATTATAATCTTAATAGAAAAGGAAAGGATTTAGATTATTAAAAAGTGGGAATCGCGTTGAGGAGGGGAGGGGATGGATGGATAAAAATAAGCAAAATCTGGCATACCTTCAGGCTTCAGTACACAAAAGTCATGTAGAATGTGAGTAATTATGTAGTCTGTCATTATGAATAGAAATCATTGGTCTCTGACTTTTTCGTTTCATTCTGAGCCTTCTAGGCTGAATTGACCGATTCCTCTTTATACTTTTTTTAAATGCCAAGTGATAGAAATTACACGAACGAACATGGGCATAGCATCAAGCCAGTATTATCATTTTCACAGAACACGTCATGAATTATTAACTATAAACATTATCTCTAATATCAAATTATTGTTAGCGTGAAATTGTATTTTGTTTTGTCGTATCTACCATGCCCGTAGACAGCTAGGCTCTCCACTTTGTGGTGATCTTTATAGATTTAACAAAAATATATATTATCATGATTTTTATCATAATATTTAGTTGCATGTTTGATTTTGATTTAGATCAGTGTCAATGACGCCTACGTCTATCTCAACCTCTTCACTTTCCTATCATCACTCGTCGCCATCTTCGCCCTGGTCGTTCTCTTCCTCGCATCACGAGAGCATCTCAAGGCTTTCTCCATCACCATCAAATTTGTGATTGTCGGACTCGCCTTGTACTTCAGTAACATCCAGATTCTCCTCTTCGATGTGCTCACATTGACTGACGTCATCAAGTGCTCCAAGCCATTCGATTGGGAGACAAGAGGAAGTAGTAAGCTAGATTGGTTGCCATATATATTGTCTTGTAATGCCAATTATACTCACAGTCGCAAATCTTTAATCTTCCATTTCATCTTTTAATTAGATCTCATTATCTGATTACATCGGTTTATTCATGGCACCAAGGCTTTGTGAAACGTGTCCAAGATTTGATAAGATCTTGATAAAAATTATTATATCGATAGAAGTACCAATAGTTTCTATGGAAAAAAATGAATGGTTCTGAGAGGACTTTAATTGCTTTAGTGTTATAAGGTCACTAGTATTACAATTTGTTATGTGGTAGGGGAATGCTTACAGATAACTTAACTAATGAAGTAATTTTTGTCTGACTTGAACATATTTATTATAATTGTCCCTAATCAGGACTGCTGAAAATGATTTTTTTTTTTATTTAAAAAAAAAGGTAAAGATAATAAAAATGCAAAACATAACAAAGAGTTGTGAGTGGTTGGATCATCAGGAAGTAATTATAGATTAATTATATATAGATGATCTTTTACATATTATACTATGCAAAATATCACAAAATAGACAAGGCCGTTATACAATTTTATTACAACCACGAACATAATACCGGAGGGCGATATCACATATAACAGTTTTTGTGCATCAGGTCAAGTTTGCATATATACTTGAAGCTGGAAAGCAAAAACATTACACTCCTTCGTAATGTTAAATTTTCAACATTTACTACTTTGAGTAGACTTCAATTAATTATTACAAACAAATAAACCGTCTCCTTATTGTCTCCCCTTTACAATTGACAGGTTGGCAATGTCTCTGTCTGGTGGTCGAATCGGCACTCCTCTTCCCAATCACTCTACGATACTTCAGAACCAGGC
Source organism: Strongylocentrotus purpuratus (assembly GCF_000002235.5). NCBI lineage: Eukaryota > Metazoa > Echinodermata > Echinoidea > Camarodonta > Strongylocentrotidae > Strongylocentrotus > Strongylocentrotus purpuratus. Next base: position 33,307,297 of record NW_022145611.1, on the reverse strand, counting down.
ATGGTAACATGGTGGGTGTGCTTCAAATACCTCGAATCGCTTTCACCAAATCTCCATCCGACCACTTCAACCCCTCTTTTAACTACAAAGGATTTTACGGGGGAACGCCCCCAAAGAACCCTCAACTTGAAAGAGTAAGGGCGGAAACCGAAGATAGTCTAACTAAACCCAGGAGCTCTTCCTCTATTAGCTTTAATTCTTACATCGCCATGTGAATCGATGATTAGTTTGTAACCAAGTATCTATCATCATTATCATTATCATTAAAAAAAAAAAGATTTTCATACTGAAATAAAATAAGCGCACAGTAATCAATGCCTATGTATTGTATATGATATGGTAGAGTCAAGATTTGATAAAATTGTACTATTCATGATTGCTTTTAACTAACAATAAGACAGAACTCTCTCTTAATTCAAGTTTTATACGATCCTCAGAACTTTTTTTTATAGTAATTATTTATTTGTATAATTTCTTAAAAGATTTGGTTGTCGTGTGTTCAACCACCCACGTTCAATTAGACCAAGTTTGAGTATAATCCACCTTCACTTTCTATTTCACTTTTGGTTCAGTCGCCGGTTATTCATATACAACTGTCTGTCTATATGAATTTATCTGTTCATGATTACTTTCAATAATTGTAGCATTGGATTTGATTTAAGTTGATGTATGGTGTCAATTTCTGTACCGAGCATACTGGTGCAAGTATTCTGTGTAACAAACAAAAATGGCATAATGCTTTAGAACATAAAAACTAATTTAAAATGTCATTATTGTGGGACAATAAGAGTAAGCAAGACTATTGTCTTGATGTGCTTTATCAGGTCATCATACGAAAAAGAAATAGGAAGAACGACTTTTAAATTGTAATAAATAAGTGAAGGGAAGAAAGAAGCATTATTACATTTTTTAATGGTTGAAGAATTGCTTTATTGTACACATAATTATCATGCAGCTACTCGCACCTGCATATATTATTGTAATAGTGGATGAATTTAAATGTTTGCCAATAAGTAAACACAATTTTTTTCTCCTTATTTTGCGCCAGATCGTTGACAGTTACATTACAATAGATGTATTTGAAATTATATAATAGTACTTTTAAACTTCGAGATGTAGTATGTTATTTTGGCAAGATAAAATATGAAAAGTATGACGTGAATCACAAGGAATGTGTACATTTAGAAAAAAAACTGATCTAGTATGATATACGCATAACATCATTGCTGTAATGGTCTCTATGTCTGGTTGAAAGGCCATTATTAACAGTTTCTGAAATATTATTGTTCCATGCTACGAAGAGTAAACAGTTCTCTTCATTTAAAGAAGCCTTGTTAGCTTGCTTTGTATATGATGATGAATGTACATTTTTATTTAGTTGAACTAATGATGATGAATCAGAACATGACGCATTCTGTAAAAAGATTATGCATGTTTTCAATGTTCTCAATTTTTTGCATTTTTAAATAAATAACTACGATCAAAGGCACCAACAACTGCATTCTTTGTACGAGTTATGTGATATTAGTATTAGTCATTCAATTAAGGACAGATGAACATGTTATCTATGTTAGTGTGTGTGAGGGGGGGGGGCATTCCTACAAATGGCGCTTATACAAATTCTCATGTAAAAATGGATACCACCCTTGATTAGTGCATTAAAATTTTCTTTTACTTTATTAGCATTGTTCCAAGCTACGAAAAGAATAAATTGTTCTCTTCAAGACTATAGTTATTTGAATACAAACTCGTCAGATATTTTGACACGATTCGCTACGGAATAAAAATGAGAATTGTTCACCCGACAGCCACTCTTATCCACTTTATGCCTATTTCCATATATGTAATGAGAGGGGTGATGATAAGAGATACGGTGGTTATTTGTTTTGCACTCGAATGTATCCCATTGCACCATCAAGTGCCCAATTTATAGTATTCGTATTTTATAAAGATATAAGATCTTTCTTGGCATGCTTATGTAATTAGTGCAAAAACCCTCTTACTCATGGTTTTTCATTATAATTAAAGCTATTAACTGCTGATTGTGTATAATTGAGATATATATATATATATATATATATATATATATATATATACAGACATACATATATAGAGAGAGAGAGAGACAGAGAGAGACAGAGACAGAGAGAGACAAAGAGAGAGAGACAGACAGACATACCGACAGAGACAGACAAAGAGAGAAAGACACAGAGAGATCGGATGTACAAATACAATATTTAAAAAAAACAAAAATAATAAAAGCAATCCTAATTACTTTAATAATCAGACCGAATCTTTCAGTAAAATATGTTTAAATAAAACAAAATATTCCTTTTATTGAATGACAAATCTATTAATCCTAAATGTTCAAACAATAATTAACTGTTTACCTAAGCATTTTGTTTTAAACAATATAACAATTTCCACGCCTAAATCACAAACACTTCAATCTTCAAGCACTAACGAGGAAGTTAATTAAACTAATCATCACATTAATTCCAAAGTTCATACTTTATCACTTGCAAATTTTCCCGATTTTTTCAGTCGACCATCTTTATCTTATGATCACCCTTGAACGTTAATCTTTGATTTTTCGTTATCAAAACAAGGAAGGACAATACGTGACAACTTACATAAAACCAAAAGAGGAGGTAATTCAAAATCCACCTTGATGCACGGCAACCACTGTATTTGACGTAAACATCGATGTGAGCTGTGAATAATAAAAATCAGAGATGTTTATGCAACGCATCCACATCCTGTTTAAAATCAGTTTTGAAGTTTGAGCAGCCCCTGAGAGTAAACTTTGAGGACAACATCAGGATCAAGGTTCTGGTTTAATTTCAGGAATTCTATACTTGATAATAATCAGCATGGTTGTATTCTATTGATTGTAATTATCACTGGCTCAACCATTGTGTGGAATAGAATAGGACGGTAATAATTGATCATCAATTTGAATATTTGTGAAGAAAGATGGCTTCGGTAGATTGTTTAGAGAATTCAAGTGGATTACCAAGCACGGAGGATTATCTCAAAGGTAGGAATACTCCGCAAAAGGATAGTAATTATTCATTACAAGGTGAACCAAATACCGCGTCTTTGTAATTAATTAGACACAAGAGGATGAATTATCGTGATTATGTTGTTACGACGTAAACTCATCAGACACGGCTTAACTTGAAATATCTAGTAGTCTTTAGAGTATAATAATGTTGTGAAAAGAAAGTGGTTTGGATATGATTTCATTTTGTGTAATCATTATTTACATTTTGTTCGATGTTTTAGTGTATATACAATAAAGAACAATACAATGAAGTTTCGAAATTGCTGATAATGAAAGAAAGATGTATTTTTCATAGTAAATGGAAAATTGCTCCTATATATGTTTTGGAGTCAACTTCAAATATTGAAAATTATTAAGAAGTTTAGTGTATACTTTAAGTCTATACTCATGCGAACGAAGTGTGCATGAAGAAAAGAAAAAAATATGAAAATATATATTTTTAAAAGGGGGAGAAAGAAAGGGATGAGAGCTCAGTTACGTTAAACAAAATAATGGAATCCCTCACTCGATGATTTTCTCATGCATTTCATTCACACTGATTCATTAACTAAGGTAAGAGGGGTGCCCCCCCCCCCAGTGGCAGAAACCACGCTCTTCCACTAAGTGACATGACACTTTTGCCCAAAAAGTTGACATATTTTTTTTCTTACCTCTTCTCAAGAAATTATTGTGACAGTATGGTTTCTGCTTAGTAGATAAAAGTCAATATCTTCTCATAATGTCATTGATCAAACTGTACACTGCAAATTTGTTGTGTAACGACTTTACACAACGTTGTGTAAAATAAGTTACACAGCTTTACACTGCAAATTCGTTGTGTGAAGTTGTGTAATTTCATTTACACAACTTAATACAACCCCTGTGTAAGGAGTGAATCACCCAATGTTGTGTAAAGTTGTTATTTAACAATGCAAAACGAATTTGCATGCTTTACATTGATAAATAAACACTGATTAGTCACGATTAGATATAACCTTTATCTCTCAAAAATAAATCATATTGTAACAATGTCAATGACTTCATGAAAATAGGTAACAAACATATTCTAACTTTATGTGCCTCAGTGTAGTAGTGAAAGTGTCATTAGTTAAGTCGTGTGGGTAGTTAGCTTAATTGAGTGGCGTACACTTCCAAATTCTTTAGTACGTCAATTTGGGAGCTGGCTAAGTTTCACGTCTCTTGTGTTATTATTCAGGCGATTCTGAAACTAGGATGACCTTCTTCACCATCACCGATACACATTATTAACAAAACTAATGCAATGTATTACAAACAGGGAGCTAGCTAGGCGCCAAAGATCCGGGGTCATCTGTTTAATTAGATGGGTGAAAGCAAATAAATGAGACCATCGATTGGGAAAAGGTTTTAAGGACTGATATTATTCCTTTTTACGTTGATTTTCCCATTCCCCCCACCCCCCCCCCCCACCCTCTCTCAAAGCAGATGGAGTCCGAGACTCGTTGCCTGGGTAACACCCTACATACGTATTAGAAAGGAAATTTGCAAACATTACTGGTAAACGCATCACGATATCGAATGAATAGAAATACCTATTAGAAAACAATAACAGTTGTCACGCTTTCTCTGGGAAACTGGAATGCAATTCATTATTTCAGGAGCTGCAATAAATCAATGTCGGAGTACCCATTATTTTGCTTATTCACATACATCTTGATGCTATTTTGTTTTATAAAATATTACATCAGCATGAATAACTCACCCCTTTGCCTTTTATAAAACCCATTAATGCATTGAAATAAATCGAAAGTGGTAAAAATTGTGCCTATTCACATGATCGTTTCTTTCCTTTCATGGAACTGTTCAATAATGTTGACGTATATTACATACTTCATCACCTTGAATTAAAAGTTAGATCTTTCCCACCGCTCCCAATTAAATATCCTGTCTCCCTACTGAATGCGGCTATAATTATATTGAGTGATTAGAGATGTCAGGTACACAATTAAATGAATGGATGAAAGGATTTGAGCGAGCTATGGTCGATTGGATTTAATTGAAAAAGCGTGACAATACTGTCACTAATAATGAGTGTCTTTCGGCAAATTTCACACGATAAAAAAACGAACCATATCAATTTAATTGCATCGCTAGCATTTTTAAATGATGTACAAAACAAGTCATACTCTCGCTTTTTTCGATAGTTCGAAGTCCTTTCTTGACAACGACCATCATTATTACCAACTTACATTAATTATCATTATCAACACAATGCCTCACCATATCGTCATCACCACCACCACCATCTTGATTAGCATCACCAATATTACCACTATCATCATTATCAGCTTCATCATCATGATCAACATTATTACCATTATCATCATCATCACAACCATACATTGCGAAATCAATGTTTTCATCTTCGTTATCTCTCTCATTAATTAAAACACGCGGCATCAGCGAAAGGATTCGCGCGGTTTAAATCTCTTCCGTAGACTTGTGTGCTATAAAACAATGTTTGAAATATCTTTTTAAAGGATTTTCTCTCTATACTTTTGTACAGTTTTGAGCTACAATTTTTTTTCTTCTTGTCAATTCCAGACATTTTTGTTGGCCCATTAGTTCTGTGCTCAAAATTAAGTTGAAATTCGTTTTTAATCTATGGGCCCGTCAACATTATTGATGCAAACAGATTCAAAGCCCATGTTTAGTTTTTATCCCTTTTCTTTCTTCTATGGACTATAACTTCTTCACTACAACCCCTTTCCTTCTCTATCTATATTTTATTCTGTCATTCCCTATGTAGGCCTATTCATCAATTTGGATTATTTCATCTTTTCTTTCTATATTTCCTAATGTTATTCTTTGTTTTTAAATATCTTTTAAAATTTCTTATATACCTTTCCTTATGTAACTCTTTGTTTCTATATAGGAAATGTTAGAATAAAAGATTTTAAAAAGGAGTAATGTGTGTCATAAGAAAATAAAGAAACAGACGATAAAGAAGGATCTAAACAAACGAATAACATGAGGAAAAATAGGAAGAGAAGACAAAAGAAGAGAATGAAGAATTACAAAGGAAATGATATAGAAGGAAAGATTTAGCCTGAAGGAGAAAACAAAGGAAAATAAAGAACGAAAGAGAAGATGGTAGAAAGTACAAATAACTATAATCACTATTCTCTATACACATACCAATAAATTATGAATTAACATTAGACAACTTTGGATTGCCACCATGACCGTCTTCAAAGATCTCATAAACAAGTTATGTTTTGATAGTAGTTTTTACTGGTATTAATACTTTCTGCTCCCTAATTCCTGCAGCGTAATAAGGGGTATAAGCTTCAATAGCGATTATTTTTCTTCTCATAATAAGCATACTTGGCTAATTTTCTCTTTTTGCATACCTTAAACTCTCAATTTATGTATCCATAAGACTGTGTCTCTCATCCTGAAATTTACTGCTATGTCATAATATATTGCTTTTGGTGATAATCATGTAAAAATAATTGTAAAGATCAACTCTTTATTAACTGGCTTAATCTCCGCCGCAATCTCCACGCATTCTATATCTTTAGCTGGTGGTCTTATCTTGAGTATTTTACCTTTTCAGGGATCATAGAAAGGCCTGCCAACTTGACTTTGCTTATCGCCTGCACATTGGTGACGATACTACTTGTAGCTTGCCTCATTGAGTCAGCATGCTTCTTAGACAGGAATGTACGCCCTTCAACCGTCTCCAACCATCGCGTCACAACATGGTGGATGATTGCTGTATTACCAGTAAGTCAATTTCCCGGCTCCATCTCAAACATCATTTTTTTTTTGGGGGGGGGGGATTAATGTGCACAGCCCTGAAGTCTACGAACACCAGTAAGTCAATATCCTCCATCTCAAACATCATTTATTTTTTTTGGGGAAAAATTTAATGTGCACAGCCCTGATTTCTACGAACACCAGTAAGTCAATATCCTCCATCTCAAACATCGTTTGGTTTGTTGAAAAAGTAATTATACGATCACATCATCTGAACGCAATCATGGAAGATTCATAGTCGAGAACGTTGTAAATATAATGGGTGTTCATTTCTTTGTTTTTCTTCGTTTTTTGTTTGCTTGTTGGTTTATTAATTTATCTAAACCAATTTTTGTTTAAAGGCGTATTGATAATGTTCTATTTTCATATACCTCTGAATCAGTTTAGATAGAGGATGCTGAATTGCTAAGTTTGGCCAAAATTCCAACAAGCATAAACTTTGATATATCAAAGCTTCATTGTACTAAAAATAAAGAAACAAGAGAGAGCTTCTCTGATTAATTGTGTGCCAGTGTTTTCAAGAGATAAGGATATTCTAAAGTTTAATACATCCTCATCTGCCCACACGCTTGGCAATAAACATAATGATTTTTTTTACATTTTCTTACATTTAGTCTTATATATTTAGTACAATTAAAGCAGTCACGTAATCTACGAATGTTAGGAACTAAAACCTATACTGACTTATACTCCACTATCTCACCATTCTAAATATCTCTATCTCCATGTGAAGATGTTACTTGCATTTTTTTGTTTGTTAATGAGATAATATAAATACTGTCTTTCAGGTGATGAGTTGTGTGGTGTTGCCAGGAGTCTACTCGCCTGTATCCGCTGCATTTTGTAATTTGGTAGCATCTCTGTAAGTATTTAAATTCACATTTGTTGTCTTACTTTAGTTTGCATCTAGTTCAAGGATGCAGAAAGGTTGATTAAATGCAGTCAATGTCTTATTACGAAAAAAAAGACATGTTTGCGATATGATCCAATAAGAGGGGGACATGTAAAGTTATTTTCTTACAATTATTTCTCCATTTTATATTTTCGAAATTTGCTGACAACTTAGCCTAAACATCTTTCCTCGATCATGATTTAACTGTTAATGCTTATCATGATTGATTGGTCTTCGTTTCAGATGAAATTTAAATGCTTTTCTTAAAATTTGCTTTACACTTGGCTTTAAAATAAAAGGAAACGCTATAATTGGTACACATTGACAGTTTTATGAAATTATATTTCATATAACTTCATTAGTAAACGTAGTCCAGAAAATATAAATGAATATGTGTCGCAAGCCATTAACAAATCCAATGTGCTTCAATCATTTTCCCTAAAACTCTGTTGAAAATTCTTTGCGGGTGAAATCAATATTCTGAATAACTTTACCATGATTGATTTTGCTATCCTCAATTCATGGTGTGATTAATCTTTATCTAACCATAAATTTGGTCCGTAAGGAATAATAATTATAATAATTTAAATAACGGGGCTTGTATAGTGCTCATATCTGTCATACTTGACACTCCTGGCGCTCCGCAATTAGGCAGTAAGTTATGCAATTAGGCAGAAGTAAACTCTTTGGAAATATTCTTCTTCTTTTTTTTTGGGGGGGGGGGAGGAGGGCAGGTCAAATTGTTATTGTGGCGATAATAAACATAATATTTTAGTGGTAAGAAAACAATTCTATTCTTCTGGTTTTGTGATTATTTTTTTTCCTTCCAGATGTTATTCCTTCACCATGTTTAAGTTCCTGGTCATTGTAATGAACTACTATGGAGGTTATGAGAAAATGATGTATCATTTTTCAGCCGAGCATTTCACCTTTCCTCTGGCAAGCACACCCCTAACATGCTGCTGCCCTTGTTTACCAGAGAAGAGACTAACAAGGTAATTCACCTTGATCCACCCAGGGACTTGATAGTCTTCCAAGTCCCTGATCCACCTCAGGATAAAATCATATCACGTAACCTTTAATGCTGATAAATTTTGATCAGCCTGGAGATTGACGATTCTTTGAATTTGCAAATGAAGTATAGCTGAATACCTGCCTTGAAGGCAACAGTGATTAGATTAACTTCTTTTTAGCTCCTGTTAAACATAAAGCATGTAATGCCAATTTACGTTACTGAACTAGATAATTCAAAATATAAAATGATCATCTTTATATATTTTTTTTAATGGACAGGGCAATATTTGTCCTATTCAAGGAAAATGTATTGTCTTTGTTTTGCATCAGCGTCAAATTTATATAAAGGCTGATCTATTCGTTGATTATCAAAGAAATTTACAGCAAACGTTCATAAAAAAGATAATGTCCCAAATAAACTTTATCCATTTTCTATCACTCAAGAAGGTTATTTTAAACAAGGGATGAGAATGGAGTCAAGATTGTAATCATCATAACGAAGAGAATATCATACATTTTGCTTGTAATAAGAATTTCCTTGAGTTTGGTTTGATATTGACACTTTTTGCAGCTGCCTATTAGTCAATGTAAATAAATGAGCAATTGTTTTTTGAAAGAGATAACACACAATAATGGCTTTTGACCCACATTCATTTCTTCAGCCCAAACTTTATATGCGAGAGGTTTTTGACAATATTTTTTAAAAGCCTGCTGTTCAGTCATCCTTGCCAGTACAATTATGAAACTAGTATCATTAGACTGGGTATTAATTCTTCTTTATAATGAAATATGATTGAAGATCACATAGACTTTAGAGTATACATTTTTAATTAAAAGCTACCAAGTTTGGTACACTTTTTTTGTATACGCACTGTGCAGTCCCATATCCGTGTGCAGTAATTCTCACTGCAAGGTGATTTACTGAAGACAGCGTACTTTTTTTGGTTATAATTTTGATGTTTTCAAAAGTTAGCAATGCATAACTATTCTTAAGTTTGTTGCACGGCGTAAAATAACCTTTCCCGATAACTTTGGGGCAGTTTCTTTCATAAAGCAATCATTGACCTGTATTCAACTATATATTTTAAATTGAGGCGAAGATATGAAAACATGTTCTCCATCAAACTTTCAAAACAAATCGAGACAAAATGCGAGATACTTTTAATCGTTCTGGTATAATTATTTCTACCGCGATGAAATGATTTATGAATCGTTTTGGTTCTGATATAATGTGAATTAAAACTTCTCTATTACTCATTGAAACACAGGCACAGTTTTAAATGGTTGAAGATCGCCGTCTTACAAGTGGCCATAGTCAAACCTGTCACAACATTCATTGGAGTACTATTTTGGTTAGATGCTGTATACTTGACTGATCAGGTAAAGGTGTTCATTCATTTCATATTCTGTGTCCTACTGTTATATCATGTAAACGGATAGAGATAATTAGATTTAACCACTCAATTACGTAAATAGATTAATAACTTACAATGTTTACATTTCTTGATAAAGTTAATAGAGTTGATAACAAATAATGAGGACAATTAGTGATCTCATAGGTCAGAAGTCATTATCCGCCTTGAATCGGTATCGAGTCACTATTCCACCCCAATTTTATTTGTACAGGCCTTTCTTTTCCTAATTCTAGAGTAAGATGGTTGATATCGCTCAGGTATTTACACCCCTATACAACCTGACCGTAACAGGATGCATAAAGAAATTGCAATTTGGAAATCTAAAAATATAAATTAATGTTGGGATTTAGGGTGCATTTCAAGCCCTTCAATCACAGATCGGGGCGATTCAGCTTCAAGTCGGTTGGGAGTCCGTGACGGGCATGACGGTTGTGACGTCTTAAGAATCGCGGCTAATTTTCGGTAAAAAAAAATCACATATTTAAACATTCGGGTTTCCAGTCAGGAAGAATTTACAAATGTAATGCTTAAATCTAATGAAAATTAAATTGCCTAAGAAATCCAGTCAGAGTCAAGTTAGTATACGGTAGGCTGTATTCATTCTCAACATAATTCTTACAGGAGAGGATATGCAATTAAGACATAAATTCAAACGAAAAGTTGTTCGATGTTCTTTATTTTTAGGTTGAAGCAGATAGGCCCTTCCTGATTGTGAATATTACGACCATCTTTTCTTCAGTGATAGCGATGATGGCTCTGAACATGATTTATGTAGCTTCTACCAGGTTTCTTGAACCTTTCTATGTTCGAACTAAGTTTACCTTTATCAAGCTTGGTATTGTGATCTGTAACATCCAACCAGCAATACTCAGTCTACTCATGAGATTCCGATTCCTAGGCTGTCGTTTTCCTTTCTCTAACCATGCAAGATCCAACTGTGAGTATTATACTTTCTCCGTATCTGTTGCCCCTCTCTCTCTCTCTCTCTCTCTCTCCCCTCCCTGTCTCTATAAGTATTGCCTCCCTTCGTGTCTCTCTCTTTACCGTGTCTCCGTTCTCTTTCGCTCTTTCCTTCTCTCTTTCTCATTTACTATCTCTTTCATATTTTCCCTCCATTTTTGTTTGTTTTACTCCACGTCACTTTATAATGTTTATGAATCGCTAGAATTAAAATCGAAAACTCATTATCGTTCGAATATGAGGCGCAGAGATGTCGTTATGTTCTAATTTTATATACAATATTACAATATATCTGAATTCAATGGCAGCTCTAAATACAAACTATCATTTTTATCCCTTTTTCAAATATTTAAATTCTAAACACTTAAATTGTTAAGTCAGAATATGGTGCGCTTAGAGACACCAGTATTAAGCGCCTTATAAATATTGTTTATTATTATTAAACACTCCATTTTCACTCTAGATCGAGACAACCTGCAATATCGTATGATATTACATTCACTTTATGATAATGAAAACATTTAAAAGCATATACTATATTATACTTTCAAAGTTATTTATGATAAAAACACAAACTGATCTGAATTTTTCCTACAACGATGATTTTTCTGCAGGTTTCATGCTCAATAAATCTGATCTAAATCGCAGTTAAACAGACAAACCTACATGGGAATTGAAGTTATTATTTTGTTTTAGAAAGTATTTTATTTTTCATTCAATGAACACAATGTAACATATAGGCCTAATTGAGAAGAAGAAGAAAAAAATATTTTGTTACATGTAATATCATTGATTTTGATATCATAATAATTACAAACAATACATTAAAATAGCAAGAACAACATTTATATTACAAGTCATAACACTGGATGACGATGAAAATAAAATGTTCTCCCTGACCCCCCCCCCCCCCCACCGTTCACCCTGCCCAAGAAACCTAGTCTCCTTCCCCATCTCCCTTCCTACCACGCCCTCCTCTACCCCTCCTCCCTCCTAAACTACCTGATTTACTGCAAACACAAACTTTAAGCTTTTGACATTTAGAGACAGTGATATTGAATCATTTATCGATTTATTATTTTGTTCTTTGTTTTTCCGTACAGTCATACAGTGTATTGTATTCATCTTGGAAGCCGGAATCCTGTTTCCTTTTATCAGGTACTACTATCGACGAAGCGAAGGTAACGTGGTGGGGAATGTATCCATGATACCAACCGAACTCTTCGGTTCCATCCAGCCTCCTAGTATTACATATCGACTACCTGATCGTAGACATTACATGCCACGCCCGTCGATCACGAGCATTGAGAACGGTCGTGTACGTGCTCATACCGTCATTGGTTCGGGGGATGTAAACACTGATTTCTACCCGGCTGAGGACTTAGCTACTATTGCTGAGGAGTGCGAGGAGGAGGAGAAGACTAAGGTCGTAGAACCTTCGACAGACTTCACGAAACAATTTATGACTAGTAACAGACAGGGGCGGCGTCATAGTATCGGCTAATTCTACTGAACAGCATTTTACACCGTAAAGTGACACCGGTATTTTGAAAGTTACATTTCGAGGAGGAAGACTGAAAATATATCACTGCATTAGAAGCAGCCTACCACCTTGTATTGTGTGACAATCAAAAAGTTTGTTTGTAGATGATGGTCAGTTCTATTTTATAGAACTTATTATAGAACATATTGAACTATAATTATATAGACATAATCTTGAGGATCGTTTTCACCTTCCGATGCCTCAAATGCCCCCTTCTCCTCTTTTGTAACTTCCGTGATTCTAGGCCGAACAATTTTTTTGTTTCTCGCATGCTAGAAAATGTTCTTCTTCACTAGAGAGATATTTTTACCAAAAACAATAGATGTGCCGCCCCCCCCCCTTTCGCAAAGCCACAGCTACTTTAAGGTATTGTAAGAACGGGCTTGAATTCCTCCCAATAAAAAAAATATAAAAAACTATGGTCGTACAAAGGTCCTATTTTTTAAAGGGCATTTTACACAGTATGTTCAGACTGTGTTTTGGGGTCTTACATAATTTATGGAAACTATACATTTAAAACTTATATGGGATATTGGATTAATCTTGGGCTCTTTTGTGTATTATATATATATATATGAACAACAACAGCCTCGAGCACCGTAACTCTACAAATTTGAGGCTTCACAAGTTACAGTGTTGATGCACAATTACACTGCGTCAGGTGCGTACGCAGGGGGGGGGGGGGGTTGGGGGGTTAACCCCCCCCCTTTGGTAATTTCATGTATGTAAACCCCCCCTAAAAAACCTAAACCCCCCTTTTGATTTTTTTATTTAAAAAAAAAAAAAAAAAAAAATTATGCCCACGGCCGACCTAAAAAAGGTGACCTTACCCCCCCCCCCCAACTGAGCAAAATGTCAAATTTCCAAATTTCGAGACCAAAAAAAAAAAAAAAAAGTGTCCTCTTACCCCCCCCCCCCCCCCCCCCCCCCCCCCCCCGCTTATTCAGCGGTCAGCTGAGTCGTTGCGATTTTTTTTTTAGGTCCGATTTATGACGATAACATATCTTGAAGTTCATATCCCCGTTTTCAGGATTGTCCATTGAGAAATCTAAACAGGCGAAGGAGGAGACAATATTTCAGTGTACATCACAGCGTCCCAATAAGCCATTTTCGTATTGTAACCAAGTTTAATGCATCCGTCTTTGACTTTATTAAGTGGCTGGATACGAATTATTCAATTTCGAATAAGTGTATCTCAATAATGGCTTGCCCTATATATACCGATCAATACGTAAAATATGCAATTCGCGTTCTGACAATTAAAATACATTTATTCGTGACAGATGAAAGACGTATGCTTTCAATTTGGTTACAGTTCGAAAATGGCCCATTGTTCCGTGAACTGCGTGCAATGTCCGGAATGAACCAAGTGTCCGTGATTTCACCACTCTCGTTGCACACACTTTAAAAAAAAAACATTTTGTCGCTAGGTTTCTGTGATTTTGGTTGATGAAAAAACAAGATAACTTTCTGGATGTGATATGTTTTTTGTTTTTTTCTGTCGTTGTTGTTGTTGTACTTATGCGGAGATTAAGATTTGTATTTTTTTAAAGAAGAAGATGAGAGTTTAATTTTGTTAAAGGTTAATTTGATCATAATTACCTCATGCTTTCATTTTTTCTTTTAACTTCCGTCTTTCATTATTTTCTGTAAAGTTGTCTATCCGAAATTGCTTTGTATCTTTTTTGTTTTTTGTTACATCTCTACATTGGTTTTAAAATAGGCGTTCTATAGCAGCGATCGATTGTGAAGTCATCTGATAAACTTAGTGCCTATTATTCACGCATTTCTCGTGATTATGTCTTCGAAGCAAGGGAGTACCTCCTTGATTGAACCCAATATCATTTGCCTTTGCATGAAACAGAAGACATCGCCTCTCAAAATATCACGTAGGCGGACCTTCAACCATGTCTAATTCCTTTAGAGTGATGTGAACATTTACACTATCTTCTCTCGCGGTTGAATGGTAGACGAATCGGGTATAACTTTGGTTGGAAACAAATCTGTTTGAATATTCCAAGCAAAACCATATCATTCGGTGTGTCAACCTGAGCATCTTACATGGGTTTCAACGTACGTCACTCTGAAGCAAAACATCGTATTATGACAGACAAATTGCTATCTTCTTTCGGAGAAATGCAGGCTTGGTCTTGTCGTTCATTACTTTTCATAACGATTTCACCTTGAATAGTAAAAAGAGAAATTATTCCAGACAGCCGTTGATAAATGATCATTCTTTCCCTTGATACGAATATTCTGCAGCTGTGATTGTGAACCACTTGTCTTTATAGGCAGCTGATATTAGTATTTTAGTATTTTATTCTGAAGAATTTAATTTGTGAATAGCAAGTCTAATATTTAAAGAAAAAAATTAAGACGTTCATGAACGAAACATTAGCCCTTGGATTTCTACTTCAATACTGCCATTCCAAATGCTTGCATTGAAACATAGGTTGTGCTATAATTATGTAGATGGAACTTTTCGACAAAGATTCTTAGTATTGTAAAGCTTAGACAGTCTGAATGTGAAAGGCCACATTATTTTCTACACGTTTGTCTATTTCAAAGATAAATGTTGACTCTCGCCAAGCCCTTTATTTATTTTGTTCATCATATTTTAATGTTTATACAAACTCTTCATCTTTTCTATATCAAAGTAAAACGAGATATAACATTGTTGCACTTTAAGCTGCTTAGGAATGCTATATGATGAAAAGTATCAGTTAATAGTGTCGGCATTGCTGTATACATGTAAATGTATAAAGATTAACTTGTCATTTTTAAATGTAAAACATTCTTTTATTAAATAAATGAGTAAAACTTGCTAAGAAATATTTTCCTTCATGAAAAAAAAAGTTTATAGAAAAGTAATTGTTGTTTTGATTTATATATATGTATGCATATTTATATGTATTGCACATCATTCAGCAGCAGTTGTTTGTCACATATTTTGTTTCTATTAAAAGATCATAAATCAGCCCAAAATCATTGTCTGTGTTAATGACAATAATAATGATGTGTAGTTTGCTATATTTAAAGGGTAACTCAAAAATAACAAGTTGAATTAGCCATGAAAAAAAAAATTAAGGACGGCTTACAATTTTTCTACATAGGTTATATATATACATATCGAAACCAATAGCGTATCTGTAACATAGGACAAAGCTCATAACTATACACACCTCGCCTTCAATCAATAAAACTTGAAGAGGGTCTACTCTAACGACACGCTAAGCGTACTAATTTCACCGTCGCCCCCTCCCCTGTTTACCAATTTCTAATATTACCGATATGGCTGACAGTGTCGTCTTTTATTTTTTTAAATGTAAGATGGGATTCTGCGGCGGGGGGGGGGGGGGAGGGGGTCACCTCAATAGTTTGGATTTGGTTAGGACTTAGGAGTACTGATGAACTAGATCTCAAATTAATCCAGGCAGATTATAACCGATTTAACTGAATTTAAAACATATGTGAGTATTCACTAAGTGTCGGGGGAGGGGCACTGTGACCATTTTTTGTAATCACAGAATCTTCGGACGGGTGCCCCTGTCAGAAAGTCCTGGGTCCGCCATCGTCTGCAGAAAATATTGATAAGTCAAAACTTTACATGAAGAAGAAATGAATAATGATGGGGGAGGGGCTCATGAGCCTAGTGACATCAAAAGCGCAAGTTGTTTTTCTGTTTTATTGCTGATGTTTAGCTATTCAAGTTCATTCAAGTTCATTTTATTTAAAACCACACAAAACATAATATAATCTTTTACATAATAAAGAGACTCGTAATAATTAACTTGATAACATCATAAAATGAATGGTTTTAGGACACCTTTAGAAGCTATAAGCTTGTGATCGGTGCCCTATATTCATCAAAATGCATACATTAACAATATGGCAAAGTGAATAAACCGATTAAGTAGACCTATATACAACGGATGGATATACTAAGCTACAGAACATAGAACACGCAAATACTCACACACACGCGCGCACACACACACAAACGCGCACACACACGCACACAGCAAACACATCGATGAGTAGCATAAAGTACAAGATAGTATGAAAGTTTATTGTAAACTTATAAAGATAAGATTCAATGAAAATCCATTGCTTTTTTCACTGTTTTTCAATTTCATTTATAAAGCGAATGGATACCCCTATTTCTGTCGTCCATTAATGCATTTATGTTGATCAACCCTCTCCTTAATCTCTTGTCAGCAAGGTCATATTTCATAATTTCATTGATAGTAATTATAATAAAGCCTTTTATTCACATGGAACATAACGTTTTGAGTGAGGAGATCGAGCTACCCATTTCTCACAACACTGTCAACATAACCGAAAATAAATATTTGAAGTTTATATCAATCATTCTAGTCGAGACAATTTGTCATCTGCGCTATAAACGTCTTTAACCAAGTTTATCTTTATACTGTCAGGAGAAGTGAGAGTCATTAATACCAGGAATGAAATGGTTTTAAATCAAATTAGTCTTGCCTTGTGAATGAGAGTAGCCAAATACATCCATACATTTTTACGACCTTTGAAGTAGGTTGGAAATTCTTTGCGCGCCAACTGCGCCTTTGATGAATGTCATTAACCAAATCATTTCTTATAACCCTGTTTAATCATCTATTTTATTACTATGCGACCGTATCTCCTTGTAATTGTAATACTTTTATAACTGTTTACAACCGTATTTGATGCGTTGACAAAGAGGTTCCCCCATAAAGGAAGTCGAGGTAAGTCAGTGGCTTGACAACCAACAAGACTTGTCAACAAATCATTTAACTTTGGATAACTCTACAAATCGAAGGTCCTCGAGACTGGTTTTGTCATTATGCCGGGATCATTATATTAATGTTTGAATGATGATCTTTTTGAAAATGTCACGCCACCCCCCCCCCCCCCCAAAAAAAAAAAAAAAAAATATGTATCACATTATGCTAGATAATACTATACTTGAAGCTAAATGTCATCAATTCTTTTCGAGGTCAGTGATTTTTTTTATTCAGAAATTGTCATATCTGTAGGCTATCTTACTTCGTGAAAACATAAAGCTTCCGATCATTTCCTCCACATGAAATTTAAGCGACTATTCTTAAACGGACAGAAAATAAGTTTTGAAATGGAATGTTACTCGATGTACGTATACCGTTCTTTCATTGTGATATAACGAAAACATCACTTAAGAGTTATGCAAAAATCTTTGTGATTGACGATTGACGATTGACGATTAATTCACTTAACCAAAAGACACCATTGACGAATGAATAACACAGCGACACCCTTTTGTGATACCAAGACTCCAAACTGGCAGGTGCAAGGTTCAACCTTTAATAAAAGATAAAAAACACAATCATAAGCATTACTAGAATAATGCATCCAATATGCTACTTAGCATAGCTGATATGACAATCAAATAATCTATCCAACATTTGTTTATCTTATCCAGTCAAATAATAAACAGGTTTGTAAATAACTGTAAATAAATGGCATAATATGAGTTAGGAAATATCTTTACATATTTCTGCTAAGATGAGTTCATAGCTCCTTTGATACAACCTATTGACTCACTATTAATTACCAAAGCATAATAGGCCCAACATATCATTTAGTGGTAACCTAAATCTTAATAACAGGCTGCACGAAAGACTACCAATCTATAATGACCCCTGGCATACCTGACCTACTTTCTGTCAACTACTCTTTATAGAACATTTTGTCTTTCATACTAATCCAAAAAACCAACTGAATATTGGACAGCTTATACTAGCTGTATACATTTCTAACATAATCCACTGAAACTAATAATAATACAACTTTTCTGTCATATTCATATCTGTCTTCTTTACGTTTACCGAAATTAATTCTAACCCAATGACTTTATACACAACTGCATGCCCACTCACAACGTAAATTTACGTACGTGAGTAACAATTTTCTTACTTAATTTTACACTATTTGCATTTCTTCATTTTTATCACCAATAGCATCAAACACAACAATAGTCATCATATTTCAATAAACAGAGGTAAATAAATACTCACAACATTGGGCTTGTGTCAAAATACCAAAAAATGGTGCACTTTCAGTGCCGATAACTAACTGCAACAACGTGTTTTAGTTTCCCTAACAAATTCGCAACTGCCCTCTATGGCTAAACCCAAAATAACCAAAACTTCGCTTCTGACGTCATAATACCCCACATCGTATGCAACATTCCGGCCCCTTAAATGTGAACATTCTATGAACATTTACATAACTTATCCTATCATACAACCCTTTCATAGAAATTGTATTTCGGTTAATAACACAAACATCCCATTTAAATCTGTTAACATACTATGAAAAAGCACATAAATGTAAAAATAAAACGTACTCCACTATTTATACACATATAAATCAAACCCTTTCATCTACGGTAAAGGTATTTCTTATGCAAATAACTTCCATCGTGTATGTAACTGATAATAACATTTTTCTAAATCTTCACTGGCTGTACTTAATCATTTTCTCCAAACTGTATCAAGTTTATATTAACATATATACATATCTTTGAAATTTCAGACAAATTTTCCTTTCCTTTTACTCCTAATACAAACAGTAGCTTTGGATACATTTTAGGATTTAACTACTCTTGATGAAAATTCCTTTTCAGTCTCCATATGTCACCATATGGATTATGTTGTCAAGCAGATACAACCTGCATATAAACATAACATAGAAATTTCTGCACATGTGAAATAACTGCAACCCTTGTCATGTTTTATTTGTTTGTTTGTTTTTGTTTTTTTTGGTTGTTTTTTGTTGTTTTCCTTTTATAACCCCAAATCTGATATTTGGCCTCAATGCAAAAAAAAAAAAGGGAAACAACAGGAGTTGCATGTATTTCTACCAATATCTTATGTATACATATTATAAAACATATTTCATGCATGGATTAATATTTAAATATTCAACTATCAGTCCTTCCATGGGATATATCTCCAACAATCCTTTTTCTGATTGTCATTGTTCGATGTATCAAATTTCACTCTTATAGTGTTTATCAATCTGAATGTTAATGTTTCTTTGCGAAAGCGTTCAATCTCGGTATGGTCAGTTCTCCCTTTTGTGTCAGAAGAAATCCTTTGCGATGTAAGACCGCGATAACGAAGACCGCTAAATTACTAAACTTGAGAAACTTACGGCGAGTGACTGAATCCATCCAATAAACAGCGGTCCACTAATATATCATAAAGGGGAGGCGTTGCTAGGCTCGCACTTCTAACACTTATTTTAAATTACACCACAAATATTGCAGATCCATGTGCCATCCAATGAACCATGATCCATTATGATATCACCTTAACGCGATTTAACACATAAAATCTCAGGAATCCACTTCCAGGAGCAAACAGAGCTTAGCGATAGGTCTTCGAAGTGTGCTAGTTTGCGTCTTCACTTCGCATTGCCGAACGTTGCCTTCTCGGTCTGGCATGGTTCGAAGCACTCTTCCTATCTGCCAGCAGTTACGTGGTGCGTGCTCATCAACTACCAAAACTAGATCGCCGACCTGAATATTGCGTCGTGAAGTAGCCCATTTCTGCCGCTCTTGCAACCGTGGTAAGTACTCCTTCACCCATCTCGACCAAAAGGTATCCGCTAAAAGCTGCACCTGGCGCCATCTCCTCCTGGCATAGTTGTCTGCTTCACTGGTAGTTGTGGGAGGCAGTGGTGATTTTGCATTGAGTAGAAGCAGATGATTCGGAGTTAAGGCTTCCACATCATTTACATCACTGGACACCTCAGTGATTGGCCGGCTGTTCATGATGCTTTCAATCTCACAGAAGAGTGTATGCAATGAATCATCATTCAGGGTTTGCTGCTTAACCAAGGAACACAGCAGCTTCCTCACAGTTCGGATCTGGCGTTCCCACACCCCTCCATGATGACTAGCTGCGGGTGGATTGAATGTCCATTTGATATTCTTCTGCAACAATGTATCATGTATCTGAGCCTGGTTCCAACTTTGTATTTCGGTCCTCAGTTCTCTCTCTGCTCCAACCAAATTAGTGCCGTTATCAGATCTAATTTCTCTCACATTTCCCCTGCGTGCAATGAAGCGTCTGATAGCATTAATGCAAGAGCTTGTGTCAAGGGAATCTGCCATCTCAAGGTGCACTGCTCTCACAGTAAGACATGTGAATAGCACCCCATATCTCTTTACGACACTCCGACCCCTTTTCACTTCCAACGGTCCAAAATAATCAATTCCAACTCTTGAAAAGGGGGGCTCATCTGAAATAAGCCGGTCAACTGGCAAGTCCGCCATCTTTTGCTCAAGAACCTTCCCTCGCTGCCTTCTGCACACAACACATCTAGTCAGTATCCTTCTGATCACAGAGCCAGCAGCAGGAATCCAATATTTCTGGTTGAGGCAAGACAACATATGATTTCTGCCACTATGTCCCGATGCCTCATGGATTTCACTCAGGATAAGCTTGGCGACATGACTATCATTGCGAAGTATAATTGGGTGCTTCGCCTCCTCTTGCAACATTGCCTTGCCAAGCCTTCCTCCTACCCTCAGTAGGCCATTTATCATCCTTGGGTCTAGCTTGTAGATTGGACTTGTCTTCTTGACCAATTTACAGCTCTGTTCTTGGTGTGCACTGTCATTCTGCTCAGCCTGCAAGGTTGACATCTCATGAGGGAAGCTGACTGCTTGTACATATTGCAGAATTTTCTCCTCTGCGTCCTTCATCTCTTCCACCACCAAGCTTCCATGCAAAAGTTCAGCTGAAATGCCTTCAGGACCCTGTGTACATTTACATCTCAGCCATTTCAAGTACCTCCGTAGCCAGCAAACTGCTTTCTTCAACCTGTGCCACGAGGAGTAGTGTTCAAGAAGTTTGTTCATTAAGGCAGTTTCTTCTGAGAGAGTTGTCATATAAACCCCAGCCTTGTCCTTGCTCTTAACTTCAGGGTCGCCATCTAGACTGACATCATTTAAGACTTGACTTGCAGGCCTTGACTCATTCTCACACCATAAGAAGCTGGGTCCACTCACCCATCTCTCGCTGGTTGTTAACGCCTCAGCTGTCATCCCTCTTGAGACATCGTCAGCCGGATTCTGCCGAGTGTTGACGTAGTGCCACTGCTTTGGGTCAGATCCTTCATGGATTACTGCAATCCTGTTTCCGACGAATGTGTGGAATCGTCTTTCCACATTCTTGATATACTGGAGCACTATAGTGCTGTCACTCCAGAACACAGAGTCACTCAGGGTGAAGTCTAGCTCACGTCTCAGCATACCATCGAGTCTCACAGCAAGCGTCGCTGCCATCAATTCCAGTCTAGGTATCGTAACTCTCTTCAGCGGAGTGAGCCGAGTCCTGGCCATTACTAGACTGCAATAGACCTTGCCCTCCTGGTTCGTCACTCGGAGATAAGAGGCCACACCATATGCCCTCTCTGAAGCATCAGAAAAGTGGTGCAATTGGTACTCCGTCACATCTCCGAAATCATGAGGCTTTAGGCACCTGCTGATGTTGAAATCCTCCATAAGCAGCAGATCTCTCTTCCAGTTCAGCCAGCTCTCACGCTGCTTCTCTGGCAATGGCTCATCCCAATCCAATTTCATAGCCGTGAGCTCTTGCAGAATGATCTTGGCATTCAACACATATGGGCTTGCAAATCCGTACGGATCATATACCGAGGAAACCTCACTCAGCACTCCACGACGGGTACAGGGCTTGTGTTTCGGGGTGATTCCATACGTCATGGTATCTAGTTCAATGTTCCATTTGACACCCAGGGCCCTCTCAATCGGTAAGGTATCATAACTTAAGTCGAGTCCTTCCACTTCCTTTGCCCTGTCATGAGCAGGCACAGACTCCATTACCTTTGGGCTATTGCTTAGCCACTTTGTGAGGTTGAAACCTCCTCCTTTCAGCATTCTCTTCAGCTCATCTACGAGTTGAACTGCTTTATCTTCTTCCTTCACTGATACCAGGCAGTCGTCAACATAAAAGTTGCGTTTTACCACGTTTACTGCGTCTGGGGAGAATTCTTCGGCTTGGTCTTCAGCGGTATGCCTCAGTACAAAGCTGCAAACACTGGGACACCAGGTCCCTCCAAAGAGGTGTACACACATCCTGTAGACCATTGGCTGTCTCTCAATATCTCCTTCTGGCCACCAGAGAAACCGCAGCATATCTCTTTCATCAGGCGGGACTTGTACTTGATGGAACATCGCTTGGATGTCCCCCATAATGGCAATCGGCTCCTGTCGAAACCTCAAGAGAACACCCAGAAGTGTGTTTGTTAAGTCAGGGCCTTGCAAAACTGCATCATTGAGCGATCTTTCCTGGTATGTAGATGCACAGTCAAACACAATTCTTGTCTTGCCCGGCTTGTTAGGGTTCTCAACAGGATGGTGAGGAAGATACCAAACAGGTTTGCCTGAACCTGCATTTCTTTCTTCTACTCTCTCTGCATATCCATCCTCCACCAATCCTGACATAGCCTTGGTATATCGTCTGTGTAGATCCTCATCTCGCCTCAATCTCCTACCAAGACTCTGTAGCCTTTTTTCTGCTACATATATGTTGTCAGCCAGTTCTTGGGGTCTCTCTTTGAAGGGTATAGACAACTGGTAGTGATCACCCTTCTTCTGGATACTATCCTCCCAAATTCTCAGAGCTCTCTTGTCATTGACAGACATACACTTAGATTGTTCTGCTAGCAACCCTGATTCAAGTGACCAGAACCTTTCCACTTGAAGCTCCAAATTAGCATCACTGGAAATAAAGCTTGACGATATGTCATGGTCTCTGTGCCGGTTCCCAACTGGTCCATTCACGGTCCATCCTAATGCCGTCCTCACAGCATAAGGTTGCCCGGGTTCGCCATACTTAACGTCCTTTGGTACCAATACTTCTGGCACATCTTGTCCAATTAGTAGCATGACGTCTTGAGGTCTAGCAGCCGGTAGATTCAGATCTGCAAGGTGGGCAAATTGGCGAATGTCACTTCTATCAGCAGCAAGTGCACTGCTAACATTTATCTTCTCTTTGGCTAATACATGATGGAGACTGACTCTATATTGAGTTGACAGACTTTCAACTTCCAGGTTGACTGCTTTACATGTTGTGACAATCCTTGACTTGTCTAGAGTCGACATGGAAAGGCTCTGCTCTGTGCCTTCAGCCCCGATCTTACGCGTCAACTCCAAAGTGCAGAATGTTGATGTTGAACATGTGTCTAACAAGGCATAAGTGTCAAAATACTCCTCTTTCCCTCTAGCTCGTACTCGAACGGGAACAATAGGTAGCACTACTTTACTACCGGCCCCTATGACACTACAACTTTCTTCAGCAACATGAGAGGATGACGAGTGATGAGTAGTTGCCTCCGTTTCAGATGACGTTGGTGAATTCCTGGCATCACTTGATGACTCTCCGATATCCCTCCGAGACTCCGTGCTATCAGTCTGTGAAGGCTGTCTGATAAGGTGTAGAAACTTGGTGTGTTTCCTGTTACACCCACTTACTGAGCATGTCCTATTTAACTTGCAGTCCCTGGTCATGTGACCTTTCTTCAAACAATTGTAGCACAATCTTTCCTTCTGGGCCAGTTTAAGCCTGTCCTCAATCTTGAGTTGCTTAAACTCACTGCAGCCGAATAAGGAATGCTCTCCACCGCACTGAATGCAGCTCCGTGTCTTGCTGCCTTCAGCATCTGTACTAGTAGTAAAGACCCCTCTCGATGTCTTCCCAGACTTCTTAAATGCTGACATCTTACTGCCTTGATCTCTAATTGTCAGCCTACCGAAGACAGGGTCATTCTCTTCATCTGCAATCTGTTGCAAGAATGCAACCAAATCCGTAATAGCTGGAAGTCGACCCTCTTTTCTAGCTCTTCCTACAACTTTTAACCATCCTGTCCTCAGATGGTATGGTAGCCTCTCTACTATCTTCAGCAGAACATGTTGAGAAGTCAGCTCAGATGCCTGACCTACTGCTTCTAGCGTCTGCACACAAATCTGAATTTCATCCGCCATTTCAGCTAGTCCATGTTTGTCTTGTGCAGCAATGTTCTTTCCTTCAGTAACCTTTCTAAGCCAGGCATGAGCAATCATTACTGGATTTCCATACTTTTCTTTGAGTAGAATCCTTGCCTTGTGATAGCCCTCTGTAGGCTTCATAATCATACATGGTTGAAGCAACTTCTTAACGTCGCCAGCACAATAGTGCAGGAGGCGTGTCAGCTTGACAGCGTCGTCTACTGAAGTTTGGTCAACACTGTTCTCAAAGGACCTCCAAAACTCATGGTACTTCAGCGGATCACCTTGATAGGTAGACAGAGTGGCATGAGGAAGGGATACAGACTCTAACAGCCCCCGCTGTTGTCGTTGTCCTTGCTCCAGTAATTGCAGCAGCAGCATTTCCGTCTGTGTGTGAGGAGAAGGTACAGTTTCGTCCTCATCTGGCTTCATCATAACAGGTTTGTAGTTATTCGTGATTGAAGGCACAACGGATGACCTTGCGGGAGTAGGTCCACCTGTTCCTGCAACAGACTGTGCATATGGAGCATTATCTTGCTGATACACCCTCTCTTCAGCTTGAGCAACCTTTAACTGGGTTTTCAGCAACAGCTGGGCTTTGCGTTGCTTCAAGCGGAATTCTTCCATCTCGAGCTCCTGTTGCTCTCTTAAGGCTTCAGCTTCTGCCTCAAGAGCAGCCCTTCTCGCCATAGCCTTTAGCCTTGAGGACTTGGATGACGTGGAGATAGTAGTGCTTCCCCCACATTGGCTCACTGAATCATGCGGTGTGATGTCATCAACGTTAACAGCACCACCAAGGCCAACCAGCTCGTCACTGGACTTCACAGTCTCATTATTACCATCTTCACTGATGGTATTCATCTTGACGTTCTTGACTTGTAGCTCTCACTACCAAGCTGTTGTTGAACTGATGTGATTGACGATTGACGATTGACGATTAATTCACTTAACCAAAAGACACCATTGACGAATGAATAACACAGCGACACCCTTTTGTGATACCAAGACTCCAAACTGGCAGGTGCAAGGTTCAACCTTTAATAAAAGATAAAAAACACAATCATAAGCATTACTAGAATAATGCATCCAATATGCTACTTAGCATAGCTGATATGACAATCAAATAATCTATCCAACATTTGTTTATCTTATCCAGTCAAATAATAAACAGGTTTGTAAATAACTGTAAATAAATGGCATAATATGAGTTAGCCCTTATAAAAAAGTACCATGGTAACCATGGTAAAACCATGGTAAAACCATGGTACCACCATGGTACCTGTGGTACTCGTCTCTAACCATGGTACTACCATCAAAGAACCATGGTTTTACCATGGTTAAATGACAAGTACCATCGTATACCATGGTACTTCCAAATTTGTACCATGGTACTCTATGGTACCTGTGGTACTCGTCTCTAACCATGGTACTACCGTGCAAGAACCATGGTTTTACCACGGTTATATGACAAGTACCATGGTATACCATGGTACTTCCGAATTTGTACATGGTACATTGTTGTACCTAATTGGCAGTTGTATGTTTCTAACCATGGTTCAGTAGCATATGTTGTGTTTGTTTTGTTTGTTTGATTGATTTAATTCTGCGCTCAAATAACAAATAGGAGGTTATACATGTTTACATAAGTATTACATAGATAATAATGCCTAATAATAATAGCATACAATAACCTTTGTTAGTATACAATTAATGTGCAGGTATGAGTCGTTCGGTAGGAATCGTTTGCAATTTTTTAAAACAAAAACAACAACAAATTACCGAACGCATGAAATCATTTTACCGGACGCATGAAATCAAATAACAAAACATATAAGAACTATAAAAAAAAAAAAAAATAAGAATCATTAAGAACAAGATAGAACCAATTATGATTCAAAAATACATATAAAAACAATTGTTAAACAAATAATCAGAAGAATCGTAAAAAACATGATTATTATGATTTTTTTAATTTTATTATTAGAATTGTAGGGAAAAACTATATCGCGTGTATCCAGTAAAATTATGTAATTTCATAGGCCTTTAGTTTTCTAAGATTTTAGTTTAAATGAAAAACTGACAATTAAAAAAGTAGGCCTGGCTATACATCTAGGAATCTGACTAAAATTTAATATATGCATTAATGCAGTTTAAGACTTGTGCAATTTTTATTACGGGAAAACAGGAGTGGAAAAGTCAACTTTCATTTGGCCATTTATCAATAGTGTGTAAATGTAGAAATTGTGCAACAGCTTGAAATATCATAAAGAAGGTCTGCACAAGTCAAGACTATTACCTACAAGCCCCAACCCAACACAACCAGCTATATGCAGCTACAGCTACACAACACAGGAGCAGCCATTTTGTGTGCCGAGGATCGCTGTACAACTAGTGCAGTGTACGTGTGTGCTTTGTACATGCAGCAATATAGCTAGTACGTGCACTGTTCACAGTTCAGCTTCATGCCTCGTGTACATCTCGGTGTTTTAGATCTGTAAAATCATGCTGAATTCTGTTTTTCCCGGCTAATCT
Source organism: Strongylocentrotus purpuratus (assembly GCF_000002235.5). Classification (NCBI taxonomy): domain Eukaryota; kingdom Metazoa; phylum Echinodermata; class Echinoidea; order Camarodonta; family Strongylocentrotidae; genus Strongylocentrotus; species Strongylocentrotus purpuratus. The sequence goes on along the minus strand of NW_022145611.1, from coordinate 33,280,042 downwards.
ACAACAGTATGGGTAAGTTTAAGAATCATCTACTTTATTTACAATCTGTACATAGATCTAGTCGATGTCTAGATAGTTATTTATGACATTGTCAACTGGGACTTAAAATACCTTCGACAGGATAACAGTTAAGACTGAATATGTATGATCCCATGTACGTAATTTGTTGTAGTATCTTGACGGGTTTATGGGGCATATCATTCAAACTTTCAAAGCAAAGTTTATCCATTTACATACACATTGTCATTAACTCTACTGTTAGTATAAAGTGTCATATTGTTCGAAGGATTGAATGTTTTATTCTTTTTAGAAAATGAATAGATCTAGAATACTGCATAAAAATCTAGCAAATTAACAAATTAAGCTAATCGATGTCATGTCTGCCTGTGCTCTGTGACTGCATGTGTGATTTTATGTTGACAGTTGCTGATATTCATATTTGTTTTTTGTATTTAATTCAAAATTGTCTTTTTTAAATTACAGATATATACGCAACATGACAAATGAGTAGTTTCCATATCGACGTCGTTCTTTATCATCATCTTGACCAAAACATCAACGCCACCATCACCATTTCTTTGTCGTTAACCTCCGTTTTGGCGTTTGAACTTGAAGTTTGTTGCGAACTCTAATAATGAATTTGGACATTGGCATTATCGACTTTTGTTCTATCTTTGAACACCATCGACGTCGAACTTTGATTGAAGGTAAGAACCTCCTCTTTACCTTCTTCGTCTCTACGATTTGCGTTTCGTCGTTTGCAAGTCTGCATGATCCTGACTCCGGCTAATGATGAATTTATCGACTTTCGATCTGTCTTCGATCACCGTCGACGTCGGAACTCTACACCAAGTTTCACCATCGCCATACATGGACTTCGCATCCGATCGACATTGCAGACTCTTGGCTTTTATTCATCATTCATTTTTGAACTGTATTATGATCTACCATAGCAAGTAGGCCTAGCTACCAATTGTTTCTTCAACCAAAATCGAGTACGACATCGTCGAAGAATCTCGCACCTCTGCTGGAAGGACAGTTTGTAAATTGTACTATTGAATATGAGCGGCAGTCTTTCGCTATAGAAATAGACTAACCAATTTACTTATAATATTGCTGTGTGCTGAAAGTGTTTAGTGTCATATGCAATGTAACAAGCGGCAGTCTTTCGCTATAGAAATAGACTTCAGTTTTCGACTGTAAATTGTTTTATATATTTTACGCGAGCTAGATTTTAGCTCGTTTGAATAAACGCCCTTTAAAAAAGTAAACATATTGTTTCCATTGTTTGATGTTTGATACGTCATAATCATTTGACAATAATGATCAACATTATTGTGAAGTCTTTTGTTAACAGATCATGTTTGCGATAGTAGTGGCTGAACCTTGAGAAATGGATAATTGTGCTGAAAGTGGACTTCATGCCAGCTCCTGTCATTTTTGTGTACTTTGCAGACCAGCATGTTCTTTCAAAGTAAAATGATCAAGGGCTGGCAGATATTATAAGGAATACTGTGCTGAAAGTGCTTAATTTAGGTAGTAGATTTGTAAATGATAACAAAAAATCAATCATGCAATGTAATCAATGCTTTCTTTTTATTAAGCTACATGCAGAATGGAAAGGCGACTGGGAAAGTGCAGTAACATTATAGTACAAGTACCATGGTAACCTAGGTACAGGAAAACAATGGTAACAAAAGGTATGGGAGAACCATGGTAACCATGGTACCGAGAACCATGGTCATGGTACCAAGAACCATGGTAACCATGGTACCGAGAACGAAGGTAACCATGGTACTGAGAACCATGGTCATGGTACCAAGAACCATGGTAACCATGGTACCGAGAACCATGGTCATGGTACCAAGAACCATGGTAACCATGGTACCGAACACCATGCTAACACTGAACCATGGTTATCATACTTCGGTGCTACCATGGTTTTCAGTACCATGGTTACCATGGTTCTATGTCCAAATTACCATCCACCATGAGAACCATGGTAACCATGGTACTGAAACCATGGTTTTTACATGGTACATTTTTGTAAGGGGTAGGAAATATCTTTACATATTTCTGCTAAGATGAGTTCATAGCTCCTTTGATACAACCTATTGACTCACTATTAATTACCAAAGCATAATAGGCCCAACATATCATTTAGTGGTAACCTAAATCTTAATAACAGGCTGCACGAAAGACTACCAATCTATAATGACCCCTGGCATACCTGACCTACTTTCTGTCAACTACTCTTTATAGAACATTTTGTCTTTCATACTAATCCAAAAAACCAACTGAATATTGGACAGCTTATACTAGCTGTATACATTTCTAACATAATCCACTGAAACTAATAATAATACAACTTTTCTGTCATATTCATATCTGTCTTCTTTACGTTTACCGAAATTAATTCTAACCCAATGACTTTATACACAACTGCATGCCCACTCACAACGTAAATTTACGTACGTGAGTAACAATTTTCTTACTTAATTTTACACTATTTGCATTTCTTCATTTTTATCACCAATAGCATCAAACACAACAATAGTCATCATATTTCAATAAACAGAGGTAAATAAATACTCACAACATTGGGCTTGTGTCAAAATACCAAAAAATGGTGCACTTTCAGTGCCGATAACTAACTGCAACAACGTGTTTTAGTTTCCCTAACAAATTCGCAACTGCCCTCTATGGCTAAACCCAAAATAACCAAAACTTCGCTTCTGACGTCATAATACCCCACATCGTATGCAACAATCTTTAAGGTTGAAGGAGGCAGACTATTCCTAAGAAGGAAAAGAAGAAGAAGAAGAAAAGATGGGAAAAAATTCCCCATCATGAGAGTAATTACATGTCCGACCTACTTCAGGGTAATTATAGACGCAACACGGGGAATTTTAAATAATTTGGTCGTGTTCGTGCAAAACGTTATGGAAATTGGGCATAAAAAGGCGCCATAGTTGATAGCACGCACAATTACCCTCATGCTGATGGGCAAATCTTACCCAACACTTTTTTTAAAATATATAGTGTAGGGCGTTACCTGATTCAACAAGCATGAATACTTGAAGGCTGTACATCAGACAACTCCCGACATGAGAAATGCTCAAATAAAAACAGGAGCATTGCTTCAGAATCATCGATAATTTCTACCTGATGAACATAGTGACATGATGTGGAAAATGGCAAGGAGAGGCGCTTGATGTTAAAAAAAAAATCTATTTTTATTTAGACAAAAGATTAAGAGGCAACTTGGCTGGATTTGTAAGACTCAGGGTCAAGACATTATAAACGCTTGTCTCTCTCTCTCTACCTGACAGCTAGGGTTTATTACCGCAGATGAATATGCCATGATAACGGTTACTTGAGCCATAGACCTACCACGGTCTATGCTTGAGCTAAAGCCATCCAGATTAAAAGTCTAATAGGAACCTTGAAGAGATGTTAAACACGGACTGTTAACATGATTTCCAAATGAAACTATCCTAAAAAAACAACATTTAAATCTATGTATATACAGCATAATGTACTATGGCCTCTCCTGCATCAACAAGACAAGTGAGAATTGATTCAAGTCACACGAATTTACTAATATCAGGTCACGTTTAAAATGACCGTCCATACTTAATTGCAATCAGACAATGAGTATACTATATCTTGGGATGAACATTGAGGCCAGAATGCTTGTGCAATATCCACTGGGAATTAATGGAGAAACGCAAGCCCTTCAAAACATCACAATCCCTGAAAAAGCTTGTTATCGCAACCCTCACTATTATCATAAAAGATAAACAGCTAAGGGGTTACTTTCTTTTTGTCTGCGGATGATGTAATTTCATTTTTTGATATAATTCGGATGATGTAATTCCATTTTTTTTAAAACTGTCTTGAAGTTATTCTCAAGGGTTTAATATGTGAAGATTTTGTTTTAATTGTCTATCACATAAAGTTTTGGGACATTTCTCTATATCACAGAACAAAATGTGCCCCAGATCAATCTTGATCAAATGATTATCTATTAACATATTAACCTATTATTTATTCAGAGCTAAACCTCTCATCCACCGGCATACCCTTTCAATGGCAACACAGGGCTAACTGATTATTTGAAATGATAGAAAATAATTAAATGAGGAGGGGGTAAGGAGGAGAACAAACTGACAGGCTCTCTTCTCCTAATCAGTAGCCAAATTCATTAACAAAGTGATACTGCCCCCATGTAATTATACAAGAGCCTTATCCTACACAATTGCCCCCTATTTTTTCTCCACCTGTCAACATAAATATCAAACAAAATAAAGTAGCTCACGAATTAAATGTCACTATTCAGCACTCCCATTAAGTGAGAGGAATGGATCAAATGGGATTAGCTACCTTGAGGATATATCATGTGCTGGAAATTCTATTCAATTAATTTAAGTTTTCTACATTTTCTTTACAAACTGACATGTAGAATGGTTTTTGATGGAGATTCCGAACATGACAATGATTTTTCTTAGTAATCATCAATAATTCTGGAATATATCTTTAAAAATGTCGACTCAGAACGCTCAGAAAAAAGGCCTAGTTTCGGAGCCGTATTGCGCAATAGCATATTATGACGTCACTGCAGGAGCCTCTCCGCGGTGAAAGGAGGGTGATTTAGGCTTTAAAATGTCTTTAAAAAGGCAAACTAGGATATTAATTGGAACAAAAAAAGACAATTATCCGAAAAATAATATGCACTTGATAATCCCAGTACGTTTTTGACTATTTCATTATTCCTTATTATGAAATTATCAAATCGGACATGCCCGCAATGAGTCATCAAGCCTATCTATCTATCTAAGTATCTTGCACATCTATAGGTTTATTGCAACATCTCTCCATACCACTCTATCTATTGCCATTCTGGTGCACTCTTGCAGTTTTAGTCCACTCCAGTTCTTGATGTTCTCTTCCCGGCCAGTTGATTCTGGGTCTCCCTCTCGGTCTACTTCCTTCCTTTCATCTTCCTTCCAACACATCCTTTAAGAGGTTTTGGTGCCTTTTAACATGACCAAAGTATTTGATTTTTCTCTCCTTAACTAATCCTTCTAGTCAAAAGTGCAATTTGTTTACGCCCTGCCATTTGCAATATCTCTTTGTTGGTTTTCATTCGTTTCCAGGATATGTTCATCATTCTTCTGTAAATCCACATTTCAAAAGATGTTATTCTGTTTTCCATGGCCTTGCTTATTGTCCATGTTTCTGCTCCATACAATAGGACAGATCATACATAACAGTTTACTAGTCTCAACCTAAGCGCAAATTTCACCTTTCTATTTGTGAATAATCCTTTCATTGCCAGAAATGTATTCCGAGCAATTTCTATTCTTCTTTTTATTTCTGCTTCGCATCTGGTATCGTCTGTGATATTTTGTCCTACTGACTTGTTAAATGATATGTCCATCGAGTTTCAAACATATAGGCTTATTCTTTGTTCTACTAAAAATCATTAAATTAGTTTTCTTGACATTCATGTTTAGACCTTGTCCAATATGTATATTTTATGTTATATATCTGATTGTTAAATGTAATGCTGTAATTTTAACTGAATGAAATAAAATTGAATTGAATTGCATCGAGTCGGCTATTGTTGAGCTTTGATCTGCTTTCAGCGCATTATTTTTACGTAAGTGAGCGCGGAAAAACCACCAAGGACAGACAGCGTTAAGTAAATGGAGCTATATTCTGATACATCAACCTCTTTTTTGTCGGAGTAGGCGGCTACGATTGTTTTGCACACGACGTATCACCTGGGAAGAGTGTGATTAGGCCCGTTATGAATATTGTCAGCAAACACACCGCATTCGACTTATTTCCACGATGGCGCGAACATGGTTCCACCATCATCGCTGATTATACTCCCTCGATGTCCAACTTACTACCTGTCTGGTCTGGCAGTCCATTTGGGTCATCCATTCATCACTGACCGACATCTCTGAAAAGTACCTCGCTCTAATTCAATTTAAAATCGTGTCCAGTATCTACCTGTTTGAATAAAATATTGAAGACATTTTAAAATGAAACCGATCAAAGATCTTCATGTTGCTGGTTGAAGCTGCCTGCGAACAACAGATACTCTTTAGAGTAATTCTTATTTCGTCTAGCATTTTCATCGAGGCTGGGATGCCAACTGCTTAATATTAAGGTCATTACCGTTTCTGATGTTATGGTGTGTGAACAAGTCTGGATTCATTACGCGTCTAGCTATACCAAACCAGAACTGAAAGCAAGGACTCAATAATCAATCAGGAGTGAGTGGATTCGTAGAAGATATCAAGACTTATTGTGTGATGATAACTTATGGACAACCAAGTAATGTATACATTTTAGATAACAAATCAAGCAGGGTGTATCGATTTCATATTTTTGCATTGTTTAATTGATTCTTGCACCACCCGCGCTAAACTGAATTCATCCTTTTCTAATTTTGACAAAATGAATGCCACAAGCAGTATAATGATCATAAATGAGAGCATGGCCGGGATCTCAACGGAAAGTATAGATATAGTCAGCAAAATAAACCAATCATTTGATGTGAACTATGATCAAACTACTATCCAACAGGATGATTCTGAATCCGAAGGAGGGCTTAGACGAGTACCATTAATCTTGGGCTATAGCCTGGTTATTATCGTCACTATCATTGGCAACTTGTTGGTGATCTTAGCTTACTGCCGCCATTCTCAGGTACGTGCCATCCCTACCAATACACTCATCTTCAGTCTGTCAATATCGGACTTTCTGATAGGTACCTTGGTATTGACCATCAACCTGCATTGGGTAGCCGAAGACTCCTGGATGTTTGGTGAGGTCGTTTGCAGGTTGTGGTCAACTTTGGATTACTCTGCAACCTACATGTCCACAGTGATAATCATGCTGATAAGTCTCGATCGGTTTTTACTGATGTCTCAGAAAACACGGTATCGTACTGTTTGGACTCGTAAGAGAGTTACCATCATCATCTTGGTGTCTTGGTCATGTAGCATCGCTATCTATTTCTGTGCCGCATTCGCGATGAGCGGTGCAGACCTTGTCGATTTCCAAGACGAATGCGAACTGGAAATTGTGTATCTTTTGCCTTTCACAATCGGTACTCTGATCTTCGAATTTGGGATTCCATTGCCGATCATCGTGTGGCTGAATGTATCAGTGTATTATCAAATTCATCAACGATCAAAGAATCTCCGAAGGTTCAAGACCAATCTCGGTTTGCCTTCAACGGAGCCACGCAATGGTAATGAGAGTCAGACGCACCTTGAGGTGCGTAGTATGTCACATGAAGCAGATCCTTCTGATCTTCCTTCTGTCTCGAATGTGAACACGGATCGATGGGCAGAACCTGTGCTAGCAGTCATGTCCAGCCGCAAGAATCGATCATTGCGTTCCTTTCTCATCCCTGGTGTGAACAATCCTTCAACCTCCCAAGTTCAGAATGTGCCTAATCCCGGAAAGCAACGCGTGACGACATATCAGCAACATAAGCGTGTATTCACCCGTCACAAGAAAGCAGCTTTGACCCTGTCCATCCTGGTGGGAACGTTCCTTGTCTGCTGGCTGCCATTCGAGATCGTCAGCATCCTACAGGCGATGTGTGGTGATGATGAATGCTTCTCAGAGACTACATGGGAGGTTGTCAATGGTCTACTGTGGGGTAACTCTGCACTCAATCCCATCCTCTATGGCCTTACTAACCCGACCTTGAGGAGGTACATGATTAACTTTGGTGGATGTCAACAACGCTGTCGTCGACCCATCGTGAGAGTTGGACCTGTCGTTTCATGAGAGGAACTCTGTGACATTATGTCTGCACACTTTACTAATGTCAATTACGTATAGTATTCAGTGGTATACAATCATGTACTATAAATTACTTTGAAGGCATTGACACCGCTTGATTTTCGTCCATTAACGGTATTGTCATCATTTATACGAAATCTCTACTGATGTATAATCACAAAAATATTTGTTATAATGGATGATGATTGCACGATTTATTAGAATTAAGTTATCAATTGTGTTTTAAGTCCTATCAGTGACACTCGTGGCCATCATTTCCATTTTCGGTACATAACCGCCATCAGATTGACACATATTTTACTTCAAGTGCTAACAAACTAATTGTAAAATAAAATGCTTTGGTAGCACCATGCATGTTCAACCGGTTAAAATTCGTTGGCATTACGATAGAGTTGTATTTCATGAAATGAAATGTTTGCAAAACTTATCAATTTTCACCCATCAGCTAACGATGAAATGAAATTAAGTTACGTAGTGGATCTATAAATGGCAATTTCGTGACAAGAATAAATAAATTTACTTATTATGAGATGAATGAAGGGGTGGTTAATTCCGTTCGTGAAGACATCTCTTCGTACGGGGGATTTAATGAATACAACTATGTATTCACTAATCATGTCTACGCAACTGGTCATTTCTATATAAGCACTTGTTTGATATATAAATTATTCGAGATAGTTTAACTGTTTTTCTTCGTTATGAGGAAGATCTGCCTCCCCACATCACACAATCGACTGTAATTACAATTTAAAGGAAAAGACCAACCTGCTATTAAGTTGGTTTTAAGGTTAGTTTGAGCTAAATCCGATTGAAAATAAGACATTTATGAATGTTTGATGTTGCGATCAAACAAACACAAAATGACAACTCTTCGACTTATCTTGTGAGGTTCCCTCCCATTCGCCCTGTACTAAAATAAATTCAGAAACAGAATGTACAATCATACATGCACCCTAAATATGATGATTGCAAATACGTTTCTATACAACCCCAGTATGAAACAAACCTTTTCCGTCATTTCCCCCCAACCAGGAAAATGACAATTTATGACATTTCTATGCAAAGAAAATCTGAGAGGACCTCGCAAGATTCGTCACAGTGTTACCAATTTGTGTTTCACTGATGACAACTTTTGATCTAAACTTGCACCAATTTGTTTTTTCTCATTTTCTGCTGTTATCAATACCAGATAGTGATTAGGGTGGACTTTCTCATTAAAAAGTAGGGCCATCATGAATGCATGTTCATGGTCCATTTTGAATGGGGGGAAGTGTTAGGATCAAAATGTCAAATACGCCTCCCCAAATTGTCATATCTTTAAATTTACCAGCAAGGTAAGCGAATTATCGATAGGCATATGTTTAATTTGCCGATGATTATATGGAGTGGAAAATTAATTGGTAATTATTGACAGAAATTTGAATGGGAATGTCACCCCCCCCCCCCCCCCCCCCCCCCCCAAAAAAAAAAAATATATATATATATAAGCAAGTTTAGTGAAACTGCAATTTCTGACAGTGCTCAACTGTAGGAGCAAATGTAGATATAGGAGTTGGAAGGTTACACTTTATTGGTACGAGTTATACAGACTGTTTCGCCAGAAGGTTCATCAGTAACTAAATACATAATACAATCATGGCGAAGTTAAAAACACTCATGTGCAGTCAGGCAAGAATACAAAAGAGACACAAATAATACCCAAGTAAGGGCGACCGCAATAATACAATAGTGGAATTAAGTGGTTTAAGGGTAAGGGGAAAGGTCATGGTGGTACGGGGGGGGGGGGAGGGGTTTAACCATATTCAGAGAGTAGAAACTTTCTCTTATGTTTACATGTGGAGACATAAGAGAAAGTTTCTACTCTCTGAATATGGTTAAACCCCTCCCCCCCGTACCACCATGACCTTTCCCCTTACCCTTAAACCACTTAATTCCACTATTGTATTATTGCGTTCGCCCTTACTTGGGTATTATTTGTGTCTCTTTTGTATTCTTGCCTGACTGCACATGAGTGTTTTTAACTTCGCCATGATTGTATTATGTATTTAGTTACTGATGAACCTTCTGGCGAAACAGTCTGTATAACTCGTACCAATAAAGTGTAACCTTCCAACTCCTATATCTATATTTATATATATATATATTTATATATATATATATAGGACACAAGGTATTTGATGCAATTTTATGCAATTTTATGCAATCATTTGATGCAATTTTATGCACCGACGCAGAACCATTTATTTTTACATTATATATATATATATATATATATATATATATATACAGTGTGACCCAGAAAAAAACGAAACCGAGAATTATCGATGTTTTATCATAACTTAATCACAATTATAATTAATAAATGACACATATTTGTAAAGCTTAGATCCTCCTTTTTCATTTGATGCAACTCATATGATGCATATTTCGCGCATGAGTGATTAGAAGCAATTTGAAAGCAGGAAACCAAAAAGTCATTTGGCAGGCGGTATTTCAATTTCGAAGAAAAATTCACATTCCTAGAAAGTTTATTTTTTGCCCTTTCATAATATGACACCTCAATCAGGAAAAATGAGCAAGGAATAACAAAGTTATGTTTGTTTAAAGTGATGCTTGCATTTCCATAATTTGATTTTAAAAGTTCATTTTCACTGGCTGCCTGCCGTAGCAACAAGCAGAATTGACAAAAGACTTAACTCCGTTTCATTGAAAATCAGCCATGCATGAAGTCTTTCGTCTATGTCTGATCGTCAACGAAACGTAGTTAAGTCTTTTGTCAATTCTGCTTGTTGCTACGGCAGGCAGCCAGTGAAAACGAATTCATTTAATCAAATCATGGAAATTAAAAAAACAGAACTTTGTTATTCCTTGCTCATTTTTCCTGATTCAGGTGTCATATGAAAGACCAGAAAATGAACTTTCTAGAAATGTGAATTATTCTTCGAAATTCAGATACCACGCGCCAAATGACTTTATTCATTATAATTGTGATTAAGTAATGATAAAACATGGATAATTCTCGGTTTCGTTTTTTCTGGGTCGCACTGTATATAAAGTAATAATAATAATTGGCGATTCGGGCTGGGGCTCCGAGTTTTTTTAAGCTAAACAGGATCATATATAGGTCGTATGCCTCTGGACAGGCGCGTACGCAGGGAAGGGGGAGGGGGGTTAACCACCCCCCTGGTAATTTGGTAATTTTTATGTGTGCATTTTTGAGGAAAACCCCCACCCCCCCCCCCTTTGTTTTTGTTTTTTATTTTTTGTTTTTGTTATTAAAAAATAAAAAATAAAAATAATAATAATAACAATTATGCCAATAGCTGACCTAAAACAGGTGACCTTACCCCCCCCCCCCCCCCAACGAAGAAAAATGTAAATTTTTCAAATTTCGAGACCCCCCCCCCCCCCGGCCCGATTTCAAAATGTTAACTCCCCCCCCCCCCCCTCCCCTTGAAAAAATCCTGCGTACGCCAATGCCTCTGGATATGGAATCCACGCCCCAGAAACGAATATACATTGATTATAGACGCTATTTACATTCGTAGCAGTTTCTTTGTATTGCAAATTGATTCAATTTGCATGACGCCATTAACGGCTTAAAACTAAATCGTGCGACAAACATGCATGCTCCCTACTTACACTGTAGCACTCATCTATCTTTGCAATATTTGCAGTACGTACATGTCTGTAACCGTTCTTATCTTGTATCGTTCGTTGGTGAGCATTCAGTCGGTTAATATTGTTAAAATCTTGTCCGTCCGTGAATTTGAACATTTTACAGAATTAAATTTAAAAGGTTACCATGGCAATCAGATCATATCATTTTCATCAACTTTTCTTTTATGATCTTCAACAAATTTAAATTAAAAAAAAAAACAAGCAGGTTATTACAATTAACTACCTATTTCTTATAGGCGTTCTAACTTTTACTTTTAAAATATAAATCTCTCAAAATAATCTAATCTTAGAAGAAAAGTATTAACTTAAGTCTGGACAAAGCTAGAACAAAATTGATTAACGTTAATTCAGTGTGGCAAAGTATTTAGCCATGTGTACATGCGCCTGACAGTATGGTCGGGATACGAATGGTCAGGACTTGAATTCAGGTTTTGTAGAATTAATATTGTGTGTATAACCGTTGTTTGTGAAACGATGTTCACATAATTCCACCCAGTACAACAACTGGGAGGTTTTTTTTATCACAAGGTATTAGGTAATCATGGAAAAAGTCTCATTATTTTCATCGCTCTACCAAACTTATATTTTTCACCAAAAAAAAAAATATTCTTATAGTTTATTTATGTTTGCAATCCAATTATTTCCGAGGGCATTCCTAAAATGTATATGATACTCTGACATTTCCTACATTATAAATTGGCGGATCCACAAGGAGTGACTTCATAAAAGCAAAAAAGTGGGCTTATCACATTTTCAGAGGAATGAATATCTAGCTCAAAAATCTGATAAACGAAAGAAAATATTTCTCCCACTCTCAGCCATGACGTATCAAGCAAAGTTTGACCAGGAAGAGGGGCGGGGGGGGGGGAGGGGGGCTATGCCACTGGTTTTAACTTACATCCCTAAGCCTAAGTCCTCAGTCACATCGCAATACCGACTACAAACAGACCTATTCGGGGCCATTCGGAGTAACGTAATTTTTGTTCGGTTTGTAGTCGGTCTGTAGATGGTCTGGTGTCGGTTACGTCGGTGTGACTGCGGTATAAATGCATTGTTGTTATACATTTACCTGTTGTACTTGTTGTTAAGAGAGGAAAATGTGATGGCACTTGAAACCTACAAAGCCCATATGGAAGGCTGAAATGGCGAAAGTTTTTGCACAAAATAAACATAAGTGGTACAAGCTATGTTGTCTTTACTTGTTTCATTAATTGTAGTGATATCATTTTTATGCAAGACAATTACAGATGTTCTTGTTACAGCATTTTTTTTAAATCTTTGCATTTTGTATCATTTTAAAGCATGTTTATTTTCCTTGCAATAATGTCTTAAGTTCAATTTGATAAAGCATTAGTGAAATGAGTATTACTCTAGTATGCGGGGAGGGGGGGGGGGGGTCGAAGGGGTAACAAATAAAAAAAAAAAGATTTTCAATGCATTGCTATCAAGTTGTTAGAAATACTGTAAATACTCAGATGAATTATGTTTGATAATTGTTTATTTCTGGATCATAAGCCACGAATGACTGATAAAATTACAATTAAGCATAATATCTCACAATGCATTGGAAGAATCCTTTTTTTTAATTCAACGAATTTTAAGAAATTTCTCATTTTTAGCAGTTGCACGCAGAAATCCAATCCAATCCAATTTCCTTACCGATTTTAAAGAATAAATTCAACTCTCTATCTGTATTTTGATCATAGATAGCTGATGAAACTGAAACATCGTTATGATTCACAGAAGTAATAATGTCAAAGCATTTCCAATTGCTTCATAACAATATCCCTTTGCTAACAAGACTGTTCCATGGCGAATATACTGATTGAAGGCGATCCTTTATGAGAGCTAATATTTTTCACTAGTAAGGAGCACGTATTCGGTGACATAATTATGTCGTACGGAACGGAATATATCATCTTTTCCATTACAGGTAACAAGAATTAAGTTCAGCATCACCCCCACCTAGGTATCAAAGCAGATTTTCAAATTGGAGTACATGGGACTTTCCAAAGATTGACTATCAATCGATGATGTTCAGCGACGTGCAGTCATCCACCTCTTGGTACTCCAGAAGGAGGAGCTGAAGAATATTCATGAGGGGCGGGTGTGAACATGAGAGGACAATGCTTACCCCAACAAAGAAATGAATAGTTCTCTCCAAAGCTGATCGGGAGAACGTTGATGACGACCAACGCAGTAGTCGCCCATCGACTTGAGTAACGTGTTGATTAAAACGTTAACATCGAACGCGAACTTATGAGTTCAAATTAAAATGTTATCTCCACTTTTCCTTATTATTTTGTTAGGGTGCAACATATATATATATATATTTCATAAGTGAAGAAAAAACGAAACAACGATAGGAGATACAAAATATACAATTTTCGGCTTTAAGCCTTTGTCAATTAACGACAAATTCATTCAAAACTAGCGTTCTTTAAAACAAATTCTTCAATACATATACATGTATATACCAGCATAAAGCCAGGATGATACACTTTTGCTCTTATTCACTTCGTAATAGGATATGGATTATGTCGATTGAAGCGGAATTCAATTTATTAAATATATTTTTCATGATTACTGCATATTCGACCCCTGAGGTGTGATGATTAACGATGCATGTCGGTCGTCCAACGGCCTGGAGTAAATAATGAGGAGAGCTGCTATTCACTCAGTCGATGAAATTTGATATAATTACAATCAGCTCTCTGCATGTTATTGGTTTTTAGAAATTGAAGTAGAGTTAAATGGGGAATAACTGGAGGTAACAATGATAATCATGATAAAAGCACGCGTGCATGGTTTATTAACAAGTCAAGAATAATAAAGGTATGGACATACTGAGACATTTAGCGGAAAATCGTCATCCATGTGGTGGAAATGTTACATCTCTCAAAAAATCCAAGAGATATGGGATAGGGTGTGGGGTATAAAGAGAAACAAATATTGAAAGCATCCCAGATAATGTAATCACAATGTAGGTTTTTTTTAAACCAATTTCTACAAAGTTGTATATTTTCGCTTTGAGATTTTCCTTTTTAGGTGCCCTTTTTCAGAAAGTGCCCTATTTTGTTGCCTCCCCTCCCCTACTTTGGAAGTCGCTCCGCCGCCGCTGGCTTCGGTGTCAACTCTGTATTATGGTCATCACTCTTTTTGCAAAGCTTCAGCTGAACTTTGGAACAAACTACCTTTACATGTCAAAAACTGTCACACTGTCAACCAATTCAAAACTTGTCTTAAGACACATTTATTCACATTGCTGTTGGTGATTAACTTATTCTGTTCACATTAATATATATTTCATAATCAGTGGCGTACGTATAATTTTTAAAGGGGGTGGGTGTTTGTATTTTGATGGGAGCAAAGCGACATTGGGGGGCTTTCATTTTCGTTGGGGCACAAGGAAAAACGATTTTTTTTTTTTTTTTTTTTTTTTTTTTTTTTTTTTTTTTTTTTTTTTTTTTTTTCTTCTCTTCCAGTGGTCGTGGTAGCTGAAAGAAGCATAACGAAATATCATTACTTTGTTTTCCACTGCGTCAATTTTGTAAAGTTTCATATTTAATTTCAACCAGCGCAGATGAAATTGAAATAGTTTATTGACAGCTACCGGGGAAATTGAAAGCTTTATCTTGGCAACATACACTTTTACACTCAAGGGTCGACAGTGCTTTTCTATAATCCTACTTCTGGGGCGAAATCTTGAATTTTCAGGGGGGTAAAAAGTGCCCTTCTAGAGCCAAAATTGCCACATTCCGTTACTAAAAGTGGCCAGTCAGGAGCGGAATTATAATTTCTTCAAGAAGGCAAAATTGTCCAATTCGAGGGGCAAAGTACCATTATTCAAATAAATTTCCATGCCTGTCAACCAGCACGTGGCTATTTAGCGTGTGTTTTTTCCACTGTGGCAATTTGTTTACGATTCATTTTACAGTGTGAACATTGACAATATTATGAATGAATTTGGTTACCTCAAGTCTTCCATCAGAGAAACATGCACGTTTTCGCTCAAGGAAACGATTTCTAGAGCAGATACTTTTCTACTTAGTTACAGAGAAGGACAAAGGCGCCCTTTTATGACCATATTTGCCCTATTCGGTGGCTCGTCTGAGAAAACATTATCATTTTAAAGTGGCATGAAGTGCTCTTCTATAGAGAGGAAAGTGCCCCGTCATGGTCATGAGCCATTATCGAGCCAATATCGCGTCAGTTCAATGAAAATACTTCTTTCTCAGAATCAGACATTTTTTTTAAAATATATAATTTGGTCTTAAGGAAAAGGAAGAGACAGGATTTCCAACAAATATGTAGATGTGAATGCTCGGGAAGAGAGGGGGGATTTGTTGAGCTTTGGAATGAAGGGGGGGGGGGGAGGGGATATGTAAGTTCGTATATGTGTCTGAGTATGTGAGCGTGTGTGGTGTGTCTGTCTGTCTGTAGGTAACTCTTTGATTTATAATATTCGTTCAGTATAATTAATTTGAAAACATCATGTACTGTGTATTAAACTATCTTATGTAATTTTTGAGAGATGTACAGTTTTTTTATATTTTGATATTATGTAAATCAATGAAGCTGTATGTTTGTTTGTTATATATTTTGTACTGAATGAATACAATAAAACTATGCTTCAAAAAAAAAAAAAAAAAAAGTTTCCCCGTCAGGGTAAAGAGAAAACCTTTTTAAAGGGCAAGATCGAGTGTCCTTCTAGAGTCGAAATTGCCCAATGCAGTTATATAAAGTGCCCCGTCATGGTCGAAAAGCAATTTTTCAATTCTAGCAAAGTGCCCCTCTAAAAAACGATATTGCGTTATTTCCAGGGACGAAATCTCCATTATCAAGGGAACAAAATTGCTCTTTTGGGGTTACTCGAAGGAAGGGTTGAGTCCTGGAAAGGGTCAGAAAGATCAATTAATCTACGGTAATTGAGAAATTAGATTGAAGTATTATAAGATAAAAATATGTAAAATTACACTTTCAAAACAATTCAACCTAAAACTGCACAAATCCAGTTTTTAGCCACGTAGTATGTTTTCATGGTGGCCCACCAACATTACCCCCCTCATATGGGTTTTTTGTTGAGAGAAAACACAGCAGTAAATCATAATTTTACCCAAAAAAAACAATATTGATTAATCTTTGTGTAATTAAAAATAGGTTGAAAGATAAATTTGATAATTTCCTGACCCTTCCCAAAACTCAAAATCAAGCATGTGTATTGTAAATTGTAGGTTTATTTGTAATTTTTTGTTTAATGTATAATTTTTTGTCATTGATTATGTTTGTTATATAGGGCTTCAAGCATGGGTGTCGATCCCGGGGGGGGGGGGGAATGGGGGGGGGGGGATATATCCCCCCAATATTTCAGGTGGGGGGGGGGATGGCCTGTACAATCATCCCCCCCCCCCCAATAATTCACCATCAAAACAAAAAAAAAAAGAGAAAAATTAATGATGAGAGCCCGATGAAAGTAGTTAATGGTTATTACTCGCAAGATGACCATCAATATACACATTTTGCTATCTCATTTTCATAATACATACATATATAAATAGAAAACGAAGTAAATGAGACGACCGTATATGAGGGAAGTATAAATTTAATTCTCGCTCATACGGCTTCATCAGGAATTGATGAATTTATTCAATTTATTCAATCAACAGCATCATAGAAATGCAGTGCGCCAAATGCAAAGCCGCAGCGTTAAAAAGCAACGAGCTAAGTAAATGTTAAGCGCAAAAGTGCAAAAAAGCAGAAGAGAGTGGGAGAGAGAGATAATGAGAGACAGAGAGGATACAGGCCCGTAGCCAGGGGGTGGAGGGGGCGGTCGCCCCCCCCCCCCCAAAAAAAAAAGAGAGAGAGAGAGAAAGAGGATAGGAAGATGACGTAGGAAGAAAAAGGATTAAGAGTCGAGAACGGTACAACGAATCGTCTTCTTTCTCTAATAATTTAATGAAACGTCGAAGCTTCCGCGCTTCGCGCGGGAAGGGGGGGGGGGGGACTGAATTCAGCAAGGATTAAGAGTCGAGAATGGTACAACGAATCGTCTTTTTTCTCTAATAATTTAATAAAACGTCAAAGCTTCCGCGCTTCGCGCGGGAAGGGGGGGGGGGAGAAACTGAATTCAGCAAGGATTAAGAGTCGAGAATGGTACAACGAATCGTCTTCTTTCTCTAATAATTTATTAAAACGTCAAAGCTTCCGCGCTTCGCGCGGGAAGGGGGGGGGGGGGGGGGAGAAACTGAATTCAGCAAGGATTAAGAGTCGAGAATGGTATAACGAATCGTCTTCTTTCTCTAATAATTTAATGAAACGTTAAAGCTTCCCCGCTTTGCGCGGAAAGGGGGGGGGGGGGAACTGAATTCAGACAAGGATTAAGAGTCGAGAATGGTACGGGAAGGGGGAAACTTTCCCTCCCTGCACCCACCCCCTAGGAGGTACTCACTACCGCCCCACCCAAAATAAAATCCTGCCTATATGCTTGAGAGGATAAAAACCCTGGTAGCAAGCCCAAGTGGGACTCACATGGGGGGTCCCATATTCTCTAAAATGTTATCTTTATTGAGGGTGACTTGAAAAAGTTAATAACTTGGAAGGGAGGGGTGCAACCTGCCACACGCCTCTACCTCTTGGTTGCTTTGATCTATTGCCGAAAATATTTTGGCACCTATCATCCTCTCCCAACCGAGGATACAAATCGACACCCTTGGCTTAAAGACAGCGCTTTCCAACGAATCGGTGGAAAGCGCTTATTAAGCACCGGTTTATCATTATTGTCAGGTAAGGCCTAATCAGGCATATTACGTATTAGCGAATACACACGCTTTTAAGGTGACTTTCAAATTCTAAGGAATTATGCAAAATCGTCTTCTTTCTCTAATAATTTAATGAAACGTCCAAGCTTCCGCGCTTCGCGCGGGAAGGAGGGGGGGGGGAAACTGAATTCAGCAAGGATTAAGAGTCGAGAATGGTACAACGAATCGTCTTCTTTCTCTAATAATTTAATGAAACGTCAAAGCTTCCGCGCTTTGCGCGGGAAGGGGGGGGGGACTGAATTCAGACAAGGATTAAGAGTCGAGATTGGTACAACGAATCGTCTTCTTTCTCTAATAATTTAATGAAACGTCGAAGCTTCAGCGCTTCGCGCGGGAAGGGGGGAACTGAATTCAGCAAGGATTAAGAGTCGAGAATAGTACAAGAATCGTCTTCTTTCTCTAATAATTTAATGAAATGTCAAAGCTTCCGCGCTTCGCGCGGAGAGGGGGAACTGAATTCAGACAAGGATTAAGAGTCGAGAATGGTACAACGAATCGTCTTCTTTCTCTAATAATTTAATGAAACGTCAAAGCTTCCGCGCTTCGCGCGGGAAGGGGGGGGGGGGGGGAATGAATTCAGCAAGGATTAAGAGTCGAGAATGGTACAACGAATCGTCTTCTTTCTCTAATAATTTAATGAAACGTTAAAGCTTCCGCGCTTTGCGCGGAAAGGGGGGGGGGAAACTGAATTCAGACAAGGATTAAGAGTCGAGAATGGTACAACGAATCGTCTTCTTTCTAATAATTTAATGAAACCTCAAAGCTTCCGCGCTTTGCGCGGGAAGGGGGGGAACTGAATTCAGACAATAATTAAGAGTCGAGAATATTACAACGAATCGTCTTCTTTCTTTAATAATTTAATGAAACGTCAAAGCTTCCGCGCTTTGCGTGGGAACGGGGGGGGGGAGGGGGACTGAATTTAGACAAGGATTAAGAGTCGAGAATGGTACAACGAATCGTCTTCTTTCTGTAATAATTTAATGAAACGTTAAAGCTTCCGCGCTTTGCGCGGAAAGGGGGGGGGGAACTGAATTCAGACAAGGATTAAGAGTCGATAATGGTACAACGAATCGTCTACTTTCTTTAATAATTTAATGAAACGTCAAAGCTTCCGTGCTTCGTGCGGGAAGGGGGAACTGAATTCAGCAAGGATTAAGAGTCGAGAATGGTACAAGAATCGTCTTCTTTCTCTAATAATTTAATGAAATGTCAAAGCTTCTGCGCTTCGCGCGGGAAGGGGGGAACTGAATTCAGCAAGGATTAAGAGTCGAGAATGGTACAAGAATCGTCTTCTTTCACTTATAATTTAATGAAATGTCAAAGCTTCCGCGCTTCGCGCGGAGGGAGGGGGGGGGGGGAACTGAATTCAGACAAGAATTAAGAGTCGAGAATGGTACAACGAATCGTCTTCTTTCTTTAATAATTTAATGAAACGTCAAAGCTTCCGCGCTTTGCGTGGGAACGGGGGGGGGGGGGGGAACTGAATTCAGACAAGGATTAAGAGTCAATAATGGTACAACGAATCATCTACTTTCTTTAATAATTTAATGAAACGTCAAAGCTTCCGTGCTTCGTGCAGGAAGGGGGAACTGAATTCAGCAAGGATTAAGAGTCGAGAATGGTACAAGAATCGTCTTTTTTTCCCTAATAATTTAATGAAATGTCAAAGCTTCCGCGCTTCGCGCGGGAGGGGGGGGGGGGGGGGGGGAACTGAATTCAGACAAGGATTAAGAGTCGAGAATGGTACAACCAATCGTCTTCTTTCTTTAATAATTTAATGAAACGTCAGTGCTTCGCGGGAAAGGGGAAACTTTCCCTCCCTGCACCCACCCCCTAGGAGGTGCTCACTACCGCCCCACCCTAAAATAAAATCCTGCCTATATGCTTGAGAGGATAAAAACCCTGGTAGCACGCCCACGTGGGACTCACATGGGTCCCATATTCTCTAAAATGTTATCTTTATTGAGGGTGACTTGAAAAAAGTTAATAACTTGGAAGGGAGGGGGTGCAACCTGCCACACGCCTCTACCTCTTGGTTGCTTTGATCTATTGCCGAAAATATTTCGGCACCTATCATCCTCCCCAACTGAGGATACAAATCGACACCCTTGGCTTAAAGACAGCGCTTTCCATCGAATCGGTGGAAAGTGCTTATTAAGCACCGGTTTATCATTATTGTCATGTAAGGCCTAATCAGCCATATTACGTATTAGCGAATACACACGCTTTTAAGGGACTTTCAAATTCTAAGGAATTATGCAAGATCTGTACCAGAATAGTAATTGTGGTTGAATTCTCCAGGTTTATAAGATATCTGGGGGAGGTGAGCTTGAATGCCCCCTTCTCTCTTTCTCTTTCTCTCTCTCTCTCTCTCTCTCTCTCATTCTCAAAATGAAATATTTCGTCCGTTAATATTCTTCCTATATTAAACAAGTGAATTATGTAATAATTCTCGGTTTTATCGTAAACGGTGCAAATAAAGTGATCGTTCTAAAAAAAAATCGTCACAAACCCCCTAATGGAAATATTCCAGCGATTTCTCAAAGTGTATTGTTTCAGTCAATTGACTAATGGCCAGGAACAATCATCGATTTAGTACCTATAACAGTGATTTGCTCATTTAATTGACCGTGAACTGACATGATCATTGCCAGTAATGAAAGGTACTTGCGATATCTCCCAACCGCCCACTCTCTTTTTCCTTCTCTTCCTGTAAATCGCTGCTCCCCTTTTCTCTCCTCATATTCTTATTATGATATATGTACTCCTCTCTCTCCCTCTCCCTATCTCTCTCTCTCTCTCTCTTTCCATTCTACAAATACTCCCCTTTCTACAAATAATACGGTCATGTAATGGTGTAATACTAATGTGTGTCAGATATCATGCATTCTCATTCCCCTGGCCGTCTTGCACGATAATATTCTTATAGGGGTATAATTTTCTTTTAGTATGGAAAAGAAGACTTTCTGGTTATTGTAATTGACTTTATCTTCTCCTTTTCCGGGCATTCATGTGACCCATTCAAACCATTGTTTTGTTATTTCTTGATTTAAAAAAAAAAGAAAAGAAAGAAAAGTAATATAGTGCTATTACAAATTATCATGATTATCGTCATAGTAATAATACCTGTTGACATTTATTTTAATTATTTTTGTATTTGTTTTAGGCTGGACAATCAATGTTTAATAGGTCTAAGTCAATTTCTCTGTGACTATACTCATACCTGGTTAGGGGCAGACAATATACACAGTACACGAAGGACAGCAATTCATTTCAAGATTTTTTTTCTTCAAGATTTATTCATTCCATTCAATAAAAAACATATATGTATATAAAAGATAACAAAAGTTTAAATAAAAAAGAGAAAAAAATACAAGTTATACAAACATAATTACATTCACTTCTTTTTCAGTCCGAATGGGAGAGAGAGAGAAAGAGAAGAAAAAATTAGAGCCAGAAAGAGACAAGTGAAGAGAATCCAATACACCCCATTAATCAAATAAAGTATGATAATCTCAATCCACATATTTACAATTAATTCAATGATGATGTAAGGGAAAGGGTTCCAAAGCACAATATTTCAATGGCTTCCTCAGAAAAGAAAATAGGGACCTCAACTCTTGATGACAAATGTTGTGTACTTGCACATTCAAACAAAGCTTTCATCTTACCTGTTGTACATATCAATTACATGTGGTAACCAGTTAACCATGGACTAGCTCCCAGTTCCTTGTTTCTATGGTGAATAATGAAGCAAAATGTCACTAGTCATGTGACAAGTCGGTTGGCTCCAACTAGAATGAGAAGTCTTAAATTTGTGTTTGTGTCAAGCATTATAAAAATGTGGCAGTGTACTTTATTTGATGTTTGTGGTAGATGTTTGTGTGTGTGTGAGTGGTGGGGTGGATGTTGGTGTGTGTCAGGGTAGGGTGTGTGTGTGTGTGGGTGAGCTTGTGTGTGGGTGGTAATTTCACAATTTAAAATACCCCTCCGAGGTCTTGAATGGTGCACATTAATGGTTTTAAGGT
This sequence comes from Strongylocentrotus purpuratus, assembly GCF_000002235.5. NCBI lineage: Eukaryota > Metazoa > Echinodermata > Echinoidea > Camarodonta > Strongylocentrotidae > Strongylocentrotus > Strongylocentrotus purpuratus. The sequence continues at coordinate 33,257,679 of NW_022145611.1, read as the reverse complement.
GTAATCAGTTTTATTTGGCGCCCATATTGGATTTTCGTTTTTTTCGGAAAAAAATCCTTCAGGTCATACGTCTGGTACTGATCGTTTTTGGAATCAGCACCAATGAATTGACAAGAGATCATTAAATAAGCTATCAAATGGCCATAGAATAAGTTTTTTTCATGATTTGGCGGCCATCTTGACGGCCATTTGAATTTTTCGCATTTTGTGAGAAATGTTCAAGGTTTCACGTTTGGCACTCATCGGATTCGGAATTAGCGCCCTCGAATTGACAAAAAAAAAAAAAAAAAACCTGATAAATGACTGTACAATACATATTTTCATAAATTGGCGGCCATTTTGAATTTTCGCATCTTACGAAAAATGCTCAAGGTTTCGCGTCTGGCACTCATCGGATTAGGAATCAGCACCCTCGAATTGACAACATTCCATCAAAAAACATTGTGTATAATCATAACAAAGCAAGGTTCGGGCCTTTCCTATGGGGCCTTGCCTAGACTACAATGTGCTTACAATGAACTTGTAAACAAAGTAAAGTATTCTGCATAATCTTTTTTTTTCTTTCTTCCTATAATTAAACCAACTCTGACCGTCGGCATTCATAATCCCCTATACACGTGAAAAACTACAGGAAACATTATATAAATGAAAATGCTAGAAGGAACAAGGTCCAATGAGATGCAGAGTGAAAGTAGTAGAAAATATATTTATTAACAACGCTTCATGGGATACATAAGAAGCATGGTTTAAACTTCACAAGCGCTTTCGATTTATTCTCATCAGGTGAAGTGAGCGTTTCATTCATTCATGGCTATATCTGATGATCCATAATTTTGACAGCCTAACATACATATATATATACAAATAGATAATTGGGAAGTCCCATCTTGTAACCAATACATTATTTTGTCCGGAAAAACAATTGTGCACATTTTACTTTCTACCGAAGATATGAATAATAGAAAAATAGCATGGTTACTCAGTTTTGGATAGGAGTAGTGAATCAAGGAGAATAATTTGATTCGAAATAGATGAGAAGTGAGAGAAAGCGAGAGAGAGAGAGAGGGAGAGAGAGAAAGGGGGGGGGGGGGGGAAGCTAGACCGGGGCGGTAGGGTTTCATCTCGTCATGGCCTTCGCGTGTATCTCTTGAGGCTATCCAAGTGTGGGCAAATCCATTAAGCCTGCTGAACTGATTAATTAGTGTGTTTTAATAGTAAAATCATTGGTAATATACTAACATCGAGTCTATCGGCATAGATGCTACGCTTTCGAAAATTAAAACAAAAATTGATTTCTCTAAGCATAATGACATTGTATGCCTTTTTTAAAATTTTAAATCTTATCTCACCCATTACAATGTCCATGTATATTTGGAGATTCACGACGATTTGTTTGGGGAAAAGAGGTAATAATCTAAATATTTTGGAAGTATATAAATTCAACCATACATGTTTTGGCATGATGGCATGAATTTAAAAGAAAATTATGTCAATTGGGGTAGTATGCATTACTATGAAATCTCATATCGAAAAATCGAGTTTCAGAATGTGGTTAGACCAAGTACGTCAAACCTATACTATATATTATATATGCAAACACGAGTAAAGGGGTGGTCATCCTGGAATAAGGCTGGAGAACGGGGTAAAAATTCAACCCGGATAATTTCCAGGTAGAATCTTTTCCCTGTAAATCTTTTTTGAAATCCATCCGTTGCTGCAAAACTGTGGAACCAACTACCTACTGCTGTGCAGACGGCCTCATCTGTTTACCAGTTCAAGAAACTACTCAAGTCACATCTATTCTGCTAGAAATTACTTATTACCAGCCTACATATACTTTACTGATCTCTGAGATGTGTCTAACTTTTGTTTTAAGTGGCCCAAACATTGTGGAGTGTGTGTGCAGCGCTTTGTAACTGCAAGGAAAAGGCGCTATATCAAATATCTTTTGAATTGGATTGGATATAAAATATTGAATTCACAGTCATAACTTTAAAAAATCACTATGTTAAACTTGGATTAAAACGATACAGCGTTTGTAAATCAAAGTAATGGGGTTGTAGTTTGTTTGTTTTGTGGATGTTTTCATGATTTAATGGGATTCGACGACACTTTCCTTTGGTTTCCCTTCACAACATTAAATACGTTCATTCAATAAAGATGTGACAAAAAAATTCATCTCGATCCGAAAACATGGAAAGTGTATCACATTTCATTAACAAAATGTCAAAAAGAGGGACTAATGATGACTCTATTAAAGACCAATTTTTAACTGGACTAGATCTCATATGGTAAATGCTAACTTTAAATGCGAGGAGTATCTAACAATAACAAGTTATAATAATGGGTGCAGGCGTCTTTCTACTCAAACCAGAATGATTAAAATCATGCGATAAAGATGTAAAGAAAAATATCTCATCTTGATCCGATAACATGGAAAGTGTATTAAATTTCATCAACAACTACACAAAGAGGGATTAATGATGTATTCGAGGCCAACTTTGAACTAGACTAGATCTCATGTGGTAAATGCTCACTTTAATGCGAGGAGTAACTAATAATGACGAGTTATAATGAGGGGTGCAGGCGTCTTTCTACTCAAATCGGAATCATTATAACATTAATGACAGGAATGACATTGATCAGACCTCAAACAATATTATCTCAAGTTATAATGATGAAGAGGTATGTGGTCGTTCAAAGCGTCAGTAAATGTCATAGATAATTATCTTTCAGAATGACGAAGATGAGCATCGGTTCGATATTTTAAAAACCTGGGAGAGGGCACTTAATGAATGCAAATAAGTTTTGTTCATTCACCTGAGGTGGGGTCCAGGTATGCAGTCTGTATATCCGTTTATAATATATCCCGTCCGTATATCCGTCTATAATATATTATTATTATTATTATTATTATTATTATTGTTATTTATTTGGCACTTCAAAAGAAACAAAATTAGTAAACAATATACAATGCTTATGAGGGGCCGTATAAGCGATTGAGTGAGAAATAAACAGTTCGGACTGCTGAAACTCTGTATTCTAAATTAAGCACCAGGCTGTACTGCAAACAATAATGCCTTTTGAATATATTTTTCTCGCGAGGGGAACGGGGAAAGAGCTCCCTCTTTTTGTACAGAACACATGGCTCCCCTCTCCCCCACCCGCGGTTTCGAGGGTTTTGTAGCAGAGAGTTTGTATTTAAAAACTCAGATCATTGCAAGTTGCTTTTTTAACAGAACTATCAAAAACGAATCGATATACTACAAAGTTGTGTCTTGTAAAGGGGAAAAAAGCAATTTAGCCCCCCCCCCCCTTTGGTAGAGAGAATCCTCTGCCACCTCATTTGGCGCATCTGGAAGAAAGGGTCCATAATATTCGAGGGAGCGTACTCGACCCGAGATAGAAAATTTAGATTTTTGTTGATGTTGACACTAAGTAATTTAGATAATCCTTCGTATTCTCATACAGCACTTTTCCAGTTACAACGCGGTTACGATATTACTACCCCGGTCATTGGATTCTGTTACGATTCTGAATATAACAGTGCACACTCTCCACTCCCTTGGGGAGCATTTAATAATGTCGTAAGTTTTTGTTGGGCAAAAGTAAAAATGTCCCAAACCCTTATGTGTATTTAGGCTTTTGATGGGTAGGAGGCAGGAACAAAACCCCACCCCCCCCCCCCACACACACACACATACACCACAGAGGTAAAGTCTGCCCCCTCGCTTCCGGTGTATTTTGGAGTCAGAATTTCTACATTGTAAACATAATTACTAAATTATATAGGAGAGTGTAGCGAACAATAAGTGAGAAATTTTCGGCTTTGGAATGGTTTAAATTTTTTTTTTTTTAAATTTTTAATTTTTTTTAAATTTTAATTTTTTTTTTTTTTTTTAAATTTTTTTTTTTTTGGGGGGGGGGGGGGCTGGTGCAATAAATTTAGAGCACTTATAATTATGCTGATGAAGCTTTATTGCAAAATATTCATTGTCTGGTTCAGGGTAATAATTTCCACAACCATTTTATAAATGTAAGAATTTGCCCCCTTGCTTCCCATGCCTTTGTGTAGACAGGATTTTTACAGACATAACTGCTTTTATTAATATTGAAGGGAGCAGAGCCACCGAGTGAGAAATTTTTATTTTAGATTGCTAAAATTTTGCATTTTCGAGCATTTGAATGTTTGTAGTACATCGTTGTATTATTGCCTCATTATAAAATGTTGTTACTAGAACAACTCCCAACAACATGTGCGTGTACGTGTAGTACAATCTCCATAGACGGTCTAATAGAATATCTATTGGTAAAAATCTTGCCACTCCCTGCAGGTAAATCACGTCTCTACAGGCCGTATAGTCTATCTGATTCGTGTCACCGTGACTACACGAGGCCTACTTTTATCCTTATTACTTCCCTCCCACGTCCCTGCTTCCTGCATGTCAATTCAGACATATTAATTAGAGCATGAGTACAAAACATTTGCATCACATAAAATCAAAGTAGAGAAATCTGCTACCTGACTGCAGGCCTGGTTGCTTAGTCAGGAAACCAGGTATGCAAGTCAGGTAGACACCAAACAAAAGCTACAAAGCATTTCAATACAAATTCATGACTGTATGCCTGGATGGTAAGTCAGGAAACCAGGTATGCAAGTCAGGCAGACATCAAACAAAACCTTCAAAGTCATTTCATTACAATGGCACCACTTAATAGGGAAGCTTTGCTATTCAATTATGTTATCAATAGGTTGCACCGGGTAAATAATCCCCGGATATAATCATATTATTTAATGCGAGAGTTTCAATGCTTTAAAAAAGACAATGTACTATCAGTGTACGATGCAAAATACGATACAGAGTGTAATAGCACTAATAAAACACCATAACGGGGTACTGACATTTCTTTATTTCTTTTTCAGGCTGTTAATTAAAGCCTCGATAGGCAGTGGGTTTCCAACATAGCACCAAGGACCACTTTAAAAAAATAGCAAATTCAATTAAGTTATAACAGCGGAGCTGTTTCAGCACTCTATTTAATTCAGCAGGGAATATTTTGTCACTACATGCGAGGATTACCAAAGGGGTAAAAAAAAAAAAAAAGCATTTGTGACATTGCAACAATGACCGCACTATTTTTATGCATTTTCCTTATAGGTACAGGGGAGGCTCTCTCGATCCTTGTCTGGGAGGACAATCACTATCAATATCCCTACAGAAAAAGAGCAGGCTGGAGCTGTATAATGTCATTTACGGAGAGTACAACAACTTCAAGATAGTTCAAAATAATGCTGGGAAATGAAAATTAAAATAACACCGTTTTAAAACCAGTAGGATACGCATGAAGTTAAAACATTTAGGGATTGGGTACAAACGCAATCGGGTACTTGTTGTTAAAGTAGATATTCATTGATTTAAAAAAAAAAACTAACTCTAATTTCATTATTACAAAGTTGAAACTTTGATTCGACATTGAAGGTTATCAAAATTCAATGCAAGAAACATTCGAAGTAATGATTATTATAAATTACAAAACGCTTAAATGCAGCCCCGGCATAGCACCTGAAGAGCTCTCCGAACGCTGCTGAAATGTGTAAGATTACAGGATTGACATGATTTGCACAAGCAGACGATTTCCCATGACATCTCACAGATTTTCAGTGCCTGTTTTTTCATCTTCTGTTGAGTTTTTTCTTACTTCACTACCGTCAGGCTAAATGTATAATCTATTGCTTCACTCTAAACCCCGCGCATGTTTTTATTTTGATGACAAATGCAGCGATAAAAAAATAAAGGAATCTGTCGCTTGTAAACGAAATAAGACGCCATTGTATATTCAGCTGCACACACCGCGGTATGTTCGGCGTTTCAAGAGGGAACAAATGCCGTCCTTAATATCATTCCCGGGTTTTTTTTTCAATTTGAAAGTCTGGTTTCTTTGATTGTTAATTAACCCCTATCCTGTTTATCTACAAACAAAAGATTTTAGTAGTCAGAATCGGTTTCATATCCCTTTTGAATGGTTTGAAATGCCATCACATTTATATACAATAACTCATTATAATTTGAGAAATAATAGCTTTGCAATAATGTTCATTCCTTATGGGATGTCGTCTGCTTGGGCAGTATTGGTCCATTATGTGACGTCATTAAAATATCGTGTTTTTTTCTGGCGAATCTCTCGTATATCCCAGATGATATGGAGGTGGTTGTATTTGTATTTTTATAAATCACCCGATATGTAGTTGACCGGATGGCCATCTGTTAGCTTACCAGTTTCTAGTGATACATTAGCTGACATATTTGTGATTTTCTTTGAATTTCCACTTTAAGGGTCCCTTTGAGCCCTGAGGGGTGCAGGCGTCTTTCTACTCAAATCGGAATCATTATAACATTAATGACAGGAATGACATTGATCAGACCTCAAACAATATTATCTCAAGTTATAATGATGAAGAGACACATGTGGTCGTTAAAAGCGTCAGTAAATGTCACAGATAATCATCCTTCAGAATGACGAAGATGAGCATCGGTTCGATAATTTAAAAACCTGGGAGAGGGCACTTAATGAATGCAAATAAGTTTTGTTCATTCACCTGAGGTGAGGTCCAGGTATGCAGTTTGTATATCCGTTTATAATATATCCCGTCCGTATATCCGTCTATAATATATTATTATTATTATTATTATTATTATTGTTATTTATTTGGCACTTTCAAAAGAAACAAAATCAGTAAACAATATACAATGCTTATGAGGGGCCGTATAAGCGATTTAGTGAGAAAAAAACAGTTCGGACTGCTGAAACTCTGTATTCTAAATTAAGCACCAGGCTGTACTGCAAACAATGATGCCTTTTGAATATATTTTTCTCGCGAGGGGAACGGGGAAAGAGCTCCCTCTGTTTGTACAGAACACATGGCTCCCCTCTCCCCCACCCGCGTTTTCGAGGGTTTTGTAGTAGAGAGTTTGTATTTAAAAACGAATCGATATACTACAAAGTTGTGTCTTGTAAAGTGGAAAAGCAATTTAGCCACCCCTTGGTAGAGAGAATCCTCTGCCACCTCATTTGGCGCATCTGGAAGAAAGGGTCCATAATATAGTCGAGGGAGCGTACTCGACCCGAGATAGAAAATTTAGATTTTTGTTGATGTTGACACTAAGTATTTTAGATAATCTTTTGTATGGTTATATTGACAAATAAAATTGATAACAATAATATTAATACCTGTTTCTCATACAACACTTTTCAAGTTACAACGCGGTTACGATATTACTACCCCGGTCATTGGATTCTGTTACGATTCTGAATATTACAGTGCACACTCTTCATTCATTTAATAATGTCGTAAGTTTTTGTTGGGCAGAAGTAAAAGTGTCCCCAACCCTTATGTGTAAAGAGATTAGGCTTTTGATGGGTAGGAGGCAGGAACAATATCCCCCCCCCCCCACACACACACACATACACCGCAGAGGTAAAGTCTGCCCCCTCGCTTCCGGTGTATTTTGGAGACAGAATTTCTACATTGTAAACATACTTTTACTAAATTATGTAGGGGAGTGTAGCGAGCAATAAGTGGGATTTTTTTTTTTTTTTTTTTTTTTGGGGGGGGGGGATGATGCAATAAATTTAGAGCACTTATAATTATGCTGATGAAGCTTTATTGCAAAATATTCATTGTCTGGGGCAGGGTAATAACTTCCACAACCATTTTATAAATGTAAGAATTTGCCCCCTTGCTTCCCATGCCTTTGTGTAGACAGGATTTTTACAGACATAACTGCTTTTATTAATATTGAAGGGAGCAGAGCCACCGAGTGAGAAATTTTTATTTTAGAATGCTAAAAGTTTGCATTTTTGAGCACTTTAATATTTATAGTACATCATTGTATTATTGCCTCATTATAAATTGTATTACTAGAAATACATGTGTAGCTGTTTGGACCAAACTTTCCAACATCATGTGCGTGCAGTACAATCTCCACAGGCGGTCTAAGAGAATATCTATTGGTAATCTTGCCACTCCCTGCAGGTAAATCCTTCTCTACAGGCTGTATAGTCTATCTGCTTTGTGTCACCGTGACTACACGATCGAGGCCTACTTTTATCCTTACTTCCTGCCTGTCAATCCAGACATAATTAGAGCATGAGTACAAACATTTGCATCACTTACAATTAAAGGTTGAGAAACCTGCTACCTAGCTGCCTGCATGCCTGGTTGGTTAGTCAGGGAACCAGGTATGCAAGTCATGCAGGCAGACATCTAATAACTTAAATAAAAGCTACAAATCACTTCAATACAATCTACTTCCTGACTGCATGTCTGGAAACTCTGGATGCTAAGTCAGGGAACCAGGTATGCAAGTCAGGCAAACATCAAACAAAAGCTTCAATGTCATTTCATTAAAAATTGGGAAGCTTTGCTATTCAATATTATGTTATCAATAGGTTGCACCGGGTATATAACCCCCGGATATAATCATATTTTTTATGCGAGAGTTTCAATGCTTTAAAAAGACAGTGTACTATGCAAAATACGATACACAGTGTAACAGCACTAATAAAACATGGTGATGGGGTACAGATCTTTATTTCTTTTTCAGGCTGAATCGATAGGCAGTGGGTTTCCGACATAGCACCAAGGAACATTAAAAAAATTAAGCTATAAAAGCGGAGCTGGTTCAGCACTCTATTTAATTCAGCAGGGAATGCATGCGAGGATTACCAAAGGGGTAAAAAAAAAAAAATCTTGACATTGCAACAATGACCGCATTATTGTGATGCATTGTACAGGAGAGGCTAGCTCTCTCCTTGTCTGGGAGGACAAGCAGTTTCAATATCCCTACAGGAAAAGAAAAGGATGGGGCTGTACTTGATGTCATTTACGGAGAGGACAACAACTCCAAGACAGTTGAAAATAATGCTGGGAAATGAAAATTAAAATGATACCGTTTTAAAAACAGTAGGCTTATAATAGGATACACATTAAAACATTTAGGAATTGGGTGAAACGCAATCGGGTACCACTACGCTGTCGGGGCTGGCTCCACTATCATTTTTGTATTTGTCAAAAATCCCTTTGAGGAATGACCACCCCCAAGGCTCCCGGATATTTTTTCTACGCTGCCCCCACCCCCCTTGGCAATAGCCCCCCCCCCCTTTTTTTTCGAGAAAGCCATTCACATATTGTACTTCGGACCCTTTTCCCTTACACATCGACAACAACAACAATAATAATTATATATAACTCAAAAATTTGAAGAAAAAAAATAGTTGTTTTATATAAGGATTTCCCGCCCAAATATTTGAATTAATTTTAACTTTGATTGAGTTTCGCATTATACTAGGTTTTATTTGATTAACTGTTTTGGATTCCCTGCACTTGACTTTTCTCTCTCTCCTTCTCTCTCTCTCTCTCTCTCTCTCTCTCAGCCTGAAAAAGTATTGAATGAAGACTGTTTCATGGATAAAACAGAATTGCTATCCTTTGTACTTATATGTTCCCCGGATACGTTCACGTTGTTCATAAGTTTATTGTAGGTCTATCAGTTAGAACAATATACTTTTTCAGTCTACTTTGTCGGCGCCTCATAGATCAGTGATCATGCATTGAGGGCATCGAAATCCAAGTTAGAGTTCGTTGATTGAGGGCAGGAGGAGGGTAACACCCAGTTTAGCTGAATAGCCAATCAAAAGGCGTGCAGTTAATATCCGTGGGCTTTTCAAATACCTGTACACAAGTTGACATCGCAAACACCAATGTCTGAAAATGACGTTTTCTTGGGAATTAGACAATGTGGACGCCTTGCAATGTGTCGTAAAACGCGATCTGAAATGTTCAGGTATCCGAATATCGAAGAAGAAGGACACACACAGAAATCACCAAGCACAAGTAAGTTGTAAATAGTGATGTATTTAAAATGATTGTGTGATTCTTGTGAGAGCGTGGTCCCAAGTGTAGAAATCCACGTGAGTACGAATACGAAATTCTGTTGCTGCGTGCGTGCTTCAGAAGTTCAGTGAAACCGTGGCGCGCTGCCGCGTGATTTCCATGTCATGATGTAGATCTAGGCCTAGGCCTAGACCTTCTAGGCCTAGATGTAGAGTGTGTTGTTGTTGTGTCTTAATTGCAGTGCTGTAGTTGTCTGACTTGTTATGTCTGGGCATGGATGGTGATATCATTGGTAGCATTATCTCGAAAATAGTAGTCTAGATAGACGTCAGGCCTACGGAATTTCAGAAGTAGGCTACACTAACGGCGAACGCCAAACGGTGCTTATCCAAAATTTGACCCGTAACTCCTGCGTGGAGATACCCTAGCCCTAGTAGGCCTAGTCCCTACCAAAACATAGACTAGACCCTCTACTAAAAATGTAGTAAATATTCACTAAATCATGTCCAAATAAAGATCATGAGTTAAAAGTCGTTATGTTTAATATTACTAGATCTACATGTATGATGTAGTCTAGTCTACTAGATCTAGACCTACTTGTTTCGTGTCAATTTTCTTGTTTTTTAACTTTGGAGTATTTTTTGGAAAAACACTGATATTAGTAGACTTTTTCACAGGTTTCACGGCAAACCGCTGCACAATACAACTTACAAGTGCATACTGATGGTGGGTTGTGGGCGAGCGCGCGCCTGAGCTGAAGTAGCTACCGTAACATTATTACGGTAGATAACTTCACACAGGCGCCGCTCGCCCTCAACCCATCAGTATGTACTTGTATTGTGCAGCGGTTTGCCATGAAACCTGTGAAAAAGTGTTTACTAATATCAACGTTTTTTTGAAAAATATTCCAAAAATGACAAGAATTGACACGAAACAGGTAATAAACATTTATAACGACTTTTAACTCATGATCTTTATTTGGACATTTAATGAATATTTACATTTTGGGTATGTTTTGGTAGGGTATCTCCACGCCGCTGTTACGGGTCAAATTTTGGATAGGCTTCTGAACAAGTGCCACACTAACAGTAACGACACAATCCTTGTCATTTGACAATTAATATCCTCTTTCTTTGACTTTGGACTTTAAATCAAGTAGATCTAGACCTACTTTAGCTGGCGTTGGCACCGCGCTGGTGCTAATTCAACCTTCCAGAACATCCTAAAAATGCTCTAAAACTGCCCAAGCAGCCCAACAATACCTTCTTGATCATTTGATGCAGAATAACAAGTTCAGGGTCAACTCTGAAGATCAGGTTGAATTTTAAGCGTTTTTTCTGAACAATTTAATCCTAAACATTTCTAACCGTATCGTATGTATAATGTACGTACACAGCAACCAAGAAGATGGAGGTTTTGCGATATGCTAGACACAAGTATAGTAGATCCATAGTAATGAGTGGATAACCATCGTCTTTCCAGGGTATAATCTCGATACCTCCGCTTCTCAGTCGCTGTACATACGTACACAACGCTATATTGCATTGTCCTGAAAAAATACCTAAAAATCAACCAAATGAGCGTAAGAGCTGCAAAGTTGACCTTGGACTAATTATTCTGCACCGAGAAGGGATTGTTGATCATTTTAATTTGTAGTATCTCTTATTCTCTTTTAATCATTTCATTTTAAGTACATTCTAGGATGTTCTAAAAGTTGGACTAATTTGGGCACACTTGTGGACTAGCGCCCTTTGGCTTTGCTAAACTAGTCAGTCTAGAGAGTTAAACTTGAAATTTGAATAATGTCATACTCATCATATCACTATTTTAAAATGTACCCTTTTAATTTCATGGTGAAGAAAGAAGTAAAATAACAAAAAATAGAAAATAGACATACCAGTATTAAATCAGTTCTGTACTTTCATGTAAGTGCAGCATGCATGGTAAAACTAATAGTACATGTAGACCAAATCATGTTCCGTTATTATTCTGTATTGAAATTTTTTGCATGAGTCATGGTCATACTCAGTGGATCTATTCGTATAGGACTCATATTTAATTCTTTTATTTTTCAGAAACTTAAGATAATTCAGCATTTGAATGTTTTGTAAAAGCGTTGTCTCTACAGTACACTAGTTTAGGAGGATCTATGCAAATATTTTCCTCTTATTCAAGTCATACATCCCTGGTCATATGCCCGTTACTGTTACGGTGGTCAAAACAAATTCATCAAATGAAATTTAACACGTTTCTCATTATTTTCTCTCTTTTTTAGGATATGCATGCATCTCCCTTGTTTGGTAAGGCATTACAGTCTTATGAGCTGGTAAGAGATGAGGACTCAAGATGTCATGTGCCCAGGTAAGGAAGACATTGAATAAACAATACATGTTGGCTAATTTTGTAAATCAATGAATAATGATAATAGATCTTGATGTGTAATGTTCATTGTATGTATTACAACTGTACCTGTATTATAATATAAAATGTACCGGTAGTCATTGAAGCTTTGGATTGCGTGATTCTTGTTTACAGGTTCTTATTGGAGTGTACAAAGTTTCTTGACAGTCATCTGGACATGGAAGGCATATTCCGTATCTCAGGTTCCAAATCCAGACAACGAGAGCTACAGGTAAGCATCTATACATGTAGTTGAACTTTGTGCTTTAAAAAAAAAAAAAATGTATAACAGAATTATTATTTCTGTGTGGTAAATGGGTATATACCAGTACATATATGTCACTTAGTTCAGGCTACAAATTAAAGTGTTCTTTTCACCATCTGCTCCAGTTAAACTGATTACCGGTGTGACTTCCAAAACACCTCGACACCATCGATGACAGAACTTGACAAACCATGAAGATACCGTGCAAACAATGCAGGTTCAATCTGCAATTTAATGTAAACATATAAACATTTGTTTAGTCATATGTCGCCATTATAACTCATTTATCATGAAATGATACCCTTTTAGATGTAATAAACTTCACCTCAGTGAAATACAATACTGCAACCCTAGTTCAATTGTTTGTATTAATTCCTATTGTTATTTGCTTAAACCAAGATAAATTGTCATACAATTTGGTCTATAATACTCTGTGGGTCTTTCCACACTTGTTACAATTAAATAAACCATTAAATTCCTTCATCGTATATGAACTGAATAGATTGTGATTAATGTAGAAGTCTACAGGCCTATACCTTCATAATCACAACCTTGACATAACAAATCAAATCATGCACTGCACCAATGTTTCTAGTGCTGCATGATAGTAATTTTGTCTCTCTTTGTAGAGAGCATGCACACTCATTATAATCCAGCTGAGCTACAAACTCCATAATATGCCTCTTATAATTTCATATCGTTCATCTTTACTTTGATAGCTAAACAATACCTAAACGTAAATGCCCACATACGCCTGATTCATTATCAAAGTACATTACACGTACTGACAAGTACATTACATAATACATGCACACAAACCCGTGCACTTTCACATACACGTGCACTTTCACATACACGTGTACTCTCGGCCTTTCATTTATAAGGCATCACAAATGTCACTTAAATCTCATAATTTATAAAGCCAATAGGCTAGAAAGATACATTAAGACTTTAACTTCAAGATAACATGCATAGTTTACTCACATCATTGGGCTTGTATCGAAATTAGACAAATATCAATGGCATCTCCGGTTAACATAACCTTTCCGAAACATGGAAATTAGCAGCACGCCTAACAGCGCCTCCAAGCGGCCAAATCAATACTAGCTTCTTAATTATCGCTAGTGACGTCACAGTCTTGCCTAAATCTAACCAAAAGGGCTTTCTACACACGACATCCCGGTCCCCTAAATGTGAAGCTTTACTGAACATTTAAACTAACATTCACTACGTGCACTGTATTACATTTACTTAACTCAACTTCATCAAAAAAGTGACAAGATCCCTTTAACTAAACAACAAAGTTGTCAATTTGCAAGAAATTGTTCTAAATTTTCTATACAAATTTACCTGAAATAACATTTAACCTATAATCTTAATTTTAAGAATTATAGCATCACAACAACAACCACATGTAGATACTTGTACATGTATATTGTTTTAAACCAATATTCAACCATTATGCAAATTTATGCAAATTATGCAAATTATGCAAATTATGCAAATTTGCAGTTAAACCAAAACACATCATTGTTAATCTAGCTAAACCACTGCCAATAACAGTTGGTAGCAATACCTGAATTAAACATATCTTTTAACTCTTTCTATACCGGTGTGGTAAAAAACAAATATGCATTTGTTGGCATTAAACTTGGTCAACCACAAATTAAGTTTGTTTACTTCCTTGTGACAAACTTGAATATACTTATTGGTAGATCACTCTTAACGTCTCCAATAAACACTTCACTTTGTTTCAATCAAACTTTGAACATACATGTAATTGTCCTTTATGACCTTATGCCATTCCTCTAGCAATAAATTGAGTCATTGTCCTTCCATCTGCTATGTATTAACACATCTTCTTTACCACTGGAAGCCTTTACAAACTCAACATACATGTACTGTATACCAAATTACTAATGCAATGTATTCCAAAACATGCTATATGAAAAAATAATGAAATCATCCTTGCTACAACCCCTTAACATTCTCTGTGTTCGGTCTTAACAGACTGAAATTAGCAAACATGTAAACACCTATTTTTTCTTATTGCTAATTTTTTTTAACAATTTGGCATTCTGCTACACTGTATTTCCAACAAAGGTATTCAAACTTTGACAAATAAGTCAACACTAGATATTAACCAGAATTCTCCAGAAAATTTATCTGCTAAACCTTGCATATATAATTTGTCCAGATTATAAACAAAGCTAACATGCACCAGCATGCATTAACACCTATACTGTTCCTGTGGGATAAAGGCATTTAAATATTGAATTTTACAAGAAAAATGAAAATTTAGCATTGAAAGTGACATTTATGACAATAAATAAGCTGAATATGACTGTCAGTCCATGAGTCTTTGAGTCCTTTCAATTTTCAGTCTTTAGAGTTAATCAGTTTCTTGTCAAACGTGGCTGGAATATCTCTCAGTTCCATTCAGTTGTTTAAATAAACTTCTGTAGATCAATTTTCGTCGAATTACTATGCTAGTGAACCCGCTCAAATGAATCATCTTGTCGTTGCGCGACTCCACATTCCCTTTCCAAAAATGATAAGGCACAATAAAAAGAATCAAATTGGTATTCCTTTTATCACAATCCTACATCAATATATTTGATAATTTCCTATCTCTCAAATTCAGAAATCTCTCCAAAGTAGTTTAAACGTCGGCTTCCAAAACCAAACACAATTTGGAGATTGGTCTCACAAGCACGCTATTCTTTGTCTTGACTTCAACGCTACGGACAAAACCTCCTTTGTCAGGCATCGTCTTGAGAACCCTACCCAACTGCCACAAATTCCGCGGGGCGTTATTATTGACCACAAGCACAACATCACCGACTTGAACATTTCGACGCGATGCTACCCATTTCTCCCTCTCCTGTAGTTGTGGTAGGTACTCCCTTATCCAGCGCTTCCAGAAGAGATCAGCCATGTATTGCACTTGACGCCACCTTCTTCTAGCGTATGTATCAGACTCTTCAGTCATCGTTGGAGGTAGATGTGGTTTCCTATTCAGCAGGAGCAGGTGATTTGGAGTCAATGCCTCTACGTCGCTGGCGTCATCAGAAACCTTGGTGATGGGCCTATTGTTGATGATGCCTTCTACTTCGCACAGTAGCGTATTCAAACTTTCGTCTGCGAGTGTTTGCTGCTTCGTCAGAGCGAGGATCAATTTCCTCACCGTCCCAATCTGTCTCTCCCAGACTCCGCCAAAATGTGACGCTCCAGGTGGATTAAATGTCCACTTTATGTTCCTCTGGAGTAGTTCTTCATTCAACTGGGCTTTATTCCACCCTTCTATCTCTCGTCTCAATTCCAACTTTGCTCCGACGAGGTTGGTCCCATTGTCTGATCTGATTTCCTTGACATTGCCTCTGCGAGCTATGAAGCGTCGTATTGCATCTATACAAGAGTCTGTGCTCAATGAATAAGCCATTTCAATATGAACAGCTCGTATGGCAAGGCAAGTGAATATCACTCCATAGCGTTTGACGATACTCCGACCTCTCTTTACTTCGATAGGCCCAAAGTAGTCCATGCCTACTCTCGTAAATGGTGGTTCATCAGGAACCAGTCTATCCTTGGGCAGGTCAGCCATTTTCTGTTGCATTACTTTTGCCCTCTGCCGCCTGCATGCAACACATCTCCCCATCATCTTTCTGATAGCCGTTCCAGCACCTGGCAACCAGTATCTTTCACGAAGAGTTGACAACACGTGGCTCCTGCCACTATGTCCCGTCTTCTCATGTACCTCTCTCAACATTAGCTCCGCCACGAGGCTTTTCTTTGGAATAATGATAGGATGTTTCGCCTCGAGTGGTAGCGCTGACCTACTCAACCTTCCTCCAACTCGAATCAGACCTCCTTCTATCTTAGGGTCTAACTTGTATAAACTGCTGGCTTTCTTTACACCATCTGCACCAGTTAGTGCATCCATTTCCTCTCTAAAGAAGCAAGATTGTTCATACTGGAGAATTTTCTGCTCTGCATACTTCATCTCTTCATACGTGATCCTCTTAGAGATCACCTCTGTTTCAACTTTCAACTGTGACTCTCTCTTGGTTCTCAGCCACTTAATGAATCTCCACATCCAGCATACAGCCCTCTTGAGCTTAAACCACGATGAATAGTGGTTAATCATCCTGTCTAAGGCTTTCTCATTACCCGTTTCTGTGCTGAATGAACTTGTATCTTCCTTGGGCAACTTGATTTCTGGATCAGTATCTGAAAGCTCTCCCACTATAAATGGATCAGTAGGCCAGTTCTCCTTTCCTTGCAGCAAGAATTTAGGACCGTGCACCCATCGCTGGTTGGTTTTCAGCTCCTCAGCAGTCAGCCCTCTAGACACGTCGTCTGCTGGATTGGATTTTGAATCCACATAATGCCACTGTTCTGGGCTGGATTTATTTCTGATTGCTGCAACTCTATTAGCCACGAAAGTCCGGAACCGCCTTTCCTCATTTGTTATGTATCGTATGACGATTGTGCTATCTGTCCAGAAATGAGAACTTCCCACTAGCACATTCAGTTCTTGTCTTAGAAAGGCGTCCAGTCTTACACTGATTGCTGCTGCAGACAGCTCTAGACGTGGAATCGTCATTTTCTTGATTGGTGAAAGGCGAGACTTTGACATCAACAGCTCACTGTGCACCTGACCATTTTCAGCTTTCAATACTAGATATGATGCTGCCCCATATGCTACTTCAGAAGCATCAGAAAAATGGTGCAATTCATACTCCACCACTTCAGGGAATTCATGGGGTCTTATGCATCTGTTCACTGCAAACTGTTCTATTTCTGGTAGTTCACTGAGCCACACCATCCACTTCTGCTTGTAGACTTCAGGAATAGGATCATCCCATGCAAGTCCCTTTTGACACAGTTCTTGCAAGATCAACTTCCCTCTTACGACGAATGGGCTTGCAAATCCTAACGGGTCATACATCGATGAAACAACACTCAGCAATCCCCGTCTCGTGAGAGGCTTGTCCTTCGGTGAAATCTTGAACCCGAGACTATCTGCCTCAACATTCCAGCTGATACCTAGAGCTCGATCAACTGGGAGGGCATCATGATTCAAGTCGACTCCAGTCAACTCCTTGGCTCTTTCCTCAACAGGTATTGAGTGTAGCACGGTGGGACTGTTACTCAACCATTTCGTTAGCCTGAATCCCCCTTTTCTGAGTAGTTCCCTGAGTTGTGCTGCCAATTTAATGGCCCTTTCTTCACTATCTGTTGACACAAGGCAATCGTCAACGTAGAAGTTTTCGCGAACAGTCTTTACAGTGTCAGCCTCGTAATCCTGCTGATTATCAACCGCAGTCTGACGAAGGGCAAAACTGCAAGCACTGGGACTCCATGTCCCACCGAAAAGGTGTACACACATGCGATAAACCTGACACTGTTTTGACAAATCTCCCGACGGCCACCACAGGAATCGCAGCACATCTCTCTCAAATGACGGTACTCTGACTTGATGAAACATCGCCTCTATGTCAGCTGTTAATGCGATACGGTCCTTTCTGAATCTAAGGAGTACTCCTGTCAGTTTGTTGGTAAGATCAGGACCCTGCAATACAGCATCATTGAGAGCTACTCCTTTACACTTAGCTGCACAGTCGAAGACTATGCGTACCTTTCCTGGTTTCTTGGGATTGATAACAGGATGGTGAGGAAGATACCATTTCTCTTGTCTGTCCTGAATCTGGACTTCAGTTGTTTTGTCTACACGTACTTCCTCAGCATATCCTTTCTCCAAAAGGCTGGACATCCCTTCCTTGTATTTACCCATAAGGTAATCATCCTTGCTGAGTTTCCTCCTCAGTGACTCTAATCGCTGTTCTGCCATGTAGCGATTCTCAGGCAAATTTGGGTTCTCTTCTCTAAAGGGAATAGGCAGTTGATAGTGACCGTTGTCCATGCTAATCTCTTTCTTCCAGAACTCAGATACCTTCTTGTCATTTATTGACATTCCTCTATTATCATCATACAGGTATTCCATTCCTTCTAGCTTCCAGAATTTCTTCACCTGTTCCTCCAAACCAGCATTACTATCGTCTGAGATAAAGCTTGTTGAGACTTGGATATTATCTCGACCTTCTCTGTCTCCTAGGGGTCCATTCAATGTCCATCCTAGAACTGTCCTTACAGCATAGATCTCTCCAGGTCTACCTGCCTTTACCTCAAGGGGCATCAACGCCTCAGGAACATCTTGCCCTATCAGCAATGTGACCTGGCTTCTACTGACGACTGGAAGATTAAGACCTTGTAAATGTGGAGTCTTAGCTAGATCTGCCTCTTCTGCCATATTAGCTATGCTGATATTCAAACTGGGACGTGTGTGAACCTCCACGTCAAGCTCAGATTGTGTGGCAAGTCCCATGACTTTGATGTTTACTGCTTCACATCTTAACCGGCTATTCCTTTTCTCCAAGGTAGAGACAGACAGGATCTTACTCTTGCCTTTAACCTGCAGCTCATCCACCAACTCCTTAAGGCAAAATGAATTTGTCGATCCTGAATCGAGAAGTGCAAATGTCTCTACAACTGTATCGCCATCAGCTGCTCGTACCTTCACTGGTACTATAGGAAGAGCAACTCTATACCTTCCGGCCCCCGTGGCATTACTGCTTGCATGCGAAGAGGAAGCTTCACTGCCGGAAGCTCTGTCATCAGTCTGGGTCATAGAGTTGGATTGACCACTATCTCTCTCTGCTTTCTTGGAAGAAGAATTCCTATCTCCACGGCTAAACATCATCTGCTTCCCGGTATGCAGAAACTTTGTGTGCTTCTGTTTGCAACCCTTCACTGAACAGGTCCTGTTCAAGGTGCACTTAAAGGACATATGCCCTGGCTGTAGACAATTGAAGCAGAGTCTCTGTTCACGAGCAAAGTGGAAACGTTGCTCAGGATTCATATCCTTGAACCGCTGACAACCAAACAATCCATGATCAGCATGGCAGAGAGCGCACTTCTGAGGACTGAGCGATGCCGAGAAGTTTCCTTTGGAAGAATGGTATCGGTTTGGAATCGAAACCTTATCCTTGTCTTTGGCCTTGAAACTGCGTCCTTCTTTCCATCCTCCCTGAACTAGAGCTCCGTAGACGGGATCATTGATCTCTTCAGCAGCATCGTTCACAAATCGAACAACATCAAAGATTACAGGTGACCTTCCGGTATCACGGATTCTCTTCACTTGGCCAAGCCACCGACTCCTCAACTGGTAGGGCAATCTTTCGATCAGCTTCACTAATTCTCTCTGGGTACTCAATTCCTGGAGCACACCCATTGCCTTGAGGGTCTCTGTACAGGTCTGCAGCTCATCAGCAAAATCCCGCAGCTGCTTGCAGTTGTTTAGTACAGCTGGGCCGTCCGTAACTCTCCTCAACCAGGCTTCTTCAATCTTGTGAGTGTCACCAAACCTCTCAGCAAGGAGCCCCCTAGCTCTTAGGTACCCTTGATCCGGTGACATCATCATGCAGCACTGGATGAGTTTCTTTGCTGCTCCTTCACAACAGTGAAACAGTCTCATGAGTTTTCCACTGCTGGACAATGACGTGTCCCCAATCATACAGTCATATGATTGTACAAACTCATAATATTTTAATGGGTCACCATCAAATTTCATTAGTTCGGCACTTGGCAAATTTATGGATTCAAGAAGCTGCTGTTGTTGCATTTGGCCCTGCCTCAAATGTCCTAAGATCTCGTAGTCCAAATGATCTCTGGATTCTCTGTGTGACTCATCACTGGCCTTTGGCGTTGACTCAGGTGCTCTTGATACCTCAACGTCAATGTTCTGCTTCTGAGGTGTATCCGTTGCAGGATATGGCAATGTGCTGTCATCATTGACAGACTGAGGCTTGAAGGTAACCTCATCTCCTTCACTAGCCTTCACAAGATCATCTTCATACTGGCGATAGACAAGCTCCTCTGCTTCCATTACTCTGAGCTTTGTCTTCAGCTCCAACTCAGCTTTCCTCTGCTTGAGCCTCAACTCTTCAAGCTCTAACTCCTGGTGCTGTCTAAGAGCCTCCACCTCAGCTTTGAGGACCGCCTTCTTTGCTAGTGTCTTTACTCTGGCACTGGAACTAACAGCAGTACTTCTGCCACTCTGGCTAACCGAGTCCTCCGGTTGTACTTCACTCATGATGACTGCTTGGTGACTGCTTGACGTTCTCACTTATCCAAGCTGATATTGAACTTGATGTGACTTCCAAAACACCTCGACACCATCGATGACAGAACTTGACAAACCATGAAGATACCGTGCAAACAATGCAGGTTCAATCTGCAATTTAATGTAAACATATAAACATTTGTTTAGTCATATGTCGCCATTATAACTCATTTATCATGAAATGATACCCTTTTAGATGTAATAAACTTCACCTCAGTGAAATACAATACTGCAACCCTAGTTCAATTGTTTGTATTAATTCCTATTGTTATTTGCTTAAACCAAGATAAATTGTCATACAATTTGGTCTATAATACTCTGTGGGTCTTTCCACACTTGTTACAATTAAATAAACCATTAAATTCCTTCATCGTATATGAACTGAATAGATTGTGATTAATGTAGAAGTCTACAGGCCTATACCTTCATAATCACAACCTTGACATAACAAATCAAATCATGCACTGCACCAATGTTTCTAGTGCTGCATGATAGTAATTTTGTCTCTCTTTGTAGAGAGCATGCACACTCATTATAATCCAGCTGAGCTACAAACTCCATAATATGCCTCTTATAATTTCATATCGTTCATCTTTACTTTGATAGCTAAACAATACCTAAACGTAAATGCCCACATACGCCTGATTCATTATCAAAGTACATTACACGTACTGACAAGTACATTACATAATACATGCACACAAACCCGTGCACTTTCACATACACGTGCACTTTCACATACACGTGTACTCTCGGCCTTTCATTTATAAGGCATCACAAATGTCACTTAAATCTCATAATTTATAAAGCCAATAGGCTAGAAAGATACATTAAGACTTTAACTTCAAGATAACATGCATAGTTTACTCACATCATTGGGCTTGTATCGAAATTAGACAAATATCAATGGCATCTCCGGTTAACATAACCTTTCCGAAACATGGAAATTAGCAGCACGCCTAACAGCGCCTCCAAGCGGCCAAATCAATACTAGCTTCTTAATTATCGCTAGTGACGTCACAGTCTTGCCTAAATCTAACCAAAAGGGCTTTCTACACACGACAACCGGTATTTGTTTATGAAAAATGGGTATTTCTTGTCCTGAACTTCAGAACGCTAATATTGAGAATGCTTTAGAAGTAATTTTCTCGGTAATATGTTTTAACTTTTATATTTATCTCTCTCTTATTTATCATCCGTCCTTCAGAAAAAACTAGAGAATGGTTCTTGCATTCCTGATGATGCCAATGCAGCAGATGTGTGCAGTCTCTTCAAACAGTTCTTCCACACCCTCCCTGAGCCACTCATTACACCTAAACTCCAGAGTGCCTTCTACAAGTGCTCACAGATAGAAGACATCGCAGAGCAGCGATGGGTCGTCCTCAACATCTGCCATCTCTTGCCATCACTCAACCTTCAGACCTTGCGCTTCATCGTCCTCTTCCTAAACCGTGTCGCCTCAAGGTCGGAGAAAAACCGCATGGACGTATCCAACCTTGCCAAGGTGTTCACACCTAACTTCTTCGGGACATTCACAGCCCTTGATAAGAAGAACCCAGAGAAGATGATAGGGTTACAGACAAGTATGGTTAGTTTGATGATTGAGAATGCTAGGCTAATTGGTGAGGTCCCTGAATGGATGATAGAGAAGATTGCAGGTCATAACCAATCCAGAGAGTACCTGGATCGTCTCACATCAGAGGACGAGCTGGAAAAGAGCGATGATAATCTAGAAGAGTGTGGAAGACTATCTAGACGACGTAGGAGGAAGAGTGGAACATCATTCCAAGGTACATCTTATTTTGTTTACGCTGTATTATTTGCAATTCATGTAGAGTGTAGAGACAAAGGCAATAGTACATTATGCTCAGCTGCAATTCATTCTGTTGGGCTATTTGCAACTTTGCGTGATAGCAACTTGTTTCTCAGATGAACAAAAATCATTTCTTTAACTAAATGCCATAATATGACTTTAAACAAAATGTTAAGCATTTGATTGAAGGGTTGCCTTATGCTTAAGTGAAGAACATGAATTTGATTTAGCAGTATTGATTGACTTTATATAATCATTACATAACCATACATTGTACGTACTTCAAAATATTCCCCTGTCAACTCAACTTTGTCAGAGCTGATTGCCTAGATCACATTCTGTGATGTGAAGTAGGATATTGCCAAACTAAGTGAATCATCTGTGAATTTGATTTGTGAAATAAGTAGTTCCAACATCCCCCCTATTTACTGAATATGGCAATTCCAAATTACTGGTCACTTGTCAGAGTTAATGTAAATGAAATAAGAATTAGAAATGGAAATGAAATGCATTTGGAAATTATGATTTTAGTGATATCAATTTGTGGCTTTATGTCAGGTAACTCACTCTAATATTTTCATTCCTTTCCATAGTGCTAGTGAATGGTCTTGGACACAGCTTAGGCATTCTGAAAACAGGCTCTTCAACGGAGAGCATCTTATCTACTGCTACTGATACGCATAATAGTGAGTAATACTAAGTAATTCAACTATAATATTGCCAGTTTTTATTTTGAATGTGCTAACATGCAGATGTACAACAATCATCCAAAAAGAAACTTATTAGATACCTGTTGGAATTCTACTCCATAGAAAGATGGTAATCCCCCCCCCCCCCCCTGCAATGCAGTCAGAGAAAAATTAATGAAATCTTCAAACTGAAACTGTGTTAAGTCCTGCAGGTATAACAGTATGTTGGACTACACTCGAGTGGTAAACATGCTGCACATACCCCTATAGATGGGACCACACGTACGCTTCCAAGAATGTTTCGCCATGGGTTCCTTGATGACATTGCCTTTTTTCTTTTTTTTCCCGACATGACCGTGGGACATAAAATTATGAAAAGATATTCAGAGGAAAATTTTGATGTACTTTGATTTATCAAGTACAAAAGTATTGATCTGGTGTAATGATGGAAAATATTTTCAGATTAAACAATTCAAAGAAAAGCGCTTCGTTTTGCTCGGGTCTGACATCTAACTGCAAAATTTATGAGTAAGAGTTACAGTTTAGCTGAGACTGTTTCGTAGCGGTTTAGCGTAAACAAGTTGTTTACTTTATGCAAATTAGGCTTCAAGGACAAACACTTTTGCACAGTTAATTGTTCCCATTGCTAACTTATTATAAAATTTCTTGTCATTTCAGCGGAGTCACCAAAGATCATGAAGCGGAAAGCCAGTGAAGATATCGGCAGTGCATTTACTTCCAACAAGAGGTAGGAAGAGCATTAATTTTCACCTCTCAATTTTATATCTACAATCTCTCGTCGTCCATTTTTTCTCTGAAGACAAGTAATTTTCTGTTCATTTTTGACAAAATAGCAGTGTTAAATACTCTAATTGTCTGTACCATGTTTGTTTAGGAATAATTTTTAAAATGTGAGTATTTTATAATGCGGACTCATGAACTTCAGAATTGAAGCAAAACCAATCAAAGGAAATTACAGGTCTAATTATGTAAATCTAAAATCTTAAAATTCATATTTTGTTCACTACACAGGAAAGTTTTGCTGCACAAGATGACAACAGATCCTCAGTTTAGCAAACCAGGTCTACATCTCCATAAGATTCATCATCAAGGAACACCTAATCAACATTCTCATCCAGCCCTGGGCGAAGCAGGTAAACCCTCATACACTAGCTTGGTTCAGAGTGGGCTAACAAATGCTCACCCTCTGAACTGTTCAGTCTCAATCCCTCTCATTACAGACTCGCGGCTCTGTGAAGCAGATAGTTAAAACTGATTTAATGTTCTGTCAAGGGTTAGGAATGGAATATCTGTATATGAATGATGCAAAGCACTAGTTAACAGAAAATAAATTTTTCATAGTGAAACTCAAATCGTAGGGATGAAGAGTATATTAGAATTACTCTCAAGATGATGTATCCTGAGGCGGTAGGTGTATATAACAATGACCAGTTTTAACAGAACCAACCTGTTTTTAAAAGAACTAAATTTCTAATAGAAGATATTGATGGTATATTTCTTCTTCTTTATAGTAAACTACCGGTACACAGTTTTAGGAAACAGATATATGACTATTTTTTTCTTCATTTTTTGATGCATCTTAACTCATGATCACAGATGCTGTCACAGCAGATGGCGAGACACTCTTCAGGTATGGTACGCCATCCATTGTGTATGCTGATGATTCCTTTGCTGGACACACCCCTGGCAGGCTGGCTGGGAGGGAGATGTTCTCCAAAGGACATAACAGGGGCCAGGAAACACCCAAAAGCAAACTCAAAAAATTTAAGGAACTCAGTGCAAGGAAACTAAAAAGGTAAACAAAGAATTATGAATAGAAGTTCTCTCTGATATTCCAAGCTTTCTTGGTGCTAATTTGATGAATATGTTAACTTTGTGACAATCTGTTGAATAAAATATGTGTCCAACAACAACCAAAAGTCTTGTTCTGATGTGTTCTTTAATAACATATATATAAGAGAAGTTGATGTACTAGTACTTGGTTTTTATTTGGTGTTTGAGTTGACCATATGATCAGATTCTGAAGCTGTTTTTGTCAGAATGTTTTTCTTTTGCATAAAGATGTGTCATGTGTGCTAACCGAGGAATGAAAGTTTTTACAAACATTGATGTAAAACCTGTTTTTGTTTCTCTCTCTGTTTCTTTCTCTCTCTCTCTCTCTCTCTCTCTCTTTCTTTCTAACTACACAGGAGATCTGTGGCACTCAATCTAGATGGAGAGCCATTCAGTACAAAGTCTCCTAAAGCAAGCAAGGTAAGACTTTACTTTTCCTCTGCCTTATGTGTCTAAGCATGACTTTGATTAAATGAATACCACAACTCCTTTAAACAATGAAATACCTTCATGAAAATATAACAGTAAATGTATATCAATGGTTTCATGTTGGTTTCATTAGATTTGTATGAAGGGACTTCTAGTTTGTTTACTTTTCAAAACTACATTTTGTGACTAACTTTGTGTACATTTTGTGTACAAAACACTTCCCTGTAGTATTACTGAGACATGTGTGTGGTGAATTACTTTCAGACACAAGAAAACAACAAAAAGGAAACCAAAGATGTTGGTTGGAGACTAGCTAACGCTTCACCACCAGATGGAGGCCTGGACACCATGAAGCTCTTTGAACCTCAAGTCCGACCAAGTCCAAGCTTTGACAGTCCCGGCCGGGTTCGTAGACACATCAAGACTCCTAGCTCTCCAGCCCGACTCCTGACTGGTGCTTCCCCAGCTCTTCGCCGATCTACAAGGCTCCACACATCAGATAGTGAGAATGATATTTGTGGTTCCATAAAACCTATAAGATTCTCAGCTGGGGATTCACCTAGAGTAGTGATTGTAGATACCCAAGCTAAGGCAGTAGCATCACCAAAGGTTGTGGTGGTTGACATAACTATGGTAAGTGAATCGAACCTTGCTACAGAGTATGTAAAGAAACAACAGGAGCATGCCTCCCAGTTGATTGGTAGTAAGTTGGGGAAGGAGCGAACAAGTCCATCCATCCATATTCCTGACAGCACTAGGCAGAAGATCAAAGCAGCTGAGATAGTTTATGCAACCGGAAGCTCAGCAGAAGACAAACATCTCCAGAAGATCGTAGACCAGAGTGTAAAGCACAGTTCCTCTGAAGATCGTGTCCCTGCTAAGGAAATGACACCATCTATGAGTCAGATGAGTCTATCTAGTGTGCTCTCTGGAATCAGTGTCGGTAGCCTCAAATCAGAGTTCAGTCAGTTTGGGTCAGAGGCATCCGAGAAACAACCTACAACTACCTACATGGAAACAGACATCTGTTCTCCATGTGTGTTTGAATGCAAAGATGATACCATGGTGGCCATTGAAGATCCCTCAAAAGACTGCTCTGACGGTATGACTCAAATGGAAACAGAAAACCCCCAAGATACAACGCTTGTTGCAGGAAATACACCTGTAGAAGAAACCCATTTCGATGGTAGTCAGACGACACATCCTGGGGAAAATCAACCAGAAATAAAAGACATCCAAATCTCAAAGGAAACCATGAGCAACGAGGGGCACTCCCATGTTATGTATAGACCAGACACTGGAAAGTGTACTATGTCTAAATCTGAATCAATTGATAGTGGAAAGGGTTGTTCAATGGAAGACCTCCATGTTGCCGCTATAGATGGGAAGCCAGAAAGACAGCCACCTAAGCTTCCAAGCAAGCAAGACAGCTGGGATGCCGATGTAGAGGATGAAGGTAGTGAAGAGGAAGAAGAGATGAAGAAAGAAATAGATATCAAGCATACCAAAGAATCACACATAGAACTAAAGGAGATGCAGGATCCAAGTGATACTGGTGACCAACAGGGAACTATGAACAGAGTGGCTATCGAGGAAAATTTTGAAGGAAACAAAGGAGAAGCTGATGAATTAAAAACTTACAATAGCAATGAAAGATTTGATGCAAGTGATAAGGCTAAGGTTTTAAGCTCTGCAGATGGCAAGGTTAGCAAAGATGACATATTCAAGGTGCCACACAGTGTTGATAATACTGCGAGTGAAAGTGATAAGCAGAACTTGATAAATGCTGCCCTCAAATCAGATATGAAGAAATTCAGAGGGAGTCATTCCAAGACCCTACCCATAAAGGGTGATCAGAAAGGGAGAAAGAACAAGAACTCGAGCATCGTCAAATCTAACATTCAACTCTTTAACTCATTTTCTACGAGTGATCAAAACTTCAATGTTAGTGCTCTTGGTGGTGTGAGAAAGACAAGAGCATATAGCCAAAAGGAAACGCAATCAGTCACCAAACCTCTGACACCGTTGACTAAATCAACTAGTATGGACAGTGGTATCTCTAATCTTCAGGCTGCTGGGCATCCAATGTCAACAAGAAGCAAAGACGTGGATGACTCATTCTTGACAGCTGTTGGGAGTAAAGCAACTCTGAAGGTTCTCAGTTCTTCTATGGAGAACATCTCAACACCAAAAGAAGAACATACTGCTCCAACATCCAATCAAAGCCGCCCTATTCAAAGTTCACAGTCCATGCTTGACATCAGTACCCCAGTAACCTCTGTCAACAAGCCACCTATGATACGTCATATGAGGAATGTCAGATCTATGCAGAATGTTTCCACACCCGACAACAAAGAGAACCCCTCAACTCCACCATCCATCAGAAGAAGGCGTCCCGTCTCCCAGGGCCAAAAGACGGCTTTCCAAGAGAGTGATTCATTTTCCAAACTCAAGAGAGAGAAAGCTTTCGAGGTGGAAGATGAAGCGTCCAGCGTACCTCTTGTCAAACCGCTCAGAGATAACAACTCACCACATCTGCCCAGGACCAGGAAACCAGCTCCTTTGGATCCAAGACTAGCAACACCCCTCACACCTGTCCAGCGTGCGAGACTTTGTACCCCTGGTAGTAGGAAACCAGTCGCTATCAGACACAGATCACCTGTCAAACCGGTCAAGAGACTGGTCAAGTCTCCTTCTCCTGCCAGATCCAAGGGTAGACTAACACCAGACAGGGATAACAGGACCCCTAAGAGATACCCTAGATCCCCAAGGAATCCTTTAGAGAATGCATCACCCCGTGGGAGGAGGCAAAGGAGTGCTGTTCCTGTACATGTCCAAGATGAATGGGAGCTCTAAGACACAATAGAAGAACAAATTATGTCAATTTGCATGATTGTATGTAATCTAGATATAGCATATTTAGCTTCATGCATACATATTTTTCCATTAATCTCAGAAACTATGAGACTTGTTATTAGACAAAGTTTCATTTTTTGAGGGGGCGTGGGGCTTATTACACAAACTCATGAAATTTAACATAAAATAGTGTAAGTTCTTGGTATCATTTGCAACAATCTCATCAGTACCTGTACATTTGATTGAAATAACATCTCTTGATGTCTAGTTGCTAGTGATGTGTGAAAATAAACCAATGTAAAAATTATGTTATGATTGAATATATGGTCATTGGTGCTTCAACTGCCTTACGCTCTCTGATAGATTAACAGTACTATAATTTGTGACCTAAATTGTACATTGTATAGAAGACAAATTTGTATATATCAATAATCGAATTCCATTCTGTCATCACTGTATTAGCATATATATTTTGAAGATTTTGTTCAATCAAAATGTTTTGATACTGTATGTCTTGTAAATATTGGTATACAAAAGTTTGATGTCAATCATATGCATCAGTTTCACCTAGGTGTTGAACCACCATGACATTTTATGGAGTGTGTAAGGATTTGTGGTGGAATTAATTACAGTATGTCAAATCGTGGTATAAATTGCACTTTGTGAGGACATTGATGAGGCAGATTATGAATATGGAAGGTGTGTTGAAACATTATCAGGGTTCTTAGCTTTCCATGTCAACTTTTGGTGGCCATTCAATGTAGATTGTGCAAACTTCTAATGAAACATATTATACCCATACTATGAGGTGAGAAATTTCATGTGCCACTTGGACTTCGAGGTAAGCACTTTAAATGTGATTTTATTTGGTCAATATCATCCAGGCAACCTCTTCATGTGAGCCCTGTCTGACCTATTTACTTGATTCTAGAAATAAAAATACCTGAAGAATAGGTGGTCGTAATTGTTGCAATAGACCCAAATTGAGCACTTTAGGCCGTCCCATATGAAATTCCCAAAGATTGGACTGGGATTTGAGAGATTATTTTCTGTGTGATTCTATATCTTGTTAGTTTGATGTGAGGTTTTCATGCACTTTTAGTATAGATACTTCCTTACATTTGTTAAACTTGTTCAATCAAAGTTCTCTTTGTAATGAAAATCAGCTGTAACATCTCATCACTTAATGCAGTGTTGAAGGAGATGACCTGTTTTGACAGAGTATAAATGACAGATACTAATTGGTTCTACGGCTGAGGTGAATATGTATTTACACTGACAAACAGTCGATAGAGATGGTGAAAGATGTAGAATTGTTTTATTCTCCTGATCCATCAAAATAGAGAATGCCGATTGTAAACCTTTCATTGTTTGGCTTGCCATGCTTATTTCTTGTTACAGTGTGTATTAATATTGGTCATAAGGATTAGCTTATTCCATTTACAAGAATACAGTAATTGTGTAACATACATGTATATGACATATTACTGCAGTATGGTTACTGTAGGTAGTAGGGATGAAAAAAAAATTGTATGAAAATAATGTGGATTAATTATAGTACATTGTTCATGGAACACACTATTTTCATGATGGCTTTTGTAATTATGATGCATCGATTGTAAGAAAGTTATATATGTACATGTACCATTTATTTTCATACAAGAAAATATGAAAGTTCATGTATGGAAGAAAAAAAACTGATGTTATGTATTTCACTTTATGTAGATCTGGATTTTGATTTACAAAGCTTAAAATATCTCATGTGTTACGAAACCCAAGTAAATTTAAGAAATGCATTGTATGTGCTATCAGAAATTTTAAGAAACATTGAAATAACAAGCAGCTAATACAAACTGTATATTTTAATTTTAGGGGCACAAAGTGAATTCCTTGTTTATACGGCTACTAGTGTATTTTGTACATGTACTATACAAGAATGTGGGTTAGTAAAATATAATTGATCAAAAGGTGTAAGGAACTAATGATCATTTATCAACACATGTAATTGTTTTGAAACAATATTCAGTTCACATTTTGTTAATGTTCCTATGGTAGCACATTTATATTTTGTTGCTGTGTATGTCACAATGGACAGTGTTAAAGAATCTAAAAATTACATGAATGTTTCTATTTGTTGTCCTTTCTTCATTTTTGATATAGATGTGTGCACGAGGGAAAGAACATTTTGAAACCGTTGTAGAAGAAAAGAATAGTGACAGGGATGGATATGTTTGGAAAGTCAAGAGGAAGAAAGGGGGAGGAAAGAGAATTGTATTGTAACCCAGTGATGGAAAGAAAACAGCTCACCAAATAGATAATTGAGTTTAGATGTAATTGGGGGAAATTATGGGAAGAGAGAGAGAGAGAGATGGAAGAGAGGGAGAGAGGGAAGTACCGGTAGAAGGATAGGGAGGGAGAAAGAAAGACAGAAATACATGTAAATGTAAAGATACTAAGTTGTGAAATGTGTAGAAAATGAGAAATTACAGGGTATGTGTGATAAAAGCCAGATACACAGCAAAGGAAACGCAAGAGAACGAGATAGAAAGAGATATACACATATGGAGAGAGAGATAAATTAAAGGGGAAGAAAAGTTGCACTGATATAGAAACACTGAATACATAGATGGAGAAGTCGGTTAAATTTTGTAAGTAAAGTATATACTAAATTATAATTTGATGGTGATAAACAGTCGAAACAAGAAGTCAATAAAATATCTTTAAAGTTCAAATGCAAATTGACCATCAAGCATCAATCAGAGGACCTGCATTGGATTTGGGGGTTTCATCTAACTAATGAGTGATATAAAGAGATACCAAATGAGTTGAAAGAAGTAAGAAAATCCACACTATCATTATACAATATGCATCACTACAGCTACCGAACCCTAAGCACCATTCAATGTTGACAGAAGCAATAGAGAATATGTTCACAAAGCACAAGGCAGTTTATTGAGTAGCCAATAAGAATGAACAATCACAATTACTAATGCCTTCACTGCTTAAAAGATATCACAATATTTAATTTACAGTATACATGAATAATCAAATACACATTTGTATACTATTACATGTATGTTAAAAATATAAACTGGATACTGCAGAACAACAGGGTCTTTCTAGCTCGCATTACATGTACCTTTGAAATACAATATAACATAATCATGTGTTCTAATCTTGTCAAAATGAGAGTTAGAACAGATAACGTATTGCATTGCATTATTTTACATTAGGTTATTTTACATTCACCTTTTACAGTATACAATGCATGAAATGTTTGGACTTGCGTGACTATTTAATGTTGTTCAAATTACATGAAATACTGGTAGCTGTTTGAAATGACATAATTACTTCTTTGCACATGATTCAGTAACACTCCTGCTGATTATTCTACATTAAATAGTGTGTTGAGAGTGTGTTAACTTGATTGTGTTAACTTGATTGCTTTAACACAGAGTTAGTGCCCTTCTGGCTCCAAACAGATGATATCACAGCTCAAGGCAGCCATGTTTAAAGCCCTTGCAATTTGAGTTGAAATAGTTAACTGGTTAATAATATATATTCGGCGTTTATATAGAGCTTAATACATTGACGATGTCTTTAAGCGCTTTACAAATATATTTTACACAACCATTGTCAACCTCTTCATCCATGACAAGTTGACAACATTATGTGTCATGAAAATAATTCCTTATTATCAGTAAACAAAAAAAATACAAAGTTCATTACATTTCAGGATTGCTGACTCTGCAGTAATATGTATAGAAGATATAGGGTGATACTTGATACACAACGTCTGAGTACCGGTAGATATAATGGGCAGACCTACATTTCTCAAGTAATTCATATACTGAGAAGTTCACTACATTTACACATTATGTACCCTAACCAAATTACAGCCATCTTGACTGAAAATCAGATTCTTATTGCTTTACTGATGGAAAAACCATGCATTTTCATTTATTTAATTCCTGATATGATCAATGTACTTTATTAACCCGTTTCCTGTCAAAACTAATTTTAATGTATACAGAAGCATTGAATTAGCATCATTGATCATGAGCAGGTGACTTAATTTTCAGGTTTACTAGTATTCTTGGAAACGAAAGGTTCTACTTTACAATATACTCATTTTTATCAATGTTAGAAAACAGATTTTTGCTGATAGAAACTGACAATGGAACCCCATCTTTAAAAAAAAATATAGGGATAAAGCGGTGTCTGAAAATTGCAATGTTACAAAACACATTGTAACCTCATTAATGTATGTGGAGTTGTTAACATGTAACTTATTTCACATAAGAGAGTTTACAACAAATATGGCTGGTATAGTTGGTCCATTGCTGAACAGGACAAAAACACAATGGATCACATAGAATATATGTACACATGGATTTACAGCAACATTTAGTAATACACTTACTATACAAGTTTCATATCAGATATAAATTTATACATATTAAGGATGATACAAACTACTTTCAAAATGTCTCCCTACACCACCAACCATATGAGCTAAAAAAACACATCGAAGTTAAGTCTAAAGTTGTGTTTTAAGCATT
The DNA here is from genome assembly GCF_000002235.5 of Strongylocentrotus purpuratus. Taxonomy (NCBI): domain Eukaryota; kingdom Metazoa; phylum Echinodermata; class Echinoidea; order Camarodonta; family Strongylocentrotidae; genus Strongylocentrotus; species Strongylocentrotus purpuratus. The sequence continues at coordinate 33,224,731 of NW_022145611.1, read as the reverse complement.
CTCAACTACCAACAAAGCAATTGGAATATTAACAATAGCAATGTGATAAGTTTACCTCTACAAAAAAAATAATAGCCATTGACTTGGATAGACGGCACAATTTATTATGGAAACCACTTTGGAAAATTGAAAGTCCTTGGTAAAATTTCAATTTAAACTTCTTTGCCTGCTTTTGTGAAAGAATTAAGAGAGCTCACTGTTAATCTCAAATTTCATTATGCACTATCCAACATTACATGGTTGATCAGGAATAGCTTACCTGGCTAGTGGGAGCGGTAAAGGAGACATTTTGAAGCATTTCACAATGGAAAACTAAAATCTAATATTTTGGAATAATTGTGTTTACTCTAACTGCCCAAGTGCCATTAATTGTTTAAGGACCTTAGTCTGACTCGTTTCTCTGATCTCTCCAGCTAAGAACATCTCATCCACAACTGAGTATACCTTGTAGAAATTGAAGACTAAATCCAGCTCACAAACATTGTGGAAATACTCATTCAACACCTGAAAATTGGGAGACAGAAGAAGTGGCAAAGATTGCATGAGAATATCTGAACTGACAAACATATGAGATGTTGGAGCTAGTTCTATTAAAGATTTAGACTTTAAGCAAATCTAGTATGAAAAATGTAGAAAGAAGAATTAAAGATACAAAACCAAGTAAAATAGTATGAAGCAACATGAATTACACAAAATGTGATAAACTAATATAAAAAAATAAGGGCTTATTATTCTTTCATAGTTTCTCTTATATCTGGTAAAAAAGCAATCAGCCAGCTAATAATGTTATGTTCAAAATGCAAAGAGGAACATCCCTACATAACAGAAAGATCTTTTTATAGGTTACTTAAAGTCTTAAACTATAATAACATTTGCATGGGTAAAGCACTTTGTTTGAATATTTTTAAAAAGGTACTGCTTCCCAAAATGTATTTATACGCTTGTCTAGCTTTGTACAACAAATAAAGGCAACCCATAACTGCCTGTCCAACCACAAGTACAATTATTTGCAAGTAAAAAAATACTTACCTCCACAAAGTTATGTATTGCTTCTAAGTATGCTAAATTGTTATCTCCTACATCTACACAGATACAGAAGTAAAGACCAGCATATCTTCTGTACACAATCTTGAAGTTGCGGTACTGTGGAAGAAGAGAATAGTTAATTCTATTGTAATGACTGTAATTTTTGTTAGCCAAATTGCCTTAGTATCAGATAATAAGGACCTACACTACAGTAGCAAGTTGCCTGTAATCAATGGAATGAACGTATTCATTGCATAATAGTAGAAGGGTATCATAATCATAACATTACGTGTCATAACATATTGTTTATATTCACTGAAATATCTAACTAAAAGTTGTCTGCTATGCCATTATTAATGGTAGTGTAGTTACCAACATGTTATGCACTCAAGACTGTGCAATGACCTGAAAATAGCATTGCCAATGTATATATCTGACTGTTCACATACCGGTATACTACTGCAACATGCAGATTATACTTTTTTTATCAAAGAAAAGTATGATACTCTTCATGGGGCAAAAAACCCACCTACACATACATTTTAGATTAAAACACAATTTCATTTTAAATAAAAACATAGTGATAGTTACGCCCTGGTAAAGCGTTAGTACAATTATATTATCACTTACATCTCTATATACATTTCTTAATGAATGCTCAAATTAAGATAAATATATTGGTATTAGAAAAATTAAATTACCACAGTAAATAATTACAGTGCTAATATCCATTTTATGAATGTACTAAACATCTCTGAGTAATGCATGTGACTAAAGATGTCTATGTCCACATTAATGTATTTCTTACTACCCTTTCACAAATTCACAGTAGAATTGATAGTTTCCTCAGGATCTATGTAAGTTACTATAAAATATTAAGGTACATGTATAACCAGAATTTGACTCACTTCTACAAAGTTTGTGTGTTTAGCATCTCGAACTGTAACCAAAGCATGTACTTCTTCAATCAACTTCTGTTTCTCTTCATCATCAAATGCCATGTACCACTTAGCAAGCCTAGTCTTGCCAGCACGATTCTGAATTAAGATAAATCGAATCTGAAATAGGAAATACAAAAAAGGAATGTATTAGATGACAATAGTAACAAACAATACAAGTGATTTTCAGTCGTGTTAGAACACAAATGATCACAGAATTTAAAAAAAAGTTACACTGAAACAGCAGATAAATAATATTTCCTGCAACTTTGGTGGTCATGGTGAATATTAGGCAGTAGGCACCATTGAGCACTTGCAGTAGTGCTAAAACATTAGAGTAAAGATCGTTTAAAATGTATATAATATTGCCTTTCTTTCGTCAGAAAATATTCAAATCATGAAAGTCATCAACTTCACGCAAGTTAAAACCTTTATTGAAGAGTAAATAGAGTTTGAGATGTTTATTTTGTGTGGTATGTGTGATATTTTTGCGGCATTGTCTTGAGGTACAAAACCAGTTTGCTTTTTCCCCTGACACTTTTCAAATCCAAACATGTCCTAGAATACTTTTAGCACTGTGGCCCTCTCTCGATTGACAGGATTGCGCAGTACATCAAATTCAGATAAGAATTGCAGTGCGATGCATGATTAAGACTTTAGTTTTAAATAGATCTTAGATTTAGAAAGATTACAAGAATTAAAACAAACAAACATGAAAGTTAAAAAAAGGTTGTCCACATAAATTGCTTCATTTCATCAGGATCATTTCTCATACCTTGGAAGTAGGCATAAAGTTCTTCTCATTCTCAATTTTTATTTTGATACGATACATTATACAGTCAGTACATTCAACATCCCGCAACTCTCTGTCCATACATTTACATGTCCAAGATTATGGGACTCATTTCTTCTCTTTCTCTTCTCTACAGAATCTTTTGTATAGAACTACCTTGTCATTTTTTTGTAAAATGAAGGGGAAAAAAATGTTTTGTCGTTGTAATAAATAGACTAGAGGTCTAGTGAAGGCAAACAGAGGGTACCACGGCGGCAGTGACATCGAGAAGGTTCTGTGTGTCATGGAGGAGAACATCAAAACTCCCAAAAGATAGAATATGTTCAAAAACTCCTCCAACTCCAAGCAGACGGATTTTTCTGTCTGGATGAAAATATTCAAGTGAACCCGAGTGTACCTGTATGACAGCACAATAATAAACGTATGGGACCACTTACTAAATATGAAAATAGAATCTACGATTATTTTATCTTTGAATTAATATTGAATGTACAAATACATCGGATCACAAAATAGTATCATATCAAATTTAAAAAAATATGTTTTCAATACGACTTATCATCACAAAAGACGACAATTACCATTTTTGTTTAGCACTGTCGATCAGAGGGCGTCTTCGAAATTTAGTCCGGAAATGAATGAGCAACATACAATTATTCAGCTGGGGGTCAAAATAAATACTACTAAGTATAAATCAGTATAGATCCTTTATGGTACGCATAATATCAATACAATACCCATATGGAGACTTTTAAATATAAATTGTAATGATTCATATGTTTTCTTTTGTGATTATTTTTCAGATAGATGTTCTAAAAACCGCATCATATTGAGATGGGAGCTGATTAACCTCTATGATAAAATGGACTCTTCCAATTAACTTAAAGTGCGATCGATATGCACTAGTTTTCGCGCATTCGCCCTCAATTTGCACTGTACTATGTAAGAGTGCAGCCATAACGGGCCCGCTACCTTTCGATGGCCGCTACTGGCCTAGTTAGCGCATTGCAGACGCTGCGGCACAGCCTCGAGGATGTTCAGCTAGTAGTTATCATGTATGCATGTGGCGGAGTGTCGTGCAGTACATATACAGTGCAAGTGCAGTGCTAATGCCTACCGGGTACATACAGTGGCCAGTTAAATCTGCGGAGGAGCCATGGCGCATGTTGAAGATATGAAAACACGTGTGCGACTGCTTGAACATGGAGTTGACAATGTAAGGATATGAATTTATGAGATATTGAATTATGGTAGACTATAGACTTAAAGTATAAATCAGACTTAGACTCAGTTAATGTGTACGTTGAAATAATGAATGATTGCATTGTCTAAGGGATTTAGAATTTAGACAGGTGGTTATCTGGCGCTAGTGTAGGCCTAGGCCCTAACTTTAGTACCGTATCCATTTTTTTTACCATTTTTTTTACCAGTTTAATATTGATTCTTAGCAAAGGAATTTTAGCCCAATTTTTTACTAATTTTAATCATGATCATATATTGCATTTTCCACCTGAATTTGGATCACATCCGACATCGGAAAGCCTCCGTTTAGGGCTTCGATGTCGAAGTCGTCGCTCAGTACCGTCTTCGCGCTATAGCTCTGCACCTCAAACTGAAGCTATCAGTCTAAAATTATGCAAACATTGCGTATGCTTTATGGTATTATGCACATGCACGATACCATAAACTATACGAGAAGCTTGCATAATTTTAGACTGATAGCTTCAGTTTGAGTTGCAAAGCTATAGCGCGGAGACGGTACTGATCGACGACGCCGACATCGAAGCCCTAAACGGAGGCTTCCCGATGTCGGATGTGATCCAAATTCAGGTGGAAAATGCAATATATGATTATGATTAAAATTAGTAAAAAATTGGGCTAAAATTCCTTTGCTAAGAATGGATATGAAACTGCTAAAAAAATGGATACGGAACTACACTAGTATACAAATAACGCACGGCCCAGAGTGCAATAGCGGTGAATGCAGTACGCGCGAGGTTTCTTTAGATTGGTGCCGCTCTGTGCAACGAGCCGCTTGCGGCGAGTTGACAGTGCGAACCATCTGAAGAAACCGAGCATTTACTGCATTTACGTTTTGCACAACAGGGTCAAGTGCGTTATTTGTTTTATAAAATAGGCTCGACACAAATAAGATAAGATTAAGAGTTAGATTCTAAGACCTTGCAGGCTTGCTATACAGTATACTAAAGATCTACTTACCAAAACGTTCACGGGATTTCCACTTGCCTTGAGTAATAAAATCCATAGTCTAAAGTTAGAACTTGTTGAATCAGACAGTGAAACAGCTGAAATTGGCATGCCCTGAAATTCCTGGCTGCGATCATTATAAAATCCAAAAGTCAAAACAGGCCAAAAGTCAAAACAGGCAAAACAACGCATTTACAGTTTGAACGTAGATCACAGATAGAATATGTACAGTGGAGTTAGACAATCAGTTATTATAAATATTCACATTACATCCGTGGAAATGGAACACCTTCTGGATGCTATGCTGCTGAATCTGGGATTGGGAAGAACTGAATTCGACAGATGTAGGCCTAGAGTTATCGCCGCCGTATGCCACGGTTTCTTGGCTAGAGCTGAATGAAGAACTGATGATACTAGTACTGGTAGTAGTAGAAGAAGCTGAAGGAGCAATAGAAGTTGAAGAAGTAGCATAGGCAGTAGAAGAAGATGAAGAAGAAGAAGTGTTAGACTCAGCCTCAGGTCCAGAGACAGAGTACAGATGATTTGCAAGCATGCCGCTCATCTGTCTCTTTCTACTGTCGCTTGTCCTGCTATAATGGCGGAGACTGGTCTCACTCTTGTGTCCACTTATGGACATAATGTCCCTACCTTGGACACCAGCAGTGTCGAGAGTATTGATTGTAGTCGCACGCAGGGAATGGTTTGTGTAAACTTGGCTACACCCAGCATTACGAGATATTGACTTGAGCTTGTTTCCGATGGTGTTTACTCCAAGTGGGCTATCGCAGTACCAACAAGATCCATCCTTAGGAGCTGCTTGTTTGGGCCTTTGCCAGAGCCAGATGCACTTTGCGTTCAGTCTACTGACGTAAGTCTGGAATGCTCTCAAGGGACATGAATTACTATTCGGAATCTCATACATCCGGCCACTGTTTGACACTTCATCCTGCCCTTCTCTGTTGTTCTTGGTGAGACAGTCTTTCTTCTTCATGTAAGAAAGGCCACTGTCGACGTCTGTCTCAATCGTGAAATCACCTGGCTTCATCTCACGAATGTTCTCCCTACCACGGTTACAAAAAAAAGTCATGATATCGACGAAAACCTTATTTTGCAACCCTTTCGGTGTTGTCATGTCAAGTTCCTCAGAGTTCTGCATTGTTTGCATGTCCGTTGAGGTGATCACGGGTTTATGCTCGACGAAACCTTTTCCTTGCTTCTTCAAACTCACCATTACGGCCTTAAACATGCGATTTGATTGAGGAAATTTCACTTTGTCTGTAATATCCCAGTCGGATTCGTCCATATAATGTCGTTGAACTCCGTATCTAAGAGCCTGCATAGTTCTTTTTTTGTAACTTGTCCCATCCTCTTTTCGAACCCCGGCGTAAAACTTGGTCAGAAAGGAATCAAGATCAGACGGAACGTCCAGTCCGGTCTCTAAATTCGTGTTCGAATAGGCTGCAAATCCTAGTAATTTGTCTCTAGCGAATTTCAAACTCTTCTTTGTGTTGCCACTATCCATCTGGCCCACCAGGTCAGCGAGTTCTTCGTCCGTGGGGACATGAAACGACTTATTACCGGCGGTAGTCGCCATTTTCGCGATTTCAGCTAGGCCTACAACAAACAAGGGTACGTACGCTTTCAAATTTATGGAAAATTTGTTTTCAAATCTCCCGCTTTAGCGCGCATAGTTAAGTACGCGTACGCTGGAGCTACAATATTAGCTACGCGTAGCCTACAATAATTGCAATGCAACTCGAGGGAGCGCGTACTACACGTACGCGCGCGCACTGGATCTCCATGGTCACGCGTACGCACCGTGCAATATAACTTTTTACTGCGCTTTTTCTGCACTCATTTCTGCAAAATCGTGCTTGCATCAAAATTTTTTCAATGTCATGTGACGCGTATTGACCAATCACGATGCTTAAAATACTAGAGCCATTTTATAACGCCGGTTATCTCATCAAATAGGTCTAACAGTTAGATCTAGAGGTCTAACAGTTAGATCTAGAGGTCTAACAGTTAGATCTAGACCTAGGTCTAGATCTAGATCTAGATCTAAGCCCTCAATTAATAATGTAAGATAAAAAACTAAGAAAAAGAGAACCCCAAAACAGGTCCATGGAATCGATGGATGATGAAAGAGAAGACCAACGCCTTGTTTCTTGCCAACGGTCACTGCTTAGGCATGGTTTGCTATTTATATAGAGGGCGCAGTAACTATAATATATTAACAGTAACTTTGTATGCAGTGCAGTGGGGCTTTAAAAACTCTTATTTTCACAGAAAAACGGTTGGGGAAAATTCAAAATTGGTTGGAAGAATTGACTTCCACTCCAATTTACTTCCTCTCCCTGTCGGATCCGTAGTTCATCCTCGAATGGATTGAAGATCAACGGCTTCTTGCAGCTATGATGATCTGCGAAGAGTGAGGGACGGAGTGTAATTAGTGGACATCAGGACATCGAGGAAGAAGAAGCATCATGACGATGTCGTCGGAAGGAGCACCATGAGAAGGAGTATAGCATCACGTGATACTCCTACTCCTAGTCCTACTTTGATCGCAGCCACTTAGTTGTACAACAAGACCTCAAAATTTGTATGGACTTTCTCCTGGGCAGTTTGCTTCATCCAGGCAGGAATAGACTACAAGAAGACATCTGTAGATTGGGTAAATTACACTTGCGATCTCTTCAAGAAGTTCGTCGACACCTAATACAACGTAGAAAACCCAGTCCAACTTAAAGGGGAAGTCGAGGTAGACGAGTCCCTCCCTCTTTGGGCGACGCTGCAATACCATTGTGGGGACGGGTTGAAGGATGTGAAAGTGTGGATCGTCAGGCTTGTGGAACGGGCTATGAACAAGCTCGTCCTGTATCCGGTCGATGACAGGACGGAGAAGACACTCCTCTCCATCATCAAGTGCCACATCGTTCGACGATCTATTCAGACGGATGGAGTGGGTAACAGTCCAAATGATAACAGGTACCGCCACTTCTACGTAGTCCACAAGTACCAGTTTAAGGCGGTGTTCACTGTACCACAAATTCATACCACCTCTACATTTGTTTCTTATTTCTCAAACAAAGGTTCACAGTTCAAGTTTTCCTGGAAACTATGTTGGAAGTGATGATTCTTGGAGCATGGACAAATTTACTAAGGTAAGTTTGATCTAACTTAAACCAAGGAGATGCACACTTTAATGGCACATTGTTATGAATGAATATTAATGATCTTGCTCTACTTTAGGATTAATATAGTGAAACCTGTATAAAGACCACTAGAGGGAGACAGCAAAAGTGGTCTGTGCAAGTTTGTATGATGCACATTCTAATCTGAAACACAGTTCAAGGGAAACAAACAAATTGTGGTCTTTCTAGACACGTGGTCGCTTCTCACTACAACAGGTTTGACTATTAATTTCAATATCAAAATGCAACATGATTTTACTTCTTTAGCAGGATATACTACACTGACAGTGCCTGAAATCAATTACATTTCTGACTAACTTGGGGTAACAGTGAGAAGTACCTAGTGAGAAGGAAAAAAACTTAAATCTAATAATAGTTTCTCTCCCTCCCTCTCTGTTGTGCGATGACCCAGCCAGTATGTCCATTATATAGCACTTGCTTTCATATTAAACTGGTAATTTGTATTTGTTTTTGATATTTTTATTCGCTTGCAGAACTTTCGAATCGATGTGATTAGTCTGACTCATTCGGAGCTTGAATTTGACATGGTAGGAGTGGATCCAGCAGTAGCTAATGCATTCAGGAGGATTTTGCTTGCAGAGGTATGACAAATCACCTTATTAATTGTAATTTGATACTTTGATCACTTAATTATGATAGATAAGATTGCTTTGGAATGATATATTCCAGAAAGAAAGATGTAACTTGAAGTGATTTATGAATACAATATATGAAGAAGAAAAAAAAGTAAAGAAAAGAACAAGGAAAGGATTAGATAAAAAGTAAGAAAAATAAAGAAAGAAATAATATAAATGATGATTGTGTACTGTAATGTATAATGTAGTCTGCATCGATCTTGAGTGCTCAAAATATTATATATATATATATATATATATATATATATATATATATATATTTGATTTGTCTCCACAAATGATCACTTTCCAGTGAGAAAAAGAAGTGCTTACTAACTTAAACATCAAAACCTCTCTATGAGGGAATTTTATGTCATTCACATCTCTGTAACAGTTTTAACTTTACTACCCCAAATGTTCATATTGTCTTTATTTTAGGTACCAACAATGGCAATTGAGAAGGTCTCCATCTTTAATAATACATCCATCATACAAGATGAAATTCTAGCTCACAGATTAGGACTTATTCCTATCAAAGCTGATCCGAGAATCTTTGAGTACAGAGAGGAAGGTAAGTTTATTGCCAGATGCAGCGTAAACTTAAAAGTGCATTGATTTAAAGTTTTAAACAAAGAAAACTAGTCACAACTTGTTAACATGCTCACACTTAAAAAAAAAGGAATTCAAACATATTTTGTTATTACAGGTCAAAGTACTCAAGATTTTTGAAGGTGTTTTGATTCCATATAAATACAATTTAGTGGATACACATTCACACTTTACTACAGGTAGTCCAAATAGAGCATCTATGAAGAAGTAATTTTACACTGGTTCAAAGGTTTTGAAAAATCTGATAGTTGGGACCAGGGTACTAACCAATGTTCTGCTAGCCCAAATTTGACTTACCTCTGTCAATCAGGGTGGTCCTAATACTGCATATGGAATATTCTTTTTAGTCAATACAGGTGATGAAACGGGAACTGGAGAAGACACGATTGAATTCCAACTGAAAGTGAAATGTACCAAGAACCCAAATGCTTCTAAAGATGCCACCGACCCTGATGAACTCTATAAGAATGCCAAAGGTGAGCTAATCTCATCCTCAGATCAGGATTAGGATCAGATTTATTGTGCAGATTTACAGTAATAAGGATGTTGATAACAATATTGATTGACAATCTTGATGATGACAACAATCTGCGAATGATGATATTGTATACCTAGATGCCAAGCTTTCATGTTATATGATATTGTATCGATTTGGAAATATTGGGGTGATACGGTCAAACCTGTGTTTAATAGTGGCCACCTCTCTACAAAGGCCACTTGTCTAAAGTGGTCACCTTTATTTTCTCCCTCGAAGAAGAGTGTTATAGAACCTGTATAGAAAGACCGCCTGTCTACAGTGGCCAGTTTTCCTGTTTTTCTCAGGTGGCATTAATTGACTGGTATGACTGTAGTTGGCTTTCACCAATTATTAAGAATAGGGAGCTGAATTACATTCAGAGTGACTGTCGCTATTAAAGATAAAGTTGAGTTCTGGTCATGTGATCGCATTGGGAAAGAAACGAATTATTCAGAAAAGGTTGATCATCTAGCCTATAAGTATTGGTGTGTACTGCAAGGTTCTTGAATCATCAAAATGATAAAGATTTTGGCCCAGTCTTGGTAAAGTTACAAGCACTGTACACAGAAAGATGTATATGGGACTACATGAACGTGTGGCATAAAAATCTGTCCCAATTTTTATGATGTTACATGCCATATTAAGAATATTTGGAGACATTTGAAGAGCCATGCTTTTCAGGGAACATTTTTATGCCTCTGTTACGAAGTAGCCGGAGGCATTATGTTTTCGGGTTGTCCGTCCACGTACGTACGTCTGTAGGTACGTCTGTACGTACGTACGTCCCGTTCTTGTGATCGCGTTATCTGAAGAACCGATCGATGGATTCCTGCCAAGCTTTGGTCATGTATGTATCTTGCAGAGCCGATGAACTGATTAGATTTTGGGGTCACGAGGTCAAAGGTCAAAGGTCACAGGGCTCATTAGGTATGCAAAAACAGCTCGTGATCGCGTTATCTGAAGAACCGATTGATGGATTCCTGCCAAACTTTGGTCATGTATGTATCTTGCAGAGCCAATGAACTGATTAGATTTTAGGGTCATGAGGTTAAAGGTCAAAGGTCACAGGGCTCATTATGTATGCATAAACAGCTTGTGATCGCGTTATCTCAAGAACCGATTGATGGATTGCTGCCAAACTTAGGTCATGTATGTTACTTGCAGAGCCGATGAACTGATTAGATTTAGTGGTCATGAGGTCAAAGGTCAAAGGCCACAGCACACATTATGTATGCAATAACAGCTTGTGATCGCGTTATCTGAAGAACCGATTGATGGATTCCTGCCAAACTTTGGTCATGTATGTATCTTGCAGAGCCAATGAACTGATTAGATTTTGGGGTCATGAGGTTAAAGGTCAAAGGTCACAGGGCTCATTATGTATGCATAAACAGCTTGTGATCGCGTTATCTCAAGAACCGATTGATGGATTGCTGCCAAACTTAGGTCATGTATGTATCTTGCAGAGCCGATGAACTGATTAGATTTAGTGGTCATGAGGTCAAAGGTCAAAGGCCACAGCACACATTATGTATGCAATAACAGCTTGTGATCGCGTTATCTGAAGAACCGATTGATGGATTCCTGCCAAAATTAGGTCATGTATGTTACTTGCAGAGCCAATGAACTGAGTAGATTCTTGGTTCATAAGGTCAAAGGTCAAAGATCATGGGCTCATTATGTATGCAAAAATAGCTTGTGAACGCATTCTCATTAGAACTGACAGATGGATTACTATTTCACTCAGGACATCTTGCAGAGCCAATGAACTGAGTAGATTTTAGGGTCATGAGGTCAAAGATCAAAGGGTCATATATATGTATATGAGAAATTGCTTGTAATCACGATATTCTGAGAACCTGTCAATGGATTACAATTGAACTTGAATCCGAAAAATTTCTTCTGTTTTGGTTTGTAAAATTGCTCTATGACGGAGGCATCATTTTCGACTGCGCGCAGTCGAATTCCATCTAGTTTATCTGATGTTCTTCCACACTTGCATAATACAATGATAACGCTCACAAATTATTTTTCACCTCTTCCCAGAACTTAACCTTCTCTTTAAGTGCATTCTTTGAAAACCCCACACAGTATTTCTTATGTCTGTTGTGTCGTATGATGAATGCTAGAGAAAAGAATGAATTCCATTCACTGTGGATATCCAATGTGACATGTTTATCTAAATGATGTGACACAATTTTACCCCATGAACATTGCACATTTTGCAAAATATACTTCATTACTGATGTGCGATATCTGAATATTGTTCCTTTAATGATTTCAATTTAATTGCGGCATTGTAGACAGCATGAGGCATCATCCTGATGAAATTAATATTATTTATTTGGCAAAGACAAAATCAAGAAAACAGTTAATACATAAACGACAGTTTTAGTGATAGTAGTTAAATCTTTAAAACTTTTTTTGTGTGTTTTACAGTAACAACTGAACATTTCAAGTGGATTCCTTTAGAAAACCAAGAGGAGACGGTAAGCTTTGATTTCATGTATTCCTTGTTAAACTCAGACCAATGTGAACCTAATTAATTAATTTTTTGTTGTTGTTGCATTCTATGAAAACCCCACACAGTCTTTCTTATGTCTGTTGTGTCGTATGATGAATGCTAGAGAAAAGAATGCATTCCATTCACTGTGGATATCCAATGTGACATGTCTATCTCAATGATGTGACACAATTTCACCCCATGAACACTGCCAGTTTCATTTAAATAAGAATACACACAATTTTGTTTAATGATATCTGACTATCATGGTGTGTACATGTTTGTTGCTAGTCTTTCATTTTAGTACGCCAATAAATGGGACATTGGTTAAAGGGCTATCCAGCTTCTAAAAATTCTATCCATTCACAAGTCATCTTTTAAAAGATATTTGAAAGTTAATGGACTTATTGCTTATAGAATTAGACCTTAGGATAAAAGCACAAAGACATGTTGAAAGGAAATTAAACTTGTTCTATGATCATAAAGTGGGGTTAGTTTCTCTTAGGGATGATTTTTAAATTGAGAAAAAAACAATGATTTTAGCAGTTCAAATATATACTTTGATATCCTTCTTTGTTCTTCTTTTTTCAGTATGGACCTAAAGCTTTTGCACCTGTCAACAAGGACATCCTGATAGCCAAGCTAAGACCGGGCCAGGAGATTGACCTTAAGATGCATTGTGTGAAAGGCATTGGTAAAGACCATGCCAAGTTCTCTCCAGTTGGTAAGCTCTCAACTCAACTTGTTTACTCCTTTAGAATAAAGACCATTTATTGCAGATCATATCACTCATTTTTTGTGGAAAAATGATATTAGAATTTTGTGGATGACTGATATTACAATTATTACCAGTTTTGTAACTGATACTCTGAGTATGCTAGACAGTTGACCGATAATTTCTCTACAACATTTACTCCAGGCTTTATTTCATGAAACTACAAAGTTCAGTTAGGCGTTAGGATTTTGGTGTAGGAATTTGACTCCAGAGCGATTGTCTTTGGAGCATGAAATTTTACAAAATCTACTTTATCAACATAGAGTGCACCCCTGTAACCCTGTATTTTATTCTTGTGTGTAATTATTTTTTTCCTCAAATAAATTTCATGTGTAGACCTACAATGAAAGGAAAGGCTGTGCGTAAAATAATTTCATATCTCCTGATTCACAGATGCAAGGATAATTTATAATCATTTGTTTATTAATTGATTTGAAAAGAAAAGAAGTTATTATAATTTGTTGCTCTGACCTTCAGAAACACTTCCCCCCCCCAAAAAAAAAATCATGCATAGGAGTATTTAAAAATTACACCTTAAACAGGAGCTAACCCCATTGTTCTTCCCTTGCACCTGTCGTTATAGCTACTGCCTCATACCGTCTTATGCCAGAGATCATTTTGAATGAGGATATCACAGGAGAAAGAGCTAAGAAACTTCAACAGTGTTTTTCTTCTGGAGTGATTGATGTTGAAAAAAGAAATGGTAAGAAAATAAGTAAGATGATTTAAACAGTAATGACGTCAGTGATGCTGATATATTTTACTTTCTAATGCTGATGTACTTTGTATGTTAGATGTTGATTCTATGAAGAGATGAAGAAATGCTACTGCACATTTTAATTATTGATATTGTAAATGAAAACTATGTTTAAAGATGAAGTTGAGTTCTGGTCATGCGATTGCATTGTAAAAGAAACGGTGTGGAACTGACCAGAAAAGGTTGATCATCGAGCATATAAGAATTTGTGTGTATTGCAAGGTTCTGGAATCATCAAAATGATATGAAATTTGGCCAAGTCTTGGTAAATTTACAAACACTTGCACAGAAAGATGTATATGGGACTACACGAACACGTGGCGTAAAAAGCCGGCCCCCCGATTTTTACGATGTTACATGCATACCGTATTTGCCGGCGTAAAGGCCGCACCGCCGTATAGGCCGCACCCCCAACTTTGACATTTCGTAGAGGAAAAAAAAAACTACAACAAAAAAAAAAAAAAAAAAAAAAAAGAGAAAAAAAAATGGACCAAACAAAATGATCGTAATTTTCTTGTAGAACACTCTTTTTTTTTTTACAAACTATACCAAATTCATCGATATTCTTATAAATCAACAAGAAGTTAACCTCAAAAATGATCATAATTTAGCAGATCATCATCGACTTTTAAGCTAGTACTGTATTGTACGCAGATTTGGTATCCTACAATACCCCTTCCTCGATGTGCGGTGTAATCCGAAATAGCATTTTTCGACCTGCGCAGTTGCGTTGCGCGGCAGCTAGCTCCGTAAGTAACGGCCTGTCCCTTTGTTTACTTTTTGGCGATGCAATGGTATGGACTTAGATCTAGATCTATCGGCAGATTTTATTAGAAAAATAAGTTTTTTCGTCTTCATGTCAACTATGCAACATAAACTTGTCGGTAAGTTGTGTGGAGTTATTCTAGAATTGTCCTGTACCGTTGTCTAGTCATGCTACCGTTCCTATAGTCCCATACGTGCAAATGGATGTGATGTTTTGACCGCTGAATTTTGTTGTTGTTGCGTATACACCGCACCCCGACTTTTTGATTTTTTCTCACCCGAAAATACTGCGGCCTTTACGCCGGAAAATACGGTATTTAGAATATGAAGGCAATTGAAGAGCCATGCTTTTCAGGGAACATGTCTTAACTGATGTTCTTCCACACTTGCATAATAAGAATGAGTAATGCTCACAAATTATTTTTCACCTCTTCCCAGAACTCAACCTTCTCTTTAAAATTCAATGTTTTTTTATGAACTACAAAATTGAATGTAAATGCAAAAGTAATTGAAGCTTTGAAAGCCATGGGCAAAAATTACACTGCAGCTCATAGTGTTATGTTAAATAGTATTTGAGGTTGATTTTAAGCAAGAAATTCCATGAGTGCAAAAATTATTTAACAAATTCCCAATTAAAGGGTAATACATTAAGTTTGTTATTCTGTCTTCATACCAGGTGTACCCGTAGCGGTGGTAGCTTGTCCTAGGAGAGATACATGCGGCAGAGAAGTCTTCTCGCATGATGTAAGTATAGTCTTCCCTCACGTACATCAAAGTGTATACCCTTTCAGTGAGTGATTTACCACAGAACTAACCCATGTTGACAATGATTCCTATATGTTTGACATCACCCTCATCACTCTTGATGGTGAAAATGTCACTGTGAGAAGAGCAAGTCATCCAATAAGAGGTTATAGGTTAGAATTTGTCATATTGATAATGCCTGTGATTAGCACATTTCCTAATATAAACAGTTGTCTCTGTATAATGATGATGAATAAACTTTTCAGAAGAAGAAATTTCAAGTTAGTAACTGGAGTTCATTTTTGAAATAGAAAACAGAATATTGCCATTTAGGAAGGGTAGTGTGAGATAACAAAGCAAATAGTTACGAAGCCCAGCATTAAGTGCATTCTATGAAAACCCCACACAGTCTTTCTTATGTCTGCTGTGTCGTATGATGAATGCTAGAGAAAAGAATGAATTCCATTCACTGTGGATATCCAATGTGACATGTTTATCTAAATGATGTGGCACAATTTCACCCCATGAACATTGCAAATTTTGCAAAATATACTTCATTACTGATGTGTGATATCTGAATATTGTTCCTTTGTTGCAGATTTGATTGAACCTTTTCTTGTCTTAAGTTTTTGTGTTTCATGTTTATGGCCCACTTGTTCTCTTTTGCAGACATGACTAGCTGTAACCCCCCTCCCTCTTCTCAAATTCATATATTTTAGTTATCCTAAAATCATGTATTGGTTAAAAAGCTTGAGGAGTTTCACTCTTAACTTTATTAAATGTGTTATTTTGTCTGAACATTTACTGCATGACATTCAGAAATCATGTTAAAAATGTTTTAAGAGTTTGAACATGCATATTTAAACTTTCAAGCTTTTCATTGTTTAAGAAAATTATTCTTACTTTTTCATTTTTTGTCATCAATGCTTTGTATTTTATCCCCTGAATTTAGGACCTCAAAGATTGTGTGAAGTTGAACAGAATACGAGATCATTTTATCTGTAAGTATCCCATGAATTTCATACCCCTTAGCTTTTGGCTCAGGAAAAATCCTCTAATAAGATCAAACAGTAAAATTAGAGATCAACATTTGTAGACAGCTATTACTACTAAGGTAAACAAATAATGATATTAGGAGCAGAGTAATGTATTATGATAATAAAGGGTAAAGAAGAAGAGATGTACCCATTTCTCATTTATTTAAAGTGCATTCTATGAAAACCCCACACAGTCTTGTCTATGTCTGTTGTGTCGTATGAAGAGTGCTAGAGAAAAGAATGAATTCTATTCACTGTGGATATCCAATGTGACATGTCTATCTCAATGATGTGACACAATTTCACCCCATGAACATTTGTATTTTGTCATATGGAAATTTGTCAATTTTGTTTTCATATACCATGAAACAGAGCTGCCAACCATTCCATTTTTGCCGGAATTACTCCGTTTTTTCCCCCCAATTACGGTATTACGTTTTTTCTTCATATAATACGGTTTTAAATTTTTTTAATTTTTAATTTTTTAAAAAATTTAAAAAAAATTTTTTTTTATAAAGAAGTATATATATATATATATATATTTTTTTACATACCGCACGTCAAACAACTGCCCTAAAATGGTGATTTGATCACAAATTCAATAGAAAACTAATTTTAAAACATACTTGAAGAGAAAAATATTCTCAACAAAAATGAAATGCCGATAATACCAAAATAACCACCAAAAAAATTACCTGCTTGTATGGAAAAAACAGCATGATGAATGAACATTTCTGCATTGGAAGTGTGTCGCGCGTGGTTGTAAGTTTCGTTTTCATGAATCCCTTTTTTATGCTTGAAATTCCTTTTTTTTGCCATCATGATTCCTTTTTTTGGTCGCACACGGTTGGCAGCTCTGCATAAAAGGGTCAAAGAAAAAAAAATCAAATATGAACAAGTTAGAAATGAAGAAGTGGTTATTTAAGTATTGATAAAATGTAATTTTTGTGTAATTTTGTTATCATTTCATATGTGTGATTCTAATATGTCTCCTACAAGTTCATGCATATACCTCAAGATATAAATTCTATGTTATATGTACCTTAAGTGGTCAACATCTTGAGGTCCTCTTACCACGATGTAGCAAAATTGAACCGTTCAACCTTACTTTTTGTACCCTCACATCTGTATTCTAGTATTTAGATTGTGTCATGGCCTTTCATTTTGTTTTACATGTATATTTTTATAGGGTAAGAAAGATTTTGTATTTGTTGTTCATCTTTGCAATCTTGATTTGAATGAAGCAGTTTTTTAAGGTTGGTTAGAAGAGGCAACCATTCTCAATCATGTTCTTTCCAATGTTATTTTTCAGTCTCTGTGGAGTCGACTGGAGCTCTTCGTCCAGAAGTCCTAGTCTCGGAGGCTATCAATATCTTAAAATCCAAGTGTAAGACATTTCAACAGGACCTTGACATGCTGGGCAACCAGAATACAGACACGTGAAGTTACTCGTGCCTTAATGAGAACATGAACTCAATGGAAGTAAAGAGACTCTATGGCCCAGCGTTTTTCAACCAACCACGAACCCCAAAATGTTATCTTCAATATGTTAAAAATATTATTTTGTGGTCAATGTACTAGATATATAAAATATATACCCCAAGGTGCCCCTGCAACCCGGTTGAAAGACGCTGATATAGCAAACCAAGGAAGCAGGGGATTAACTGGATGTTCCATCATTAATATTCTCCTGAAGAACTGTTGATTCTTGTTGTACTGCTTGCTTTCATTTTGTGCACAAAGCGAGTGTTTATAATAAGTTATCAAGCAGCACGTTACTCTTATGGAATATAAGGAAAGCCTGCTAGATCACAGTACTCTATGATCATGTTTTATGAGCAAAAACAGTGAAAAGGTCAACATTTCTAATCATGGAAAGAAGAGGAGAAATCCAAGTCGTCGTGAGTGCAGTGTTGCCATGCAAATTTGTGGAAATTCCTTCTTACAAAGCCAAGGAGAGCAGATTATTCATCAGTTTGTCAAGTTACACATGTTTGATCTGTTCCATTATGATTGAATCTATTTTAGAAATGCATGTTTCACTCTCTGTACTTACGGTTTTCAATGATTAAATTTTTATATAAATAGAAAACACACAATTCTTAGACTTTGTTTTGTCAAGTTTTCTTTTTAATTAAAGATAAAGTTGAGTTCTGGTAATGCGATTGCATTGTGAAAGAAAAGATTTGGAATGGATCAGAAAAAGTTGATCATGTAGCATGTAAGTATTGGTGTGTACTGCAAGGTTCTGGAGTCATCAAAATCATAATAAATTTGGCCCAGTCTTGGTAAAGTAACAAGCACTGTACACAGAAAGATGTATATGTATATGGTACTACACAAATGGTTTGGCAAATGACATTTATTTGTAATCTTGAATATTGTGAGAATTAATTTTCTTTTTTTAGCAGAACTCAAGTTTATCTTTAAGTAAGCCAAGAGAATGAAAGAATCTTAAGTTATCTAAGTAGTCCCAGACTCCCAACTCATGAATGTATTGTATGATCAAATTACGTTCATTAAATAATATTGACGATTCACCAAAGCATGTAATTTTTCTATTGGCAAAGTATGAGAGTTTGGGGTGAGGGAGAGGGAGAGAAAGAGAGGGGGAGGGGGGATTTGAAGGGGAGAGATATGAAACAGACGAGGTTTATAAAAAAAGGGAACTCTTTTACTTGTAATACACGTAATACCACAACAAAAAACAAGCGCAGTCTTCATTTTCTTAAGAACTTGACTGACTTTTTATTCTTGTTTGTATGCATTATACAAATGAAAACATGGCCACTTTGACATGGGGATACAGAGGTCTACTAGTAATTTTGCATGCACATAATCTTGCAAGTATATCATCAGTCAAAACAGTATGTCAACTAGTACTCGATATCTACCCAATTTCAAAGAAAACAAGAATACCTTCAATTTTTTTCTTCTTTTGTTCCAAAAATTTCACAGACTTGACACAGTAAAAAGCAAAGTATAACTACAGCATGTACATAAGAATCTCACCTTGCCACAACGGTGAGCTTGTTTCTTTTACAAATAAATAGAACGAAAATGTGGAAAGAAATGAAATACAGTGGTAACTTCCCTAAATCAGTACAAATAGTCTTTGGTTCTTTATTCTATCCTCTTTCACTCAAGAAATTGTATTTTTTATCTTCAAGTTTTGCTTTTTGTATTGATATAATGCTTACTTTTGTTTAACATTTTCCGATATCTGGTAAAAATGCAGTTTTAATCCAGTGTAGCCCAATCCAGCATATAAAAGTAATTAATTACAAGGATTCAACACAGATGTAAATCTATTTTGATACAAGTATGATTATTTTGTATGAATCAATTTGTGACCTTGACTATAAAAGCATTGCCCTTTTTAATACAAAAACTGCTGAATTACAGATTTCAGTTGAAAAATGAGGATGGTCTTGTGACTTCTCTGGAAATAAAACCATCATTTTTTAAAGTACTAATGATGGTAAATTATCAAAATTCATGATATATTTCAGCAGGGTTTTGAGAGTTCAATGCAAATCAATTTGAATACATGATTCTTTAAAAACAAAATCTGAATTCATAATATGGGAGACTCTCTTAGAAACATTTGAATGAACCATACAGATTTATCTTCATTTCAAAAGTGCAGATTGCAATTTTGCCATGAATACCTTGCTAACGGTGACTGTCCAAAAAGAAACAATGTATTACACAGTAAGTGCTCTTTATAAAAGACAAATGTACACATATATACAGTTTAGGCTTTGCAAGCATAAATAAGAATACATTATTACAAAGATAAGAAAGCATGATAAAATTCATGAGAGTGACAAGATTAATATCACCAACTAGGCATCCTCTCATTAAAATGCACATTACTTAATCATAAAAGACAATAAATTAAAAAGTTAATAGAAAGACAACATCATCATCCTTATCTCATTCAAATTTAAGAGGGTATTAAGTCATCCATCAAATAACAATTAGTACAATTTATAACATAACTATAAAGCAGTATGAATCGAAACTATTTGCATTTTTATGAGAAAAATGACAAAGAAACTGACTGACATTTGTTTTAAAAGTTCCAATCCATAATCAAAAGTTTGCCAATTAAATTTGCTTTCAAGGTTGAGTTGATAAAGTAAGAATGATTAGGCTTTGCAAATTAAGTCGGGTGGGTTTTTGATTTTACTTTATATTCCACAGCTTATTAATAATCTGAGAATATCTAAATTCCTTACATATCTGAATGCATCAAAATCCAAACTCACTGAAAGTATGGAGTGGCAAGACTTGAACAAACAGTGTACAATCTTGAACATATAAAAATGAAGAAACACTTTTTATAAAATTGTTTGGACTATTATTTCTTTCATATCCAAGATCTATTTCCATTCCTTTTGAAAGCTTTTAAAATATATTTGTTTGAGGATAAAGCAGATGCTACATGCTTTCTTTTTATTGTTAGTGTATGACTGTATGTCAATGACTCATGAAAAACTGTGTCCTCAAAAGCACTCATTATGAGGTTAATATTCCTGCTTCTTAAAGTTTGCTGAATGTTTTGAACATGTTTGGTCCCTCTACAGCATTGCCAACTATACATTAATATAACTCAACCAGTATACATTCTCCAACTTATATGTTTCAAGTTACAAATATGAGAAATGTTTTGGGAGAAGATTACTTTTTACTTCATTCCAAATTGTTACATTTTGATAAACCCATTTAAAATCAGATAAACACAAAGTACTGGATTTCAATCAAATTTCATTAATAGTACTACAGTTAACAAGATAAGGGATTATAAGAACTTATCAAGATAAAATTGAAGTACTGCTTCTTTCATTTGGTATAAAAAATCTTACATTGAAATTATTTCACTTGGAAAAGAGGTGGGGAAAATAGCAATAATAATCATGAAGTATAAGTACAGGCATAGTAATGGATTAAAAAAAAAAATTACATAATTGTTATCAAGAAGAATGGAAGGAAGAAGAGAACATTTCAAATAATTATTTGGTTCTGATAGATTATAACAGTCAATGGGCAATTACAGATACGTCAAAGAATAAAACAATCCACATCTTGGTTTTTAATTTGTTCCATTAGCACCTATCTCATTTCACCACAGAAACACTGTTATGGTGTAAACATATTTGGCCCATGTATTGCAGCATAGCGAGAGGAGTACAACTACTTCATTTTTATCTTGAGGAGCCTGAGGGGATAACTAGAGATACATTTCACTTGTTTAATCAAACACCGATGACTAATTTCTTATGTGAAGAAAAATTATGCAGACAGGGAGTGATTTTTCATATTCCTATAACAACTACTAAATCAAGTCTGGTCCAAGTGTATTTGGTCTGGTTGGACATTCTGAAAGCTAACTTGAAATAGACAGTACAGATGATAAGATGAAACTCTAATTAGGATTCACAACCTTTCACATTACTGACATTTCTGTCTTACAAACTATCTGGATCCAACTCAACAATGACTAAAATACATTTTATTTCCAATGTCACTTTAAATCATGTACATGCAATCAGATTTTTTCCCAGGAGGAACTTATCTATATATGTGGATAAAAAACTCTCTGAAAAACATCATGGAAGCATCGACTATCAATTGTTTATATCAACTTAATTCTTTTCCATTAATAGTAATTTGAGTGCAATGAAACATGTCATAAGAAACAAGATCATGAAAAAGATACATATATTCCTACAAGGTAATTTGTCTATACTACTGGCAAACAGGTGCAACTATTTACAGATATTCTTTCATATTTTGTGCTTTGACTATCTTTTAGCCTGTCCTAGCTCCTGCAGTGCAATGAGCTGTTGCATATTCATTAAAAGTCACACATCTACAGGTATATCTAATACTGAATACTAAATGAGGCATCACTCGATCTACTTTGTGTCATCAAGTTTTCTTCTTTACTCTAGATTGCAATTTACACACTTATAAGAAGAGACTTTATGATGATATAGTATTTTCCATTCACAGAATCAAACTTTGAGCATTTCTATTAAATTGTCTTGTAATTCCCTCTCCCTAAAAACCCTACTCATTTGAATGAAACATTTATTGGATAGAGAGATAGAGACTATAACACTAATTGCTCTTGTATACATCAGGTTGTAAGTATTATCTCTATCAATTCTACATATGCTATACCACATTATAACCAGACTTATCTATTCTGCCCTTTGGGGATTGCCCATCCATTCAAGTTTCACATGTACAGTGCTGCCCATTTGACATATATAGATGAAATCTAAATACAGAAGTCCCATTTCTATGTCTACATTAAAATTTGAAAGGGATAATAATTAAAACTTGGAGTTGCTCTTAGTTCCATAATTCGGTACAAAATACTGGACAAATTTTACGATACATTAACACAATAAATACAAGTTAAAACATCACAAACTTTCATCTTCATATCATTCCTTATTTTCTCATATTATCATACGATGTTTGTAAAGGAGGATGGATTGCAAACATAGACAATTCATTTACATTTTTGCATACATTATTATTTCTAGTCCAATAATTTGGTTTGCAGTCCTCTCAAAACTTTTTTCTTCTTTTGCTCTATCAAGCAAAGAAAGTTATTAGCTTTTTAGAAGTCTACAGACTTGGTTTCTCACTACCAAGCCCTAATCTGCATTCTGCATGACTGTTGAGATGCCAGCACATTGAACATTCTCAAGTTTCTCCAACTGTCGGAGTAGATGTGCATGCAGATCCAATGCTCTTCTTGTCTTCAGAGAGCCTTGACGTCACCGAGATATTGCATAACTGTGACTCGTACTGCAGGTAGGTAGGTAGGTACCTATACACGGCTGTCAGTTGAGATACGTCCAAGATGGTGAGTGATCTCAGAGAAGGTATGACGATCCTTAGGACTATCAGCCCAGCATCGATGCATCATCAGCTCAATCTCCTCCGGTGTATCAGGTGGTGTCTCCAGCATCAACTCACCATCTATCATGGCTCGCATCACCGCATCATTATCTAGCTGTGTATAGGGCAACGTGCCCTGGCTGAATACCTCCCACACAAAGATCCCGTAAGCCCAAACATCACTCTTGGCTGAGAGCTCATCCTCAAAGATGGCTTCAGCCGGCATCCAGCGAACCGGGATGAGCTTCTGGTGATACTCATGGTACTCTGGGCGGTAGAGATCTTGACTTACAGACATGGTACAGATCTTCACCTCCATAGAAGGTGATAGAAGACAGTTACGAGCAGCCAGGTCACCGTGGATGAACCGATTAGCTGACAAGGTCTCCATGCCTAGAGCTACTTGGTTGACTATGTCTATCTTCTGACTCAGGGTGAGAGGAGGTGGGACGTTCTTGGTGCCGTTCTCACCACGGGTTGCCTGCAAGAACTGCTTCAGATCACCCTGTCATCAAACAAAGCAAATGACCATCAAGTTAATTTAAATCAACACATACAAAGTGATTTCATCCGCTCCAATACAGAATTCTTCTTTCGTGTATATACAATATAAGGATTGGCTTTCCCTCCCGATTTATTTGTGATATCAGAGCTGCCTGAAAAAGGCATTTAGCCGTGCTTCAGGGAAGTTATGTTTTTCAAAATTCTACTCAGCTGTTCTCATAGATGATAGTGTGTTGGAAATGTTCATACCATACATTTGTTATGTGACCCCTCGTCAATCACAAACTTGGAGATCGGACTCTAGATCAATGATACATATATATATATATATATATGCTCTCACGGAGAAGTTACCCGCTGATATCAATTTACCCCAAAAAACAACAACATAAGGCACTAAATCCACTGTCTGTGCTTAAACATGTATTATCAATGAAGCTTTTGCTCAATATGTAAAAATGTAATTTGTTACTTTTTTAAATTCTATAAAAATAAATTTTAAATCATTATCCAAATCAATTCTTACTCATGTTTCCGGTCTAGCTACTACAATCAACTTACCCAATCTAAATACTCAGTGATCATGAGTTGTGGTTCAGTATCCCTACACACACCCAGGAGCTTGACGATGTTCTCATGATTGAGCTTGCCTAACATCTCGATCTCTCGTCTGAAGTCTAGCTGTAACGACTCCTCTTTGGTCTCCAGAGCTTTGACCATCACTGTGGTAGCCTCCTCACCATCTTTAATGCCTGCTGCCCGCGATAGGGTGACCTCACCATATGCTCCATGACCTGAAAGTAGGAGGTAAAGTTTGATTACATCACATATCCACGGCTCTCATGATACAACAACTGTATCTATAGACCAGCAATACAAATGAATGATGTTATCATCCAAAACAACATTTTTAATTACAACATTACACCAATAAAAAAATTGACATACTTCAAATAGAGAAACTGTCACTTAAAAATTCTTCTTAGCATCAGACTGTCTACTGTACTGTGTTCAATGCTCTAGCCCTGAGAGGGGGACTCCAAGACTAGCTATCCTGGATGCCTTTCTACAAAATTCATACTCGCTTTTTCTTAGAAACCCAAGGTGAATATACAATCATCAATTAGTCATAAATCTCACCTCATTGACAAGTTTATTTCCCTGCATTCTGGACTTATGAACATGATATCAAATACAATTTTAAAAAATCACAAGAAACCAATTTCAATTCAAACTAGCGATGACTATTTACCAATAGTAGTGATGGTCTGCATATCATGTTTTGGGAACTGCAGCTTGTCATAGCTCCCTCTCTGGTGGTTCTTATTAGGTGTCGGATTCAACGCTATCTCCCCGTCAGCAACCTTGCCATTCTCTCCCTCGTGATAATCATTCAGCATCCGATTGTTTGCTCCTCCTGCCACCATTCCGTTGGGCTTCTCCATGTTCTTCATCTTGCGTCTGTATCGTCGACGTCTCTGACGGCACCATAGCATGAGACCTACGACCAGGAAGATGTAGGCTGCGGCACACCCTACAGCGATGGCGATGGTTCGGGTCATGACCTGAGCTGGTACAGGCACTTGGTCAGGAGGAGTACCCTCTGCAATCATAAAAAGACATGATTATGAAGTTCATGGATGGCCGACAAGATTTCTTTGTTGTATGCTCAACTCAAATGAACAAAATTAAGGGGCTGTTTAATGACAACTAGCTTTAAAAATCAATATTATTTCCTTCTCTTATTCACTGTGTTCTTCACATTCACACATTTTATTCTCAATACTAAATTCCTACTTTAATTTTAAAAATAGTCGAATTTCCTTCCAATTATTACATGGAGATATATCATGACTGATGATGAATACGAATATATGCAATCTTGCCCTAACCACCTTGGGGTTATGCTCAGTTCTATCTTGGTATCTTCTCCCAGCTCAAATGTTGATTGCAACATTTTTCCACACATCTCTGTTATCTGCCATTCTAGTACACCCAGTTAGTGTTGTGTTAACAGGCCTACATCCCTACTACTACTGACAAGACACGAGGTGACATAAGACTTACTCTGCACAGTGAGTGTTATCTCTGTGGTATTAAGCCCTGCATCACTGCCAGCGATGCACTGATATCTGCCAGCATCATTAGCATGAACCTCTTGGATGATGAGGGTACCATTGGGTAGATGAGTGAAATGCTCAGGGTAATTCATGATTGGTTTACTAATCCATGTGATCGTTGGCACTGGATCTCCGTGCGCTGTGCAGTCAATCTTGAGAGAATAACCCTCAAATCCTATGGTGTTGTTGGGTATGATCACAAACTTGGGTTTCACTGCAGATAAAAGAGAATCAAACAATTGTATTAACTTAAATTGAGCTACAGCTAAATCAGACCTCAAACTACAGAAACTTCTCTTGTTTTCTCATTTATCATGTTATCAAGTTATCTCTTACAAGTACCATATGGCTTCTTTCTAAAATCATTATTCACCTCATGAAATAGTTTTGCAATCACTTTCCATTTATTTGTTTTGACATTCAAATCAGTTCATATACATTAGAGTTTGATATGTCCGAGATGAAAAGCTAAGTTCTGATACATGCAGGTCATTTGACACAAATACAAAGATCTATCTCTGATATGAAGATCAAAGCTTTGACTCACCAGCTCTTTACCAGTAGATGCAATATGAATCTAAGCTTAGACCTACCAAAACTATGAAAATTGACAGCAGTATCAATCATTCCTTAACTAGTCAATACAATATAAAGTTTCTACGTACCGACTACATCGATTCTGACGGTGGTATTAATCCTCTCCAGTCCCGTGGATGCAATGCAGATGTACGTTCCAGCATCGCTTGCTTCAGCAGGGTTGAATTGCAGGACTCCTGAGTTAGGTTCTGAGATATGATCTGGCCATGTTCCTATTATACCCTGCTTGTGCCATGCAATGAATGGTTGGATGCTGGCTGTGGCGTGGCACACTAGACGATTCATCTCCCCACGGTCTAAAGACGTCACAGCAATAGGACGTGGATTGAACTTCAGGATAGCTGTTAGGTACAAACATCAATCATAACATGTGGGTCATTTAATTAGCAGAAATATAAGTAATTAATAATAATAATAATAATGATAATAGGCATTTCTATAGCGCAGTCTATCTAAAAATTCTATTCTGAGGCGCATTTATTATTACCCGGCTTTAGCCTAGCTGCCATTACAGCGCTCCAGTATTTTAATTTCAAGGAATTAATTCCTGCCAGGTACCCATTTACATCACCTGGGTTGAGTGTGGCAAATGTAGATCAATGTATTGCCAAAGGACATTAATGCCATGGCGGGACTCGAACTGCGGACCTTGTGATCAACAGTCCGGCGACCTACCCACTCGACCAATACCAAGTAAGTATATAACTGTTGAATACTGGCCAAGCAAAAAGTATCTCCTTGTTTTTAATATGTGATGGTGATTGTATCAAATGGTACACCCCACCTAAGTAGTGAATGGGTGAACTACATGTCCACGACAAGAACCTAAATGTACCATTACACTTAAGATAAAAAGAAAAACGATGTCGTTTTACAAACAATGGTACAAAGAGAAAACTCTCCATTCTAAATAAGTCTTGATAAGATTAGTTATTCTGATAAGATGTCTTATTGAAATGTATGACAGAGTTTAAAAAGAAAAGCACTTAATCTAAATAAACCTGACTATACCATCTAGATAGCATCTGTAATTTAATTTTTGAGGGGGTCAGTTATTCCAACACAACATAGACTGGAACCTAAGAGATCTAAAAACTGCAGCCTCAAACTAGATGTGTAGACCTGGAACTTGTTTTACAAAAAGACAGTTAAATAGAAAAATGACTAAAATACAGTCCTGATTTCAGTGCATTTGACTTGTTAAGAAAAAAAATAGTTACATATGTTTTGCAGTTATTACTGATAACTAGTTTTATGAAACAGCTAGGGCCTCGATGATGAAAGAATAGTGCATTACCTTTGACAAAGATGTTAGCCGATGCAGTTTTGATGCCTGCTATGGTTCTAGCTGTACATGTATAGGTACCATTATGTCGAGTCATTGCACTGTTGATTACCAGCGATCCATCAGCTGACACCTCTATACCTTGTTTCTGTATATCGTAAGAAAAAAAAATGTCATGATATACGAGAACAGTTAACATAAACAATTCATCTAATGAAAGGCAACATGCTCGTAAATTCCTTTTTTGAAACCAGGAGGGCATTATAATTCCGTAAAATGAAATGATGTAACGCCCTTCTGGCTCCATAACAGATGAAATAATGTTGGACTGTGTCATCATCATTGATATCATATGCTATGGATTGACCCTCATGTTAAGTTACCTGAATATTAATGTTTGATATATCATTGGATGCATTCATACCATTTGTCTAACATGCTTACATGCTGAAATGAATTGAAATTGAAGAAAAATGTGGGAAATTACTCTACAACTGTATTTAGCTAAGCTTGTATACCTGTTATTTGATTTACAGAACCTTAAGTTCATAAATAGCAATGTGACTTTGGAATGATTGAAAGTACGATCCTTAATGCGCATCTCCCCATAAAGCTAGAACTCTCACCGCTGCACATGAATCCTACTAAGTACATGATTCCTTACATTTGTGATATCTCTGGTGCCAAATGTCCAGCTGATTGTTGGTGTAGGAGTACCGGTAGCATTGCATCGTAGTGTTGCTTCTTCTCTCTCTCTGATGTGAACATCTACAGGTCTGGTTGTAATCTTGGGTGCAGCTGGAGAAAAATATAACAAATACAGGTTTTTGTTTATTACTGAGCTTACGAAAAAGAAATTCTGGCTCTGTTTTATTTCTATTACTTGATGGCGTTTTCCTTGGGACCTCGATAAAAGAGATTTGAACTGTTGATGGCATTACTAAAGGCCAATCTTCAAGCAACATGCTCAATTGTAGTTTTCACAAGGAAAACATTGGATGGGCGCGGAGGAGGGGAGGCTCTGATCATCTGAAGCTTTTCCATGTTCGCCCTTCTCCGCCAGTTCTTTTCTATCAGTCCTAAAGAACATGGTGCCTTGCTTCAAGGTCGCTACTGTTTAAATTCCGACAAATCAGATTTGTTTAATTAACCTTTTTAACTAAACAACATCATACGGTAACTCATATCTTACAAACGAACAAATCTAAATAAATCCCCTATCATAAATATAAATAATCTAAAAACCCAGGATATTCAAACAGGAAATACAAAATTTCGGATTACAGTAAAAGTTCAGAGAGAGATCTCTCATTTTAAAGACTCACAATGTTCAATCTACATTTAATACACTGCTTTGCAAAGATCCCTACTTCAGTTCATTTCTAGGATATTTATGATGATTGAAAGAAAAATGCAACGCCCAAGACTGATTATGCCAGAAGGCCCAGATTATCTCAGATAAGATCTGTTCTACAAGAGACTGGTATACTTACTAGCAACCACTACTTTGAGTATCTGGGTTGTTTCACCAGCCATGTTACTAGACACACATGTATAGTTGCCTTCATCAGATTTCTTGATAGGATCAAAGACGAGAAGATTCTTTTGCTCTTCCACACGAACCCTCTTAGTCTTAGTCCCATCTAAAGGTACCTCACGTAAACTAGGTTTCAGCCAATGTATAGAGGGTGTAGGAATGCCTCCCACGTCGCCTGCTGGATAGGAGCAGTTTATGGTCTTTGTGTCGCCTTCTGGAATCAACTGGGCTTCAAACTCAGGTAGAGGGTTCACGGCTGAAAGAATACAAAATAGAAATAACATCATTTGACAAAATTAAATCAGAGGAATAAATTTTTTAAAACATGAATCAGTTTTAAAAATACCTTCTTCCCACTATTTTTTTAAAATAGAAGATTGTACGGATAGAACATGAGAGTGCTCCTTGGGATAAGGGATCAGCCAAAGATCTTCTTACCTCATAATCGACACAAAAACAAACACCATTGCCTGGAAGAATATAACATTACTGATACTGAAAAAGCATGTAAACATCTGTAAACTTGTCAAATTAAACATCCCCACTTAAAGCTTTTTGCTATGATGTATGGATTAATCAAAAGAAGGAATTGCTATACATGGTATCACATGATCATATTGAGAAACAGTCAAAATGAATTTGCATTTAAGCTCAAGCATATTACAGATATATTTGCAGTTTCATGATCCTCCTTCCCTCCTAAAACTTGCATGCTACCTCAAGGAATCCAAACATATTGAGCACCACTACCCAGTGCACAGCCTCTTGACATAAAGGAATAGGCAAGATGGAATCAAGATTACATCAGGGAAAATCTTTTCAACTCGATACCTGGCCCGATTCAATCAAGAATTCATAATCAATATTTTGGGGGCATGTTTAGATGCCAAAAGAGGAGGTTTTCAATTATTTTCTACTTGTTGTTATACATGCATTGTGTGAAAGGTAATTCCTAACCTTTCTTTTCGTTTCACCTCAATCCTATTTTCTTCATGCTGTAACTCTCCTTATCATTATAATTTAGTTTAATTTTCCTAAATCCGATCTTTTAATTCACATGCATTACAAAATGCTCTGATTTCCTGCTGAAGCTACATTTCAGTTTCAGTTTCAGTTTTATTTTTCATTCAACAGAACAGTTATTTTGACAGGAAATCAGGTATATACAATTCAAAATTCAATAATATTTTACATGTACTTCAATCAGGACTACTTGAGGTGTGATAGCTGTTTGACATTCATAATGAAAACCAATTACTTCAGTAAAAACTTATGCTGTTTGGGGGAGGAGAATATGACTTGCTTTTTTAGATTATCTGGATTATGTGATAATTCACAGGTAGAGACTTAAAGTGATTGTAAAGCACATGCCTAGAACCTCACAGCCTGGGCTGTGTCATTGGTGTGTAAAGCTAAACCAGGAATGTACATTTCTGATGAAAAGAAGCGGAGGACATTAGAGGGATGCCATGAATGTTGTCACTACCAGACAGCTGTTCAGAGTTTGGATATCCCAAGATGCCTTGCTGGGGTGGGTCAAGTTATTGACCTTGCTGATGATAGAATGTCCTCTAGGGTAGTACATAGTTGTGGCTTGGATATCAAACAAGGGAACACTACTTCTACTATACATTCAACTTAGAGCTAGAGCTAGGAAACAAGGCAAAGCAGATGGTAGCTAGCTAGGAAGCTTATCTCATGTTGGTTGTATAAACAATGAGAGCGGGAATATGGGAGAGAATACTAGAAGACATCTGTGGAGATACCATGATCAATTGAATTTATTGGTCAAAACTCCAACTATCTTAATGTACCTATCTAGGTGTGTCTTTCTCAGTTCATTATGTGATTGGTAAAGAATTTATCAAAATGTGATCAGGATAGCAAGTGAGAGAGAGAGCGCTAAGGAGATAGAGAGAGACAGACGGGAAGGGAAAGAGAGAGAGAGAGATAAATAATGGAAAGAACAAAGGAAAGGAGAGAGATAAGTATTTCTATTTTTGTGTATACATGGACAACCAATTTTAAACTGAATTTGTGAATTGAATAAAGACAAAAGGAGCGATTCCCTCCATTCTTCTGTGACAGAACACCAAAACTCTAGATGTATGGATTGCTATATTCTCACTACGGGTATAAACTAATCATGACACGGTTGATGGGAGAATGGGAGAATAGGGGTTATGGGAGAATGGAGGATACAGCCTTTTGTTTAGTTTGACACTATATTGACCTCAAGTTCATGTACAGTGGTAGGATGGCAGTTGAAATCGAGGAAACACATTTCTTTCCTTCCAACCTTTATATCAATGGTCTTGATCTTAGCTATTTGGAGTGTTTGCTAAAAAGATCAGATGTCTCCGTACTTGCAAACCATGACCCTTTTTTACCGACACAAACACCCTCTGATTTGATCTCGTTCTTTCATTCCAGTGAACTGACCTGCGACCTTTGGCCTGAATATATAAATTGATTCACCTTCACCTCTGTAATGGACTGATCCACCTTGATGTGACTTTCGTATTTGAGTTCTATGAGTCTACCTCTATGATGTCCCACATACAGCAGAGATTGCCCAGGTGATGATAACGTGATACTGTCTGTGACTTATACTTCCGTACAGCACAGAAAGCTTTCGTCAAACATTAAAGATAAACTCCAGTACTGGTTAAAAAAAAAAAAAAAATTCTCACAGAATCAAACGAAACTTACACTGAATGTTCAAGATTACAAATAAATGACATGTGCCAAACAATTTTGGAAGAAAATGTATACTGGCTGAGTAATGAGCATAGAAAGACAAGGAAACCAAGTTAGTACCATCCCCGACACCATGTGTGTTGTCCCATATATAGCTTTCTATGTGAGTGTTTGTTACTTTACCAAGACTCGGTCAAATTTATTATGATTTTGATGACTCCAGAACCTTGCAGTGCACACCAATACTTACATGCTACGTGATCAACTGTTTCTGATCCTTTCACACCTTTTCTTTCACAATGCAATCGCATTACCAGTACTAAAGTTTATCTTTAATGCAGCTTGTGGTGAAGTTTCTAACTACCTCCTTCCCCATCTCTCTCACACCTGAATCAACACCTGGGATTTGTGGCTTGCTCTACCCGATAATGATCTTTATTGTGTCAGTAAAGCAAAATTCCAGGGATTGCATTCCTGCATAAAATGCGCATTTGATGCGGACCTCTTTAAAAAATTCTGGCTATCCAAATTTATTGGCTACTAGGAGTAAACTGTTATTAAATTGAATTATATTTTAATAATAACAATAATATCAATAATAACTGTTTCTTATTGTTAAGTGCTTTACCAATTACAGCTTATTTGAGCAAGGAGCTTATACAGTATTATTACCCCAGTCACTTGATGCTGTTACCATCCTGCAATTTACAGTGTACACTCTCGCCTCCCTTGAGAGCATTCCAGCCAGTCGTGCTGTTGACAGACGCATACATGCTAATCTAACGACATTGATCATTGCATCCTGCCAGGTACCCACTTACCACCTATTTAAAACCATGGTGGAAGGAGAAATGTAGATAAATTGCCTTTCTCAAGTACATACGTGCCTGTGCCAGGGATCAAACCTTTGCATTCCAAATGAAGTGACTAGACCACTCGACTATGACACCTCTATGCCCTCATGGACAAAGAGTACACACACCTCTTGCTCTATGAAGCCAAATTGGCAACATTTGGAAATAACCTGTTTGAATTACCGGTATCTAAATCCTAAACAGAGATACTCACTTGCTATGGTCAGCCTGGCGCTGGCAAACGGTCGTCCATGAGGGCTGTCACATACACACTGGAACTCGCCCTCATCACCGGCCGTTAGATTGGCCAGACTCAAACTACCATTACCTATGATGTACGTCCTAACAGATAGACAAGACAAA
The DNA here is from genome assembly GCF_000002235.5 of Strongylocentrotus purpuratus. Taxonomy (NCBI): domain Eukaryota; kingdom Metazoa; phylum Echinodermata; class Echinoidea; order Camarodonta; family Strongylocentrotidae; genus Strongylocentrotus; species Strongylocentrotus purpuratus. The sequence goes on along the minus strand of NW_022145611.1, from coordinate 33,191,346 downwards.
AAAAGAAAGGTCAGAGAGAGATAAACAATAATCATAAAGATATGAGAAAGTAAAATAACTTCTCTACCATATCATGTTACTTCTTAAAGTAGAACTAATGGTGTATGCTACTGATTTTTATAAATACAGACAATTTGTGCAGTTAAAGCCCCTCTAAAGTGTTGGGAGCCCTAAAAATTTGATGGAAAAATTTCACCTAAATTGTATCATAATGTGAAAGAGGCTGCCATTCAAAACTTTTCAAAACAAATATGTTGACTCTCAAGTCAAATATTGATGAAAAAATACACAAGTTCGGTTTTCTACATACAACAAAAAACAACCTAATTCATGTATTCTTTTGGCAAATTTGGGGCTCTCAACACTTTAAAAGGGGATTTAGAGGGGCTTTAAAGAGAGAAAATGGTCATGTTCAAGAAAGTTATTTGGGAAGGGTAACAAGAGGTTTTATGGTATGATTGTCTTACACCTCTACATGTGACTGTTACATAAGATAAGAATTAAAATTCTTCCATATTAAACACCCAGACATCACAGGCTGGATGCATTCTGTGAAGTCTAATAAGATTTGATGATGACAAGTAACTCACCCAGTTTCAGTGTCATTCATGAGTTGTGGAGGGATTTCTCCACCAGCCTTGCTAGTAGTATACCATTCTACCGGTGGTGTAGGGTCTCCACTGAACTGGCAATGGAACATGATGGAATCTCCTAGAACACGTATGGCATCGGTAGGTGCTACTTCAACGACCGGAGTATTGGAATCTGTATCAAGAAGGGGGAAAAATCACATATGATTAAATACAACCCAATGGGGATAACTATGAAAGAGGTTCTCAAATTGGCAAGTCTTCCCTGATCTAGGTAACTTCTAGATGAGGAGGAGGCAAGTGAGTCAGTAAAGCATCTGCTTGTTGAACCAAAGAACGTAGGTTTGAATCCAACTCAGACAGATGACTGAATAAATATCTAAGATTCAACCACATCATTTAAACAAGACATGAAAGGAACCCAATTACATTTCGACTTTAGAAAGTCCTGAGCATGCATTGAACCCAAGAACCCATTGAACCCATCGGATTTGAGTTCTCTATGGAGGATTTATGGTATATCTTCTACATCAACTCCTCTAGGCATTAACCCATAGGATGCCGGCAATTTGTTTAGTTGACTTTATGATCCACAATTATTTTTTAAAACATGAATAAGTCTCCTAATCTTTGAAAAATAGGACACTTAAAAAATGCATATGCACTTTTAGATACAGAAAAGAAACAGTTGATGTAGTAAAGCAAAAAAATTGAAACAACTTTAACATTTACAGTTGAAAAATATTCATAAGGGACCATTAGACAAAGAAGCAATGTACTTCAATATCTATACCTCCCCAACCAAACATACAGAAGCACACAATACCAAGTGTTTTTTTTTATCATTCCCAAATAACTCAATAGCATGGACAATGAAACTAACCGCAGACGGAACAGCCAATTATCTGTTGTTTGCATTTCATAATAACAAATTTGGAAACACGTTTTCTCCATGTGATAGAGGACATAATTGAATTGAGTGGTTTATGAACTCTGGATGAAATGATTTCAAGAATTCAAGGTTACCATGCTCATTCAAACTAATTCAATAGAATCAGATCCCTCTCTCAATAAAAATCCATGATGAAGAAATGGAGAAAATGATCCGAAACATGGATGGTGTAAGTTACTTTTGAGATGAATAGCACACTCAAATATCCTATTGACGTCTTGGAGTTGTGCGTTTGAGAGCCAGAAGAAGGCCTTACAGGCCCATGACTCATATATAGTGGGGGGGGGGGGGGGGGGTCATCTATTCTATGACGCGAGTACTAAAAGGCATATTGGAAAGAGAGTGAGTACATGGTATCATGAAAGATTCATGTACGGGTCGGAAGAAGTGAGACAAGTATATGCACTATTCCACAGAAATCTGAGAGAATTTGATAAAAAATGAAAGGGGAAGGAGGTGGAGGGAGTACCCCAAGAGTGAGTCACAAATATATTCAACATTCTAAATGTCAAATAGGACATCGGAGCAGGATAAAATAAAGAGGGCAATATTTCCAACAATGTTCATCTCTACATATATATGGTACTTGTTCCTCACATTTTAAATGAAACATAACAAAGTCCATATTACAGATATAACACTGATTTAATTTCCATTGAAGGAAGAATCTGTAATGATTTTGTTATAAACAAAATACAAGAAATAATAAAAGTTTGATGACTCTTTAATGCAATCATATGCATATACTGCTAGAATAAACCTGAATGATTCAATCCATTTATATTAAAAGTAATGTGCACAAATATTGAAATATTCATGTATCATACAGAGCATATTATATGCATGTGAACTCTTCAGCGCTACCTTTTGTTTCTCTCTGACTAGTACTAATGGCTGATATTGTGGTAATGATGAGACCAATTAATCAAATAAAGTGCTTGACAAAACAAGTAGCAGAACAAGTAGCAAGGCAATCTACAGAACATGGGTTTTTATTGTAAATAGTGTTTTTATTGTAAATAGTTTGTAGATAATGTTTTAATTGTTCACACATTAGAAATGATTGATTCACTGAATTTATTAAATACCTTCGTGACTAATCAGTGATCACATACAATTCCATCACCGGAACAAACAACATTCCTTCAGAACAAAAATGTAAAACTCTTGCAATTGTAGGTGGAATAAATTGGAAAATTATTTTGAATCACAGACACTGTGCATATAAATTATGTTGACCTTTTTGAAGCAATAAAAATGGCTGAAAAATGTCCATCTCTTAAATTTGTCCATAGGCGGGTACAGACTGTCAGATTCAATAGAGAGGGGATGTTTGTCTGGTTTAATCATGCAAAATGGATAGACTTGCTTAACAACCACTCAGCACAACACGCAGGAGATTGAGCGCATGCGGTATAGAGCGTACTTCCGCCCATTATCGTTACAATTGCCTTCCAAAATATGACATGGCTGACATACAGGCACATACTCCGCTGAGCATGACTTATCAACCGAGGCATACATTAAATGTTTGCAACCGGTTGGGTAACCTGGACTCTAAACGCATCTTACCCCAAGCATGAGTAAGCCTTCCCTGCCTGAGGGCATCTTTCTCCCATCAATGAAGGGGAACTGCAAGCCTAACAAACATCGGTACCGCTGCCATCCTGCTACCCCTCTGGCTGCCCCGCTGGCTGCCCCCATTGGATTGAGAGAACTGGCATGAGACCCTAACAAGTTCTAAATCCTAAACGCTCCAATTTCTATTCCCTAGGTAAATGCAAATTGATGAGGAATGGGATTTAACATGGTTGTTATACATTCTCTGGGACCGGGACTAGACCAGAGAACATGGAGGAAAGTGTAATAAGCTTTAAATTTGGATTGATGGGGGAAGACTCAGGTTTCTTTTGAGCCGAGGTAGATTAAAGACCTGGGTAGGGGGTTCCTTAATATATGGCTGCTCTCCACCACAAACATCTATGGAGATGTCTGACTCACAACACTCAGCTGCTGCTGCATACATTCAATCAGAACCATTCTTACTCCTACATGGTAACTGTTATCCAAAGTCTCTGCAATGCTATTCTTCAGCATTATCATCATTGTTATGCAGCTATGAAGTTAACCAATTGACTTACCAGTAGCAATTATTTACCAACACAATATATCACACATTGTGAGCCCTTTTTATTCTTTCTTATAAATGTTTCACATCTTAAAAATAATAAACAATTTTGGCAGAACTGTAAAATGTTTGCATTGAAGAACTAAATATCTTGTTGTTTTCTTCAGGTTTTTTTTCTCTAAAGAAAGGGTCCATTTGTTAGCTCATTTTAGCATGCAGAGACACGCATCTAATATTGGATACTGTATCACCATGTCTACTTGCATAGAGCCAGGCCGTCTCAAGTAACAATAACATGTAGCTAACACTAAAATATATTCAAGCATTCAATGCATGTATACACATATTCCCTAGATTTGATGGGATAGGATTGCATGCATGGAGGCTCATATTTGATATAATACATACAACTGTAGCGAGCCCGACCAAAAAAAGAAGACAGATAGTCTAGATATATATTTAAACTGCTTCAACAGATAAAGATATTGATGGATGCATTATCAGATGTTCTAGAATTTTGCACAAGTTATATTTGCATATTAATGATTTCTACTCGTGCTGAAATTATTCAATTCAGGAAAAAGAAATATTAACAGCAAAATCTTCATATTATAAGAACAATTTTAAGAGGATTCACTTATATCGAGTAGGTTAATATTGCATCTAAACCCTGTTAAAGTACTATACAAATTCCCTCATAGTATGGCTTGTATTATTCCTATGATGCAAGGGTAGATTGATCATTGTTTCCTCCTTCTTTTTCTTTTTGAATAAAATGGTCCATTAAAAAAAAAAAAAATACATATATATGTGAGATTAAATAGTATTCCAAAGTTTATGAATAACTTTATAAGAGTTATATTGTAATAGAAATGGATGTTTGAATAAATGATTGATTGGAAAAAAGAAACATAAAAAACATTGTGTCCAATATGCTTTGTTATGAACTCTGCTGTGCAGTTCTCCAACACAAAGGGTTTCATCTCTGACACTCAATATCCCAGCCAAAATACCAAGCATACAGGTCATTTCAATGCAAATTGCCCCTTTTAATGGCCATTTTATCACCCAGGGACCTGCCTCCAAGATGCTGCTTGGTTCACAGAGGAGGCAGATAAAGAACTTGAAGAATAGCCTGAGGAAGAAGCAGGTCATTCACATCAACACACACACACACACACCGTTATATTCACGTTCTTGTCCCTTCGTAGCGATAACGGTTACGCTCGCACATTATTACTATTATTAAGTGTAATGTACATCCACCTGATTTAGGGTTACAGCCCTTTATATTGGTACGTTTAATGAAAACACTTTTAATTGAAAGGCTTTCTTATTAATCATCCCTGTTTTATTAATATTATGTTTCTACTTATGCTTCCTTTGTATTGCTCTATTATTTGCTTACTGCATAACTAAACATCTGCTATAAAAGCCTGACGCTCCATCTAAAATATATATCCTCTTAGATACCAAGCATGTTTTAATCCCATTTTTTCTCCAATTTAAATTCAATGATACCAATTTTTCCCCTGTCATGCATCATATAACAATATACATGTAACTTAGGGTATTTGTTGTTACAAAGTATCCTATTAGCTGATCGATATTCTATCATGCGATACTATAATTTGTGAAATGTGCATGAGTGTGTAATTTTTGCATGGTATTCATGTAGTGCATGTACAAAAGATTATATTGCATATCCATGCTCGACTACACATACCCATTGTTTAATTGTTTTCATTAAAGGTAAAGACCAGTATTGGAAACGCCCCAATTTCAAAAAATGAAATGGAAGCTCTCATTACCAATCATGTGAAAGAATATGTTTTGACTAATACATGATGATACAAAATTTGCCGGGAAACCGCCTACTAATTCATTTATTTGGTAAATTTGTTTCTCTCATGGTCTGTGAGAGATATAGGGTAGTCCTATATACATCTTTCTGTGCATAGTGCTTGTAACTTTACAAAGAAAGGGCCAAATTTCTTATCATTTTGATGATTCCAGAACCTTGCAGATGCTAGATGCTAGATGATCAACCTTTTTTGATCGATTCCGCAACGTTTCTTTCACAATGCAATCGCATGACCATGACTGGTCTTTACCTTTAATTATTGAAAGAGATGACTTGAGAAGGAGGAAGCATGAGATTAAAAAATGCCCTTCATTTTGCATGAAAAATACTGTACAGTTCATGCATTTAAATAAAACACATTCACTCCAGACTACAAATTGTTATCATATATTATGTGACATGGAACTGGGAAGCATGCAATATTTACTTAATATCAATGTATGAGGATGTGACATCTCATCTACCACTTCTTCTGTTGGAATACTTCCAATCTTTCTTTATGATAAAGATATCTGTATTTAGATTGACTAATGTACTCACAGGTGGAGGGAATTGTGATAATTGAGAGCTGTCTATTTGTTAATGAAAATATAATTCATGTGTGTAAACAAAGATAACTGCTGATACAGACATCATGAAAAAGTATGATTCATAACAAGACAACCCTTCGGTGGATCTCATTCAATTTGATTTGACACCCCTGTGCAGTAGATATTTGCACTACCAGCCTCTTAGCGACAAGCATAAAAATGAGCGAGCGAGTTGTCATGTAGATAGTAGAGCAGAACTAATGCTTGATATTGATTGGTTGAATACTGATCAATACATCACTGAGCCACATCACTAGATAGTATCCTTTGGGTTAAAGTCTGTCAGATATTAAGCCATATAACGGTTCTGACCTAATTAGCTGGTAACACCAGTTATGACAGCTGGAAGCTTCATTGATTTCTCTGCACTTTTAGAAATAAAAATTTGTTGCATTATATTTTTTTTCAGATAAGCAATTTGAAAACCACTCCTCAGCCAAGATGATAAACAAAGAATTTGTTTTCATCTTAAAACTTTTCAAGAAGGAGAATAATTCTCATGCTCATCTTTAATCATAAAAGACTTACAGAAGTAACAACTGCTACCGCTTTGCAATCTTTTCAATACTCAATACTCTTTGTAAAATCAGAAATGTATAAATGACGTGATTATTTTACAAATAGGTTTAAATATGCAGTCATTATAAGCTGCACACAATTATATTAGCGCATTCAATGTGACCCGTTAATTGCGCATTACTTTGGATTGGTCATGTGATGTCACAAAGCTTATCAGTAAGTATGTTGTCTTAAAATGCTCAGTTGTGATCTAAATATGTGTTAGGACATTATTAATTTGCCTAGTTAAATGCTAAGTAAAATACTGACTTAATCCACATACTGAATTGAATATGGCCCTAGATGACTGCTGCATTTCTGTTTTCTATAATTCCAAAATTAGCTTTAATGTCAAGAAATATATGAATGTATGACATACATAAGATAAGATTATCATGCTCTGTGTAAAAACTGTGCAATAACCAATCTAAGATATGCTGCAAGTCTTTGCCTAATGGCATCATAACATGAACCAAGAATCTGCAATATGATAACAGCTTCCCACTTCTTCAAAGCGCCAAGCTGAATCATGTCTAGATTCTACCTAAGACAACAAATAACAGACTTCAAAGCACCCAGCCGCATCACAGACAGTCATATCTGATCGTCATATCTGCTCATGACCTTCTGACATTCTATGAAACATTTCATTCTTGTTCTTTATCAGGTTAGCTGGCTAAAGGCTGTGTCACAGACTGAATACCACAGGCAACGGGAGGGAGGGAGGCAGGGAGAGATGATTCATACATCGATCATAAAACCGACCATTCTGAACACTATGAGTATGAAGAGAAAGCCATGCTACTAGATAATTCATTCATATTGACGCACATCATAGCTAATAGTGAATGAGCACAATTCTACGTCTTCTTTGTCTTCCCCCATCTCCCCTTGTAGTTTCTATTTACATTTACATAATAAATTATACAAGCTTTATTTAATTCACCACTATTAGAAGAAGAAGAAAAAGTCAACAATAACTATCCTTCCTAAATAAAATAAGAAATATAAAATTATTTAAAAGAATTTTCGTCAATGGTACTTTGATGCGAAAATATAAAAATCACCATCAAACCTCATTTAATATTCATTTAAAGGATTTTCAATATTACATTTTCTATATTCCAGCATTCCCAATTCTAAGCATTATCAAATTAATTTAATGAGAAGGATGTTGTGTTAGATTTACAGAAATCTCACCGAACTTACCAACAATGTTAAACTGGACATTTTCTGTGCTGGGCATGGAGCCTGCTACATTGGTCGCCATGCAGGAATAGATACCACTATCCAGGGGTGTGGCGCTCTTGATCTTCAGCCTAGTACCGCTGATATCAACGTTGGAACCAGCGACGACTGGTGTTTGGTCATGATACCAGGTGACCATCGGTACGGGGTTACCGCTAGCCCTACAGATGAGGGTAACCTTACCCCCTTCTTCTACATCCTCCGGTAGATTGGGTCTGTTCAGCTGCACACGTAACTCTTCTGAGATCCCTGCAATATTAACATAGGCAAGCATGCTATTATATTTACTTTCATGCTTCCATTAGTTAACATATCATGCATTGAATATGGTAACTATATTAATAAACATTTAAATGCAATAGTCAAATGAAAGTGCTCAGGTTAGTAATTTGTTGACAATTGTAGCACATAGTTTTGGCATTCCGTTCAATGCTTCAATGGTGAAAAATAATCAAAGTGCATCATAAAGTGATTTGATTTGTTACATTTTCAGATGTTTGAGCTTTTATCAAAGCACAACTTATTCTAAGTCAGATCACAAAGACATAGAGCGTGTCTCCAAAGATGTTGACTTGGAGTTGGGTGACAAAGACTAGAGTTGTCGATGAGAATTACAGGGGAATCTTATGATGAGATTAATCTAATTTGAAAGGCGAGCTTCACTGGATACCAATTGTGATTTGAACGCTGCGTAACCCACCCCTCAAGTGTCAAACAAGCCGACAACATAAAGAGGATAATTTGGAGGTTGTGTTTCTGTGTAAGTGAGTCACGGTATCATGCTGCTTGCGTCACTTTCACTTCATTGACCAATCCCTAAATGTTACAAACTCATTGCCTTTATCAAGATCTTGATTGCTTATAATGGAAGATGACGGCAGCTTCCACTCGCAATGAAATAAAACAGTTAACATTTTGGTTTTCATACAGTGAAAATTACTTCATGTATGTACATGAAATAAGATGAGGTGAAACTGCCATTCAAATAATTCTATCCTGAATTCCTAAGATAATTTTGTTGGTAATGATAGGAAGAACAAGATCAAAACCAACCGAAAGAAAATAGCAATTTTAAATTGCTTAACCTGTTTTGTATGTCAGGTACACAGCATGTCTTGATTCTGTCTGTTCTGACACCACATACATGCACAGGATATATTTAAATTGCATTGAATGTCCAAACACAGAAAAAAAAAATTAACCAAAGGTGCATTACTGAAATTTAGTACAAAAATGTGGTAATACTAATAAGTACCAGTGAAGGACCATTTTCTGCATAGAGAAATTTTGCTAAGCCCTGTTCACCTATACAGACATCATGAACACACCAAATTTCAGCCATGATTCTTCATAGAGTTCTTCTACAATTCAAGTGAGACCAAATTAATCATCTCTCCTACAGCAATGCCTATATAGAGTCATTGTACAAAAACAAAACAAAACATTGTACAGTTTATGTCTGTCTAGTGAAGTTGGGGAGGGAGGGGGGAGGGAGGGGGTAGTGGGGGAGGGGGAGTAAACAGTGCTATCTACCTGGGTAAAGGTAAAAGCTACCAGATGTTGAGTTTAGATCCTGACCTGGATAGAACCATGTAGAACTTGAGACCTGATAGAGCTGCTTTGGATTAGACTTGGTATGTGAAACTTTATTCTTCTCTAGCTAGGTATACAGTCTGGCTATTCAGTCCTCATATCCCTATCATTAGACAAGTCTGGACCATAGACTATTTATCTTATCTGAATCAAACCATTTATCTGCCAGTTAGGCCTTGGGTGTGATCTAATGCATCTTCAGCTTTATCAATTTGTTGCTTACTTTTCTGAATGACCAAGTAATTTCAGTTATTTAGTTTAGATCAAGAGAATTGTAAAACCTGAAGACTTTGCGTCACGAAACTTGCTCTGATATTGTTGATGACTGCTAGAGATGCAGCAAGGAGATTTCTGTGAATTATGAAAATTGTGTGATGAAATTGAATTCTTTTCATTTAAATCTCGGCCACTAATGGAATTCATAAAAGTATAATATATGTATACGTTTCTTGTTTCCCTCCCTAGGCTTAACTCCACATTCCTTCCCTTGCCTAGTTTTTACATCTCAATGCTGATCAATGATTAAGAATGACAGCATGTTATATCTATTCAATCACATTCCATTACAAAACTTCTACCGACCTTTGCAAACAAGGTCAACGATCAAAGGTCAAAGGGGATGACCTCATGTTTATTTACATCACATCACATACTTGGCAAAATCCATTACATCTATCAAGGTCTATTTTCATTTGATAGAAAAACTAATCATCATCTCCCATTGATTGCATGACATTACAAACATGTCACTGCATTCTCTGGACTTCTGAGCATTAGCTTTGGAACACATCACAAATGATCACATTATCTGAAGGACAATGTGATTACTATGATGTCCCATGTGGACATTGTGTAGTAATCATTGCCATATCATAGATAAATTAGGAGCGAAACGGTAGCATAGGGTTGGAAAATGATCTGCAACGCATCAAAATTAAAAGGATGCTTCTGACGATTGCAGGGAAGGGTGCAGTAAAGCCTACTGGATACTACAATGTAGATGAATTGCAGGTAATTAACCAATGGACATACATACAGGCATTTTTAGACCGATTATACGACTCTTTTCTTTGATCGTGATCAACTTAAAACAATGGACCTGGCTGAAAATTAGGATCAAAGTCCTATGTACGTGATGCGGAGTAAATAAGGGATGACATGTTCATCAGCTGTGGTATGGTAATGACCAATCTCTTTATTTAACCTCTCACTACCAAGGCTTCTTCAAATCAAATAGTATGTCAAGATCAGGAATGGGTCCTCTTCATTTAGACAAAACTATCCAGAAAGAATATCAGATTTATATCTGTGTTACCTACATGTACGTGTAGCTTGTTTTTCAAACATAGAACATTATCATTGCTATACAATGAAAATGCCAAACACTGGTAGTCTTATCTATTTTGTATATATATTCATGTACATTGGATGTCACTTCATCATCTATCATGTCAATTTCAGTGCCAGACTGGTAAACAAAAAAACAAACTCAATCCAGACTAGGCAAATGCGAAAGCAGTATACCGGTAAGCCTAAATACATGTATATCACAGAAGAGACGCAGTCCCTCTTGAGGGGTATGCAACTGAGCAGTAAGCATGCAAAACATCAGCAGGCCGAGCTGAGGCTACCATAAGGTCCCTTGCAGAGAGATGTCATTTCAATTGAATTACACATGCAATCACCAAATTCACCCCTCAAATACTCGCTCAATTGAAAATATCAAATTACTTCAAGGGTAGGAAGAAGGGTATAGAAACCTGAATACTTATGGGAGAATAGCCTTTGAATCAATACAGTCTGATTTACAAAGGTCACAGGCAGAAAGTGATAATAATTGAAGGCAAAATGTTTTGTCTGAAATGAAATAAAGGAAAGTAGTCAGACGCCCATGCTACTTTACTTTATGAAACATATTTTTCAAAAAGGATAACAAACGCTTAAGGCTTAAGCCATAAATCAAATGCTCTCACAGCAACAGAAAGAAAATGCTACATTACTGATCGATCTTCAGTTTCTCAAAGTAACTCTGAATGATAATATAATGGAGGAGGTTAATGATGGTATATGAAGCATGATGATATGATTGAGTAAGAGTCAAGTCTCCATCCAACCCATCAAGTTAATGGACCAAAGAATAGTTCCAGTCTGCTTACTTCCTCGAAATTCAATCACCATCATATCAGCTATATTCACACTCAAAACCTCAGTCACACTGCCAAACTAACTCCAAACCGAGTGCAAAATGACAGATTCTTGGTTATGACGGGTAATTTGGATATTTCATTTGGTGTAACTGGGGCACTTTCACATCAACAAGCATTCACAAAGATTTAATGAGAAAAAAAAACATTCACATTCACACTTGCCTTATTGGCCACAAATTTTAATGAAATTTCTCTACATTTAGGGCAAAACCATTACCGGTATGCAAATTATTTATTAATATTTTCAGGGCTCCACACTCACTTTTTAAGAAGGGGTCCGAATTCAGATTGTTAGAGTTTGAATGCATAAGCTCTGTGTACAAAAAGTGAAATGTTGGGGGTCCAGACTGAGATTTTGTTTGGGCCCCCATGTGTCCTGGGCACCTGCTCATGTCGAGCTCTGATATATTTATTTTTCTCTGAAAACCATTATGAAAGAAATTTTGAAAAAGTAATGAACTATGTCTGAATTTTAAAGAGTTTTCTTGAGAATAAAAACTTAGACAGTCTACTGCTAAAGATGGTTGTTGTGGTCATTTGTACATATCATATCGCATTACACATACTCTCTTTACCTATGCTGCATTATGGAATCATAATTATATTCACAGGACTGGAAAATGAAAGCAGACATTGCAGTCATGGGAAACCCTATGGAGAATGTGTTGATTTAACCACATCTAGCCAGACCATAGAACCACAATGAGAATTTCAGGAAACCATTTTGACAAACAACCTCTGTATTATTATTTTCTTTAAAACAAATCTTTGGGAATAGAAAGATCAATGGCCTTTACTCCTGCAAGGAATGTATGGTCATTCGGGATTGACTTTTTAATCACAGCAGCCTTTCCTTTTAATCTGAGATGAAAATAATATCTATTCATCTCAATTTATCTTGCTTACCATGGAAAGAAAATGTGAGGGAGGTAGTTTATAAATCGATTTCCAAACCATTAAACCTAATTCTCATTTTGTTATAATTGAGAAATCCCCTAGAGGTCTCCATCTCAATGTGAATATACAATACAGTTATTGACCTTACTCAAATAAGAAGATTGTAGACCCCTTTGAGAGGTTTATCAGGAATAATAGGTGCCCTTGACGAGGCAGACAGATATGCACATATATACCACATAGAACAGATGATGCAAACTGAATCCTAATGGACCGTTACATGAGTACTAGACTCGGTGGACAGACTTTATTTGGAAATCAGGGAACATGAAGTCAGACGAAAATAAAGTTTGATGGAAACTTACATTAATAAGCATAGATGGAGTAAAGAAAATTGTGCTGCACCTTCAATTACTAATACACTGTACATATCAAACTCAACTAGCTTCGATTCGACCTAGGCCTAAATATGTATTTTTAAATGTCCCTTTGTTATCAATCGCAGCAGTCTTAAATAATTATAATTTGTTTTCAACAAATTGCTCAAGAACTTACTGCATTAAAATAATGGATGAATTGAGAAAGGGGTCTTTTCAAGAAAAAGACAATAGCTGGTTGAAAAAAATGATGAAATTCAAGTAAAAAGAAAAAGAAAAGAAAAATAATGCAGCGGATAAAAAAAAGAGAACAAGATAAAATACATATATAAAGATCTATATTAATCATATACATTATCTAGATCTTAACAGAGTACAGAGGATTACATGTTTTGAAGTGGGATAAATTTCCCATAGGACAGAGATTAACCCCTTATCCCCTCCGACTATGACCTGTGTTAGTTTACTGATTACCTTATAAGGTATATATACTCCAGAGAACAAAGCTTCTCACCTCTCACACACAAACCAACTTCTTTCTGATGCTGTCCTCCACATAAAACAAGGTCATCTCTTCATAGGCTGAATCGGGTTAATTTTATAGTTCCTTAACAAAAATGAAAATTAAATCCTGCCTTGTATAATCCTCAACTGGTATTTGCAGTAACATATTTCTTATTTGTCTTACATCTTCATTATCTCAGAGATAAACTGGAAGAAGTCATGCCATGTCAAAACTTGTAAGCTAAATGATAAATCAGCCTACAATCCCCTGTCTAGCAGCCGATCCCTTAACTCATCACCTGAAGAAAGGAGATAACCTGCATTTGATAGAAAGATCAGTTGACCTATTCTTATTTAAAAGGTAACTTAATAGCTATTTACCATGCTACATTTTCATCATCAGAATATGCTATTCCCAACAGGCCATAAGAATGTATCCTTTCCAAAGTCAGGCTAATGAATATATGTCCGCAATGTAGGTTGTATAATTCATGAAGTGCAACTGATGTACATTAATAACACTTTTATGGTTGTCCAATTCTTGTTGGAATTATCTTCCACTTCCACTGCATAGCTTTGTTGTCACAACCAGGAAGAGACTTGGACGGCCAGCCACAGAGCGGCACCCCTGAAAGCATAGCAGACCATCACATATCTCTGCCCATCTCATAAATCATACGCCCAAAGTATGACTTATATTGAGTCCAACAGCAGCTGGCCAATCTTCATAAAACCATAAAAGAGTATGTGAAATTGCAAACAAATTCTTTGAGGGTTGATTGAATTCTACCATACTTCTTCCTCCTTGTCTTCATCCTTGGTTGTGATACAAACCATCCTCTGAACTCGGAAGTAAAGTGTACTGTGGAGAAGAGTTTTCCCTTTAGTTTAAACATTAAAAAAGAGCAGTGTGAACTCATTTCATTCTTTAGAAGTTCTCCTTTTTTTAATTCCTACACTTGAATAAATATATAAGAATGTAAAGCACTCAGAAATTAAATTTGTAGGGGAAAATGTTTTGTACTATGCGAATAAGACCACATATAATGCCTCCACTGTCATGTTTACACAGTCGCATGTTCACCACTTTTAACAAGTGTACTTGAGGAGCTCTCCTGTTGAAGTACATGGTGTCCTAATTTGGAGTGTTTAATGGAAAGTGGATTTAGCTCTGAAAGATTACTTCAACCTCTAGAGAGTCTAGAGAGCCTTAATGACTGTTAATCTAGCTCTGGGGTTTTCAACGACAGTATATCATCATCATTCATGACCATCCCAAAGATCTTTTCCTCCCCAAAACCAGAAGCTAGGCTAGGTACATGTAGACAGATTTTATCTAACCAACCAAGAATGTTTTGATTTCAAGTACCATGGTCATTGCATTTCTTTTAAAATGATTACGTGATAATGAAATTGATTGCACATGTACTGTACACATTATGGGCATTGATGTTAGTGCATATTCAAAAATAGAAGGACCAAACTTTTCACCAGACTGTCATTTAAAAAAAGAAAAGTGAATAATCACTTTCATCTTACTTCAAAGTAAATCTATTTTTAGTTCAGTGAAATATTAAGCATCAGTTTGATGAAACCTGGTAATAACAGACCTACATATGCAATAAACCAAGTTTTGTTCAGATTCTTGTCATCACACAGAAAGTATATTCACAAGATTGAATTTCCTCAAAATCATATATCACTGTGCATGAACTGCGGCTTGTTTCCCTATGGATACACTGTAACAATAACCCAAGTTCATGCACAGTAGCAGTTTAATAATGCCCGATGGTTCCCTTTAAGCATCTATTGTTCGGCCTGGTTCCAAGTTCAGCAGGGCAGTACAAAGCAGCCAATGAGGGCAGGCAGCTAACAAGCCAGGGCAAGCATGGACGTTGTTGGTGTGTCTAATGCATCCATGGTGGCGGCAAGCTTTGAACCATTAGTTCCATCTAGCTTCCTCAGCCATCTGCATGATTCAAAGCGTGTAAAATAGTCTAGTCTACACAAAAACTAACAAAACTCTATTATCCTTTTTTGGCATAAAATTGGGACAAAAGCTAACTGGGGGGTGACTTCCTGATAACAAATGAAAATTTGGGAATAACCTGATTCATTATATAGATTTCTATTTGCTAAACCTCAATATTGGATAAATCAACATTCACGCTGTAAAAACAGAGTAATTATCATTTTAAGCCAATGTAGACACACAATGACACATGCTAGTAGTACTCTTTGTTTGAGTTGCCCTATTTACATATCCTTTTATCTGCTTAACAACCAAAAGACTATTCATAACAGCTACATGTATGTGGTAGAGATACTTCATAAAAAAGTATCATTTGAGATATATGTACCAAATTAAGAGGTCCTCTATTGGCAAGATATTTTGACTACACAGGGATGGCAGTTAACCAAATCATTAAGAAAAATGGACTCATTACACTAATAAGAGGCATGCTTTTATAACATGAAATATCTCTATACTCATAGGACAAATCGTGTCTCATTAATGCCTTGAATTAATACAAGAAAATGATAATCAATATCTTGTACTTGATAATCTTTACACTTTAAACTATAAAGAGGTGTCATGTTTAAATATTTACTGATGATATCTAATTGTCATTGTTGAAGAACACTTTGTATCAATACTTAAATGGTTTTATAATCTTGAATAGCCTGATTAAAGACCATAATCCTTGATTTATATGAAACCCTTTATTGAGATCAAAAGAACATTAAAAACAAATATAGTTGTAAAGATCATAGGTCAAAATGATTGTTGAAATTGTGTGCATGGTGAACAAATTCTACAAGATATCTTGTGATGTGATAAATGATTTGTATTACATTTCTTCACTCCCCCTTTTTTTAAATGCTTTTTGTACTTAATTCAGTTAAGCATACAACGACAGTGGGCTATCTTGAAGGCTAACAAAATACTAGAATAAAACGCAATCAATTTATCAATTTGTTGGGTTATTAATTTCTTTAATTCATTCTGCCGATCCTATCATGTATGAAATGCTGTATATGAACTATATGAAAAGCTATTTCTGTAATTAATGATCTTTTTTCTTCTGTCATTATCAATTTACCCAATTGTTCAGCTACGGTACTGTTGTTTGAGCATATCCCTCTCATCTTCAAATGAAATCATATACTGTGAAAAATGCTACTTTGATATAACACCGACATGAATTTTTCATCAATCCATGCATGTAGCCATCCAAAGCTGCATGTTCTCTCTCTCACTCAATATTTGTGAAGAAGACAAAGGCAGACACTATAGCATGCTCAGTGAGTCATATGACCTTTTCTTAGTAGAAAGCAAACAAGATGATCAGAATTCGACATGCTCAGGCATATTACCCAGCTTGCTTCATTAGTGATAATTGGGGAATTTTCTCTTCCAGCACACCATAATGTAGGAAGCAGTATTTTTATGTTTGGAACGTCTCATTCCAATCCAAATAATCAATTTGATTAGGTGAATGAAATGAAAGCAAGATTGCTCGTAAATGTGCACTGTAGTCCTACACATATTTAATCGTGTGTCTGAATTGGGGAATTCATTATGGAAAGCTACTAAATGGCCTTTGCAGAGTCAAAGTAATATGTTTACTTGATTTTGTTATTTTTATCATGCAAGACAACCTAATACCTCTTTAGGAAAAATAATACCGGTAAAAAGGTAGAGAATGATCATTACCCCAAAATTAAAATTTCTATCACAAAAGTAATAATTTCTAAATGGTAAAAGAAAACCATTTGCATTTTGACTTGATACATATTTTGCATATGACAAGATGGCATCAATAACCCTTTTTATAGTGACATTTGTATATATTCAAATTGCACGTGTTTATTTCTATTAAGTATATTGTGCACTATGTGATATATATAGTCCATATTTTTTTCTAATTTCTCCCAAAATAGATGGGTTGATAAATATTTGTATAGCCTGACTGTAAACTCAACATGCTACACAGTCCACCTACGAGATGCAAATGTGTAACTATTAGGTACTCGGACACTTCATCACCTTCATTAATAAAACTTTAATCAGCTCCTCTTATGACTGATGCTTCTAATTAAATGACACACACACACACACACTGTACCTC
Organism: Strongylocentrotus purpuratus; assembly: GCF_000002235.5. Classification (NCBI taxonomy): domain Eukaryota; kingdom Metazoa; phylum Echinodermata; class Echinoidea; order Camarodonta; family Strongylocentrotidae; genus Strongylocentrotus; species Strongylocentrotus purpuratus. The sequence goes on along the minus strand of NW_022145611.1, from coordinate 33,173,705 downwards.
TATAGGTAAACACTGGATGGAATACACTATTTAAACACCTTACATGTACATGAGCACATGTAGTCAGCTTAATAAACAGATGTTAGGAGAGGCGAAGCAGCGAGCGAAAGCAATCAGAAATGATGCAAACGACAGACTGATGGGACACCTTGCACATGGCTAAGTTGAAGAAAGGATGCACCAAGATTATCTCTGGGAGACACAGATGCAAAAACGAGATTCCCAGTCTGCCGACCGGTGATGGAAGGCGGTAAGGAACGAGCGTCTTACGAGTGTCATTACTGCTCTAATGGAAATTGCTTCACAACTCAATTAGAGTTGAAGCTTGTCTCTGCCGGGATATGACTGCGTCACCTTAGATAAGGGACACTGAACAACAACTATGATTATTGCTACAGTATCTAGGTCTACATCTGTACCGGTACTTGTTCATATTTGAACACTCAGCATCTGAAAGTGAGCGTTACTGCTACAATACTGTACCTTTAAAATGGTTTAAACTAATTGCCTTGGTTGGCTACACATTTGCAGAGATGACTAAAAACAATATAAAAATGGAGATAACAAACATAAACTTTTCCTCAATGAAATTGATCGTAAAATAAATATTTGTTTATGGAACAATTCTTTTATCCATTCATTCTTTTATAAATTTATTTTATTTTTTTCTAAAAGTAAAAGTAAACTTAATTCTTTACTACTATCGACAGCTATTCTTGTATAAAAATATAGATAAATGTAATATAAAAACAATTAGCAGCTTCCAAACAGGTTTCTTGCAAATGATGTTGTATTGGGTAAATTCTTAGTAAGAGGCTTTTTTAAACAACTGTTTTAATATTGAAGGTTTATTGTTTCCAGTCTGAAGGAAAAAGTGTCCACTCTCGATACCATTATAACCTAAACAGAAGTCAGTAGTGTCTCATCAAGTATTAACATGTGTCACGCACATTGTTAGAAATCTTCCATCACGATAAGGGTGGTATCATATGATACATTAGTAGTTCCAGATATGCCACCAGTACTTTGATCTCATATACACTATCCCAGTATAATGTTACTCTAGCTCTCTGAACATGATCTTTCAAGGAGAATTGAGTGGAATTTAATTTCCATTCTTTTTTCATGCAAATTCAAACTTGGAACAATATTGAATTATCCATGTTAAATAAACCTAAAATTATGTGTATAATGTCATGATGAATATGATAAATCATTGCATATAACTGACCATACCTGTACATGTGAATGAGTAAAGTAAAACGAATTTACAGCAGGTTTTAATATAACAAACCAAAGGGGAAAAAATTACAGATGACAAATACACAAAATATATATAATTTTCTCATTGGAATTACAAAATATGGAAATGTTATATTCATTTTTCATTTTCCACAGATTCTCTCCTCTATCTAGTGAAGCGAAATGTATTAGAGGTATATACAGTTAAGGTAGGTGCACCTGCCTTTATATTGTGCAGTCTATGCACGGACGTTGCTCCGGGTTATAACTGGCTTGGCTTGGCCCAATGTAATATAAATTCTGAATATTTCATATCTCATATGAAATATGATGCTGACACTACGAATGATATGTTGGGTCTGTTATATCACTCGGAGCACCTTCGTCTTATGAACTTGATTTGAGAGTATATGAAATCTGAGACTGCCCATGGTACCTATTCATTAGAGTGTGTTTGTAAAGACTGCTCTTGCCTTGGTGCGATTCCCTTCACACCCATCCATCCCTCATCCAACGCCAGCCAACACCTTAGAGATGACTCACATCTCGGCCTCTTCGAAGAGTGAAAACCCAACAGTATCTTCCGCCATGGTATGACTGATCTTACGTTCTTGTTATACACAATCTATAGAATTGTCTCTATACATCACTGTGAGAAAAACATGGTTTCACTGATGTGTAAAAGAACATTTCCTCATTCATACTATATCTTCTTTGGAGTACCAGAAAGATGTTAACTCGATTTCAACAAATTAATACCCTTCTGCTCTCAACAGACTATATTCTCGAAGCAAGCTCGTTAATCTCTCCAGCGTTTCCCTTTCTAACTCTAATAAATATTGGATCTTTACCTATTGATCACTGTGTGCTCAGTGTGGGAAAATCTGGTTACCATGGAGATGAGCATCCTCATCTTTTCATCTCATTGTTTCCATAGCATCATCTTCACATGCATGCTTATACATACGTGTGCAGCAGAATTATATCAAACATTAAAAACTGCATTTCTTCATGAAGTCATGAGAAATTATCAGTTGAGAAATCTTACAATGTATGTGTAGTAGCCTTTAATTACAACCACATTCCCTAGACTGTCGCCTCATTGATTAAGATGGGTTTCTCGTGTAACTGCAAGAGGTACAGTTCACAATGCCCAGCCCAATTCAAATACACTATGTCAATAAAAGTCTCAAGCAAACATATCTACATTTTTATCACTGGTACTTATTAGCAGACTCCCACCACAATTATAGGTTATAAATGATCTTTTCATACAGTAACAAGCTTCAATAAAATAGCTTCATTGTGTTTAACATGTTTTCAAATTTGCTTCCCCCCACAAAGATTTGTTGGCGGTAGAGATATGAAGTGTTCGATGAGAAGTTCAGTCTCGTCTTTTGCATTGTATCCAATCTCTGACTTACTGCCCCTGTTCAATAGAGCATAAAAATGCCTGGCGGCAAAAAAGGGGCAAAGATAAAAGAGGGACTTTCAACAAGAAAAGAAAAGAAACCTCACCAAAGCTCTATGTAATTGAACCACATAAAAGTACTGAAACTTATATTCTGTAACAAACAAAAAAGGGAATATGAAATTGTTTTATTTGGGACATGACCTCAAAATCTGTAACTATTACATGTTATCATCACTGATTGCATGGATTTGCAACAGATTTGAAATGAATTGTGCATGGTTAGGACTTGGGAGTGGGATCTACGGAATAAATAGTTCATAGTGTTGCTAAACTTTTATCAATATAAGTTTTCACACGCCTCCTAAAAAAAGGGGGGGGGAGCAGAATCTCATTTTGTCTGGTCAAAAAGATAAGAAAGAATTTATGGCTTACTTTCAAGGTTCACTGAAATTTCCAATATAGATTTTAATTTCAAGTTTAATGACATCCTTTACCCCCATTCACAATGCATTTCACAATGCATTTCAATGCTAAATCAGGGCTGCTTCTATTTCAGTTGTACAGGTCTCTCTTTATCACTTCAGCTTGTCAGAAAATGAACAGAAATGTTGCATTTGGATTGATCTAAATATATCCCAGTGAATTCCTCATCAGTAAGCACTTGTTTTCATCTGACATTTCAGCATCTCAAGTTTATACTGTACATCACTTAAAATACAAGGAATGAATGACTCATGCCAATGAAATGTTAAAACACCAGATTTTGCTCACAAGCAATTGGACAGAAAATAATCTCACTCTCCTGTTTAAAAGAGGATTGAATACCACTATATGATATGTATTTCTTTCAATTACTATAGCAAATAGGAAACATGCACTGCGACATGCATCAAACAGCAATTGAAAATGTAATCAAGATTTTGAGATGCAATATGGGTATTCTTCGCATACGATTGTTTTATTCAAAATTGCGAATGTATTGAGATGGAGCCAATATCATTATGATATTCTTGTGAAATGTACACCTGACATGATATTTCTGAATGAGCAAGTAAACCAAGGAGCGATTGCTATCTCCTTGGTAAAAATCCTCTGTGAGGAGAGAGCAATGACCCCTCACAATAGAGCACACAGTAATAACCACAAACTGGTATAAGGAAGTAATCCCCAAGCCCTATAAATGAGTCTCTGCTCTGTAATCCTGTCAGAACTATACTAAACGCCATGAAGAAAGACCATCACAAGAAAAGACAATCAAAAGCAAGAATCTCTTTCCTCACCCTCTCATTCACTCATGCAAGAAACCTCCTCTTAATCCCAGGTAGTCTTCATTGTGTTTGTATCCTGTCTTTTCTTATAAATGCAATCTCTATGGAAGTAAACATCCCTCCTATTGTTAACTTATTGACTCGCCTCTTCTTGTGTATGGATTGTTTATATTGCTGACAAATATGTGAAGAATCTGCATGCACTTCAAAGTTGAAGATGTACATGTACCAGTAGTTTCTTTGTTTCAATTTTGAAAGTAAACGTATCAAGTTTTGACAAACTTCATTTTTTATATTATGTTATCAAATGATATTTATGGGAAAGATAAAAAGATTGGTCACTCTGCTATTTGGTTTGTTTCATAAGTCTTAAACTTGCACCATCTTTCCCATCTTTTAAGCAAAAAAGCTAAATCAACTGATCACGGTGGATTTCTGGATACGGTATACCGATCCTGTAGACTCTCTGCATGCAACCTTGTCAAATTAGTCTTTCCTTGATTGATATTCATATCTATAAAGGGATTGCATCTCAACATCTTTTGGTAAAGATGTTCCTGGATGAGGAAAGTGCATGTAAAGGTCTCATTTGGGTCAGGGATGTTGAGAGAAACAGGATGGAGGCGAAATCTTGAGAAGGAGAGAGAGGAGAGAGAAGCAGGGTGCGGCGCGGAGCAGGGAGAGGATATCTTGAAAGAATTTGATCCAGGCTGGGTGAATCATCCTTTCTATATGATAATGCAGTAAAGCCCCTGAAGACAGGATAGCTACCGGTCTTCTAAAAACACCAATAAAGATGGGCTGACTAGTAATACCTTGTCTGGATATGCTCCTTCAAAGGCCCCTCTGATATACCGCCTTCCTCCATTTTGTAAATGAAAGGAAAATTAAGCAACAGAAGTTTTATACAATGTACATAAACAAATGTCATGAGAGATTTATGTAAACAACTTCATCCGGGGAATAATCATAAACCATAGTAAACAATCATTGTCTTTTTGCTAATCAATATGTTTTGATTGACAAGTCTATGGCAGTCAATTAATTTTGGAAGTTTTTAATAATGATAATCTATTTATTATGATGACATGCGATACAGAGGATAAGAGCTTGTACCACACCTTTACTGAAAAAGCTAGTAACTTCACAGGCATTAACTTCTGCGTATTTCATGGGAGTGCAAAATTCTTGTCACATGCATGTGCATGTGTTACAATTCCTCCATTAATTGGCATAAAATGAAGTGAGTCAATAGTCTTGCAGATCCTGCCTGCCATGATGTTCAGTAATTTTATGTGCATAATTCTGATTATCCCTCTGCACTACTTACTACTAGCACTAGCTTCTCCTATAAATACAGACCCCACGGTAATCCCATAGACCTACTCCGAGCCATGATAATCCTACTTCCTATTCAAAGACACTTTGTGCTACAAAAGAAGTACAAACATCTAAGAGTTGGGTGAAGATATTTGCATTGCCAAATTAGCTGTGAAATTGATAAATCACACCTCATTGGGTCAAAAGAAGTTCAAATTCCTTTTCAATTTCTTCTTGCTATTCTGTATTTTATAATTCATTCACACCTTCTTCTTGTCTGTGATTTGTATTCATCATATATCTATTATTTCTGCTTCACTAGAAGTGTAAGCAGACACATGTACCTCAGGTCAAGCTTTATTAGTATTACTGTGGGCCTTTTCAATATTTCAATGACTCACTTTATAAAGATACACACACTTCTGGATGAAACTGTAGTTTTTATTGTTTGAATCATCTGTTTGTGGAATATCTGACTCCATATAATATTGAATCTGAAAAAAAACTTAGAACATACTAAGCAATTTTGTTCTCTTAAAGATAGCAATTATGAAATCTATTGTAACATGAAAATGTAACATGGATATAGGCTATAAGAAGTTGTAAGCCTATTATTGTGTGTATCCATTGATTCCATTAATGGTACATGTACATGTAACATACACATAAAGCATTGAAATATCGGGTCATCATTTCCAACAAAGTCAGCGTGGACAGTCATGAGCAATCTTATTACATTTCAGTGCATTAATATACATGTTCTTCACCATGTCTCTGTGATTTGTTCAAGAATGCAGAAGGACAGTTTGAATATATATATGAATCACGCCCAAGACAATTTACATCCCGTTTCCTCTTTTACAAATGATTAAGTTTGGACTGTAATTCAGTTGGGGAGAGAAGTGTCACGCTTTTCATCCATTCCAGAAGCATTGGTGAATGCATAACACACACTTCAAAATGTGGGCATTACAAAATGTCCTACAAATTTGAATGAAATTGAAACGTGAGTGACACTGACAAATAGAAGGGAGAATTCCCTACCTCTCTACTCAAATCATCTCCATCTCGCTCTGGTGATGCTCTCCTCCCTTTCTCAGCCACCCCACCCCACCGCCTCTCTTTCCAAACATTCTTTGATTCATTTGCATTTAATATAGACTTGAATGACATTACAGATTATGATGTACATACAAGTCTTTTACCAAGAAAACAACATTACAATCACATTAATATATTTACATACATCTAGTATAATCTTATTATGCCTAGACAGGCATGCAGAACATTACAGCCCATGCTATTTGCTGTAATTAAGAACTGTAAAATACACGTATACAACTTAGCTGTAGCTCCATGGCCATGTACAATGTGTACTAGTGCATGTTTTACATGAATCTAACCAGGACTCAAACCATTTTACAATTTGCTATTTCTTTTTGTCTATTCAATTTTTTCTAAGGAAGGGGGGGGGGGAGCAATAATTATGACCATGAAAGACATGAGTAAACCTTTTAAACAGTTCTTGTATAAGGGTAACTTTTTTGTATCATTGTCATGAATATACCAAGCACACACTAAGGTACTTCAACTGTGAGTTTAGATCAATGTAAAATGGATGAGTAAAAGGGAAGGGATGGAGAGATAGAGTGAGAGAGGATGTGAAAAGGATGATTCATCACCTGTCCTTACTGGTGTGCATATCATCTCACTACCAGGCTTCATCGATATAGACATTGAGAGAAAGAGAGAGAGAGAGAGAGAGAGAGAGTGGTTAAGGTGTGCCGAAATAGTATAAGATTCATAGAGTTTCCTCTATACCGGGTTCCCTTCATCACCAAGACATTGATAGCATCTCCCCAACTCTCTCTCTCTCTCTCTCTCTCTCTCTTTCTTTCCATATCCACATTCCTCTACTATTATCCATGTTTATTATTAAGTATCTGTACGTCATCCTTTGCTTCTCTCATTTCAAACATCCCTTCAAAATCTCTTTTTATCAATAAATCGTGATAAAATAAACATTTCATGAATGCACATGCAATTGCATTGCAACAACAACAAAAACCTTTAAAAAATCCTATTTTATGCACAACTATCCCTCTCTCCCAAAGTCTTTCTATATTCCTTTCAGTTAATGTGAGTTCATGACCACCTTTCTCCTACATGTATCTTTTCCTCATTCCATAGTCCTTTCCTTGTTTCACCCTAGAATAGTATTCACCTCCACTCCCTCTCTGCAAGCATGAGCTCTCCCTGCCTGCATGAAGTGTGGACCGGGGAGTTCTTCACTCTCCTCTCCTCTCCGCCAGCATCCACGAGCTCTTTACTTTGCATGAAGCAAACTAGGAGGAAGCGAGCTCTAGCTGGGCGGATGAACCATGCATGAGGCTCATCAATACGGACACAGAGTAAATGTGTGAGGTCAAGAGATTGAGCCAGGGTAGTAGCCCTTCCTTTGAATGTATTATCATACCAAGATCATGATGTAGGCCTACTGACACACCTGTACAGTACATACTGTAGCAGAGTGAATTACAAGTAAAAATAGAGGGGGGGGGGGGAATAAAGACAATGTTAAAGGTACACAAATGGAAAGACAAGCAAACAGATTGAAAGTCAGAAAGAGAGATGGATACTTTAGATACAGTATACAGATTGATAGATATATATATAGATAGATAGATTTATATAGAAAGATATGAAAGCATCAATGCATAGATCAAAAAATTAGCCCTACCATCAATTTTTTGCACGATTTATCACAAACGCCTTCAGCTAATACAGTCCTATATAAATTATAGGCCCCTATAGTCTATACATGTACCTGTATCTTCCCATTAACCAAACCATTTGGCCTACCTGTAACTCATAATGACACCAAGCTCTATAGAATATAAATGAAAACTAAAAGTTACATCAATTTATAATGACACAATAGTTTATAAATTCCACCACACAGGGCCTTCCTCGTAACAACACATCTACAGATACTAACTTAACAGATACAGCTCATAAGGCACGTAATAATCTTCCCTGGCGTCGTCGATATTTTCTACATGCATAATCTCACCTTCTTCTTTTATCAAGTCTGCAAACTCTTCATCCTGAATACTCCCTGCAGAGATTATTTGTTTTGTGCCTCAAAAGGCTCAATCCCACGTCCTTCAACTTCTACTGTATCATATCACAGACTTACCTCAGATTTCTTTGTACTGAGTAATCATTGGTAATACTCACAAATCACAATACAGTAGATCTAACCCAAGGAAGATATCTAATATGCTATTATGTTTCTGCATACAAATGTTACATACCTGTACTATCTTAGCATTTAAATTTGCCTGTACTGTTTTCTTCTATAAGGATCTCTTCCAAGAAGAAGTTGGGGTTTTTTAGCAGGAAAGCAAGACATACAGTCATGATCTAAAAGATATAAAGTCTGAGCTTTGATAACATTATGGAATTATTTAGATTTTTGTTAAAATCCAAAATTTCAATTTGCCATTGGCAAAATACAACTGTCTTTTATTAGTCTTTTTAGATTACTACTGCTACCAAACAAAATCCACATGTAGACTGTATTCAATATAAATTATTATGTATTAATACAATATCTCTCCATTCTTGCAAGAATTTTTAATTAAAAAAAAAAACTGATTTAAATAGCACATAGCTTTTCTGTAGCCCTTCCGTTCGACTTTGTGCCATGATCACTTCATGTATTACTGACATCTAAAGCATCTACACTACTGACAAGACATTACACTCTCCTCCCCTCTATTTATGTTGGGGTAAAATTTGTGCTCTAAGCCAATTTTAGGATGGACACACTTGTCCACTCATACTTTGACTAAATCCAATAAGTAGCTCAGCGCAAGTAGCTACAACGATAATCCAATTCTTCCTCACCCGAGCAGCAAAGATTCCTCTTAACCGATAAAAGTCTCTCTTGATTTCACCATGGAAGTCCATGATTTCACCTTCCTCTTACATGCTCCGCATTTGCTGAAAAGCTCATGACGTCTATATTCCTAAGTGTATCATCCCTACTGATAATATTCTGAAAGGTTTCCCTCTTATGTACTTCTTTAATTTGTGTCTACAACTTATATTTTACTCATTCCTGGTGGTATTTTCTCAATAAATCAGTTGCCCCTTAACTCATGATTGGCTAATATTTCCACACACATCTATTAATGAATATACACATTCATCTGCATACATGTACATAGGCCTTTGCCATTCTAAATATCAGATCTCGTCATCTCGAAATACTCATATTGTCATCAGTATTGAAAGTCTAATTGTCTGTTAGGTAGGTCTATACTTTTCTTTATTGTAGTAGCACTGGCAACATGTTCATGTAGTATTTTTGTACATCATACATGTAGTCATGAGTCTGGCTGATTCATTAGGCCTGTAGTCTGTACAATTTTGTATGGTAGGGCTTGTTTGTTCTTATTAGGGAGTGGGACCAACATACATGTAAAGAAGTCAAACAAGCTTGATACCGTTCATTGCACAGCTTTGTCTTCAGCCTAGGAGTACTAGGAGTAGTAGTTGATCCAGTATAGGCCTCCTTTGTTTGTAGATTTAATACATTAGGGGACATCTGCTTTTACTTGATCTGTCTGCACTCTATTGTTATCACAGCAAATATACAAACACCAGGCCCATGTACTGTACATGAATTAATTCAATGAATCAGTTCCACTTTGCCTAAAAATGAGACTACTGGTACATTTGCAATTCAGTCGTATTTTTGAGCTACATTATCAAGGAAGGGGCTGTCATAAAGCAATTATTGAACAACAAAAAGGAAATGTTCTGTGATAAATAGTGCATATTTGTAAGACATATACATGTATATAGCAGGGAGGTGGGAGGGACACATGTACATGACCACTGGGAGGGTGATCCCCCCCCCCCCATCCCTGTCACCCCTCTCTCTAAAAGCTGGTTAATATAATCATAAAAAGGAGAAATATTCATATACAGACCCTAGTGGTGACCTTCGACCCACGTAAAAGCGACATTCTTCACCGCTGCTCATCTGAGAGAGGAGATTGTGGTACATCTGTAGCACACCTCTGTTATCAAATTTATCTGATGCTGTCTAGCTGATGATAGCTTCCATTTGTAAGAAGCCTTTCATATCGTTTCATGTACCGTACCAACAAATCAATCTAGACAGAGGCGGAGATGTGTGGTTCGGCACCTGCTGCAAGAAGACATATGGGTCCCCTTTACAAGGTGAATAATCACAGGATTTATAGCCTACCGGTATTTCAAGTTGGAATGGTTGCAGTATATTGACTCACATTGTAGAAGCGAATCAAACAGAATTAACAGATTTAATTTAGTTGTCTATCTCATAAAGTATTCGTCATGCAAACTGAAAGGAATGATTTAGTTTGGAAAGAAAACAAATGTTCTTTATAAATAAATATGCACTTTAAAAAATACAAAGTGTACAATTTGTCTGTTTCATTAACAAATACAGTCTGCTCCAAGCCATATCACCCTTTTTTGGTTCTCAGCAGACAAAAGGTTTATTTATATTCATGTGCTTGTGTGAAAAAATATGTATTAAATATCCCACAATCAATTCTGCTAAGTAGTACAATCTATTCATGTCTGGCTGATTACTAGAGAGTACTGTTACATGGATAAACCACAGCGAGAGTGAGAGTGTGTGAGAGAGAGAGAGAGAGAGAGAGAGAGAGAGAGAGAGAGAGAGAGAGAGAGAGCGCTGTAGCAAGCATGTGTTACTTATTAGATATTGATGTCTGATCATTAGAAGACTGTGATACATGAGTGGATGAATCATTCATTATTAATAATTGTTGAAATGGTATTTGCCTACACGAACAGGGGGGGGGGGGGGGTATGTACATGGATTGAATGGGGTGAGTCATGTCATATATTGGATTCTTATAATCAATACATGATGTGGTATATTAGCCATCTTTATATCAGTCTCGATGCATTCATGTTTGCAATTAATGTTACATATGAAACCCTGTTCACTCGAAAGAAATACATTTTAATTATGACAAGTATCTTTCGACACAAGTCATGTTGACAGGCTTACAATTATTCAGAAAAAGAAATATTGATTACCGGGTAGTATACAAATAATACACAGCAGTGAGGGCATTAGTAAGAACTATCCATACAAGGTACCTTTGGAACAGTCTAACACCCCGAGGCGATAGCCGAGGGTGTTTGGACTGTTTTGAAGGTACCAAGTGTGGGTAATTTTACTAATGCCCGATCAAAATGATGTGTATTATTTGTTTTATAAGATTATATTTTATTTGTTTATAAAATGATGTTTTATAACATGATTTTACTAATGACCGGTCATTAGCATTTAACAATGACCGGTCGTTATCAAAATTACTTGTTAGGCCAAATAAATGCATGGTCACGTGTACGCTTTCAACCAATCATTTGATTAGGATCCACATCATCCTCTTATAATCTAATAATCAAAACTTCATGAAAATAACCAGCAATGCTCTAATGACATGTAAAAATGTCTATTTCAATACAATTGAAAACACCCCAAGAAAACGAATCAGTTTTTAGCAGGTATTAAGAGAATAAAAATTCTCACATACCTATAGAACTATTTTAGAATTATCTAACACAGACTTTTTTTTAGCATAATAGATTATTACAGGTCATTATAAGTCAAAATACAACCAATTTACATTAAATTTGACTGTTATTATGAATATTTTCTTTTATGTGTCTAGCACAAACCCTGCCAACAAAGGACCTTGTAAGAGTTGAATGAAGCATGTAATTATAAACCAGCAATCATGGTCAACGCAATGTAACATTAGCCTTATGATGTGACCTCACATGCACCCAGATTGACCCTGCTAACTTGACCTCATAATTGATTAATGGGTGCAAACACCCCCAAGGCTCAATCCCTTACCTCCACTACACACAGCTCCTTTGATTACCTTGATAGTAGAATGAATGCTTGTAATAAAATGCACAGTCTGGAGATTAAATCCTCAAGATCTCAGAACATATTGAACCAATGGCAATCATCAGGACATAGGCCCTAATCTTTTCACTTGAGATTTTTAAATAGCCATGTTTTATACAGAGTTATTCATTTTTATTTCATTTTTTCTATTTTTCAAGACCAAGTGTGAGGAGAGAAGGTGGATAGTGGAAGTGCATTGTTAATGTCACCTCAAATATGTTTTCATATAATTTGATTAAATAATTTGGAAATGATGAAATACCTACAGTACATCCGGGACCTCTATCCACAATGTATCATTTGCCTATCTTACTTTCACAAAGAAGATTATTGTGCATTCTCAATATCAAAGTTTGTGTGTATAAGCCTACAAGACATATCCTACAATTGTAAGTTAGAAATAACCTCCAAATTTTGAAGCACTTGTCTGATAATATTACAACATACATCTTTTAATTTCAAAAGCAACTAAATATTAGCACATTGTTATAAGTACACAATGTACCTCTACCGACATGATCTTTTCTAAATCTAAGAATCATCTTTACATTCTTTTGTTCTAAGATAGGACTTACATCAATATTTCTTGTTTAATCATCTATCTTTATTTTAATTCCCATCAATCTGAAGAGCAGATTAAGATGAAATTATGCATGCCTTTTGAATGAACTTGAAGTGAAACAGAGCCAGACACAACATTCTGAGACAAAAGGAGCAGGATGTACAAATCATTTATTGTGCAGGAGCTCTGGGGACCCATTTTGAGCCAATAGGTCACAAGGTCATAACCATCAAAACACCAAGGAGTTCTCCTACTAACCTGATCGCTATAAACCGCAATGAATCAACCTAATCTGCATGAAATATTGATACATTGCCTTGTGTATCTTGAAAATCAACATCAAAATAGGAAAAGATACAATGTAATCTACTGTTTTGATTCCGGTGAACTTACATAAATGTAAGTTGACATCTTGGTCAAATATGTCTTTGTATCTGTATTGCCATGATACATATATATGCTAAATTATGAAATATATAGGAATAAATGAAAAAGAAATAAGTGTTTTATAGTCTCTTATTTTTATAGGACTTACATGTATACTTGCATAAATTTTCAGCATTAGTTCGCTCTGGCTTTTAAAATGTACTTCTTTTAAAGTTAATTAACTGAATTTTAAATTTCATTGATGATATGCAGTCTCGTCGATGATTGATTGTGATCTGTCGATTTAAATTGCAAATCACAATTATCAAACCAGTTATATGAAAGGGTTTAAATATTCAATAACTATCAATACTTCTACAAGACCAATGACACAAACAGCCTCAGTCTTTGTCTGCCAGATATACGGCTTTTGAAGGAGAAATAAATCACCTTATGCATTCCTTCATCTAAATCTAGGAAGATTTAGGGCACCAGGAAGACCAATGTATCATTTCTGTGAGTGAGATGGTGATCAATGATGTTCCTCTTGGGTACATCTATACCATCATGCATCGGTAATATGAGAGACATGATGATACATGCTTCAACATATGGCAAATCCTCTGGAATGTTTCTACGACCGACCCGCAAGCCAACCTCGAGTCTGTGCGTATCACTTATCTCTGTACGTCTGTCTCAATGTCTGTCTGTCTGTCCGTTCATCTCCATCTTTCTTTCCATCTACACTCGTAATCCCGCAACTATACTGTACCAGAACGAAAATCTAATATCTCGGAGTGACAAATTTTTAAAATCTTCCTTCTGAAGGTCCGGTTTAACCCCCCCCCCCCCCCCCACTCCAATTATTTTCTCTCATGTGAGAAATAAGGCACAGAAGGGACAGAATGATTCCACAAAGCAGGTATAGATTTTGGATTTTTGGTACAAGTAGCATCCCAGTGTCATTTATTGAAAAGTATTACCTTTGCAAGGACCACTTTCAAAAAAGTTGTATTTCAAGTTAAATTTCAGTGGGTGTCGAGCCAGTTTTTTTACAGGCAACTCCTAAACCTCATTGGCTATAATAAGATCATTTTGGCCAAAAGTGTGGAGGATCTTCTCTTTTTCATATACGTACAAGTACCAGAACAGAAAAACAACTTTCCTATCAGTGATACAAAGAAGATATATGTTTATGATATTCAGCTTATGCCTTGTTATTGCGGATCTTCGAACAGATTTACATCTACATCTGTGAATGACATTGGTCCTCATAACATTTCAGGTTACGAATAAACTAATAAGTGGAAAGGAGGGCCAGGAATTAGGACTGGATGGGAGAGGGCTGGAAACCTAGTCTACTCGGACAAAGGAACAACTTTTCAACCCCTAATCAAATCTGTCTGTATGGGCTGGAGGAGATGTGCTAGAGACTGGCTTCAAACTCCATGTTTGCCAACCAAGAATGTTGAGATGGGAATAGCATCTGGGAGAAAGTTCAGATGGACGAGACAGCTAATATTTCATCATCGTTACTTCTGATGTCTCTTGCCACTACTTGCCGTTTTGCTCGCAGAGATTTTCCATCTTTCTGTTATGTCCTTGAACTATTTTCATAGGAGTTTGTTATCTTCACTAACTGCAAATTCAAAACATATTCTTCTCAAAAAAATACTTACGGCTTATTTAATCACGTTGAAGAAATTTTCTGAACTACCTCAAAACTGTGTCATATTATGACAAGCCAAACATCAGCAGGACAACTTCAATATAATTTTTTTTTCATAGTTCCAATATTTGGCATTTTGCTTTGAGATCCAATTCTATATTCTCTCTGAACTCTCCTATTGTATTGGAATGCCATGTCCATCTTCATTACTGGTCTATTCTAGCATACCATAACTATTCCATCAATATTTGATCAAGATCTGCAAACAACTACACTGTCAGAGAGACCTTAGAATAATAAGACTAGCCTGTGATTAGGGAATAGTTGATCGCCTTGCATCCCATTAGCTTATATCTGTTGAGATGGAGCATGAAATATTGGGCAATCGTATGGATACTGAGGGCTTTAACCATGCATTATGTCAGCTCAATTTGACACCAGAAATGGGGCTGGGAAATTCGTTTCCTGACAGATATGAAAATTGATTGATAAGTGGAATTAAATGATTCCACTTAAAATAACTATCTTTGAACTTGCCATAATTTATTAACATAGATGATAATGGGAGGGGGAAAGGTGATTATAACTCCATTATTTTTAAGCTTCTCATTTTCTGAACTCCACATGGACTTCCGAGCAGCAGTGATTTTATATTGTACTGTGTGTCTCCTACAACAATTCCAATTGAATGTAGCAATAACCTTTACTCTGTTTTGCCAATGGATGAATAGCTTTTCAAACAATTCAAAGTTATAGCTTTGATGACAAAGAAAGAAATGCTTTGAACTGTCTGTGTGTAAGAACATGAATGTCAAACTACATGTTTCAATCATCAATCATACGATCTGTTCAGAAGAACTTCAGATATCTGAAGGGGTTTCTATTCTCACCAATTCATTCTCCATTCATTCACACTGTTCAGCCGGGAATGACCTGTCTATACATCCACCTGAGATTAATGAGTGTAAATGATTCTTGTAATTGACTGGACATGATGATGGATGACCAGGTAACAAGCGTTGACTGATGCCCGGCTAAATCACTAACCTGCCTTCCTTACAGCTGTATAGGCTATTACAACAAGACTCTGGCTTTCTAGCAAAAACAACCACAAAAAACATTTTCAATCTTGCATCAGGAAATTCAAGTAGCTTCAGACATAGTGGACAAAGTACCGGTATTGCTGGAGGGGGGGGGGGGGGGTAAATTTCAACAGGACCCATGATTGTACTTAAACAAAATAGGTGTAGTGAGGTTCTTTTGTGCTACTTTGGCTATTTGTAAAATGATTTATTTCATTTCTCCTACAAGACCTACATGAAGTACAATTATAACTTTAAAAGAACTTGTCTTCTGAAGATCTCAAATCGGGTATTTGGTTGTGTATAGAGTGATATGATGTTTCTCTGCTTTCTCTGCTTTACTTCAAATCAACATACAGTTGTACCATAAAGATTAGATTGATTTGTAATTTTGTATTTGAGTACGTAGTTGGGCCTTTTGCTGACTGGAGTTGCAATAGACAGGTCTGGGACGATAACGACTAGCCTTTGACTAACTAGCTTTCTGATAAGGCAGCCACCTATCCTATCTAATGCATTGGTTCCTTCCCATAGAAATCAAAAGACTGGAATGATAATTGAAATGAAAAGCCTCCTGCCCAATTGGTGTACGAGAGGTATGCATGGCAGCTCATCTAGTGTTTGCTTGTCAAAGCGTTTATCTCTTCAGATCACTGGAATGACTTTACCTTCAAAGCATTCTTCTCAGACATTTGACCAAACTTGTTATGATCACTGAAGGATCAACATCAGTAGCTAAACGTCTCTAAATAAATAGGTTAAAATCTATGCTAAAAATTGAGTTACACCTATATAAATCACCATAGAACAAGTGTAGGATGTTCGAAATGTTGTAATATTGGACTGCCTTACTAACATGTAAAATGTACATGTTATCTCCAGCGAGAAGTTGAGCAGTGACAAATTCCTTCTGGAGAGGATCCACCCACAGATACAAAGAATATCTTAGACCTTGGGATTATAAACAACCATGTCAATAGGTCATCTATCATCTACCAACAAAGTCTGACATCTTGTTTGGCCAGTCCTCATTATTTATTACATCTCTTTTTACTTCTTATCTCCCCGTCTCTCATTCTGAGGTCTTTCTTGAGCAGCATCCCTTTTCACTCTTGTCTTGGTCTATATTCCGTCTCTTAATTTAAATCATCAGTTGAGAGCGACAGCGGAATTCATCTGTTCAAAAGGATAATACCATTATTTGGCTACCAATCCGACTTCTGGTAGACAATGTGTTTTACAATGTAGGCCTTATTTATCAAATTGTTGTAAATCTTGTTATCATTTTCTTGCATACACCTACATGTATATTCCTATAAGGCATTCATTTTTAACAATGCTAGTACAGTTTTAAAATTTGGCAGTAGTTTGCAACTGTTCCTTCTTCTCTTTCTTTCTCTTTGACCCCTCTCTCCACCCAAACTGATAATCATCGCAAAGAACTGCAAAAGTCACACCGGGTGGACGATAATGATCAAAAGAACTTAGAAAAGAAACTGGAATGTGTTATGGGGTATTGACACTAGGAAATTCTAATGGTTCACATTAGGAAATTCTTATGGTTCACATTAGGACATTCTTATGGTTCACATTAGGAAATTTATAAAATACAAAATATTTGTAAAGAAAAATAAGGTCTAAACTTAAAGAATTATTTGATAGTGGAAATTTAGCATACCGGTACACATGGGATGCATGATGCAAATGTTGTATAAAATAACATCTAATAAGGACATTTTGTCTTGGAGATGGCTGCTTATACATGTACCATATGTTTCGTTTCAGTTTACATCATCCATGGGCATTGCTTGATGGGATGAAAGAACAGGGGACGAAAGGACAGCTGACATTGTTCATGTCCGAGTGCCATCAGGCCCAGGATAAGCCGTGTACTAAATGTTGCTGGTCTGAATGAGGGGGGGGGGGGGTATGTCAGCCATGAACTTGGCTTTTGATTTGTTTGCTCAGACAGCTGCAGTAGAATGGAATGCACAAACAAGATTCATCTTTACAAATCACAAGGAAGATGGGTACTCAAGAGTGAAAGGATGAAAGAGTACCAGCTTTAATTCTTCAAGATTGGACCTCAAAAATACAAATAGGGTCTATAATATCCATCTGCAAAGAAGAAAATAAGTCTGAATCAAAGCTATAGTACAGGCAATAGCAGACTTGGCCTCAAATTTTGAGTTTTGTTTAAATGAAACCTTTTCGGGAAGAAGTCTGTACATCTTAATGAAAGACTACGATGATACACATGTAGATTATCCCTCTGACATGAACTAGTTCATTTCTGGTGGAGCTTGTGCATATGTTGTTACATTTACATGTACTTTAAACATGTAGGAATACATACCAAATTGGAAAATCTGACCTGAAAATGCCTTTCTACTACTTTCTACAAAGCTAAACTCTGGATTCTTATCGATCAGTACTATTACTACAAAAAAATTGTAAATTGTTATGCACTGACATATCGTGACGGTTTAAAATAAAATAATATATTCAAATTGACTACACCTACATGTAGGCTAATGTTCATGCAGTGAAGAGATTTCAAGTTGTGAAGAGGTTTTAAATTCATATGAACGCATTCTGTGCACCCATGCTATTACTCTTGCTGAGATTCAAATGACTGGAATGAAATTTAGTGAGAAGTTCACCTGCGTAGCACAGTTTGACGTTTCATGTCTCATTCGCTCCACTTGATTCTTGAAGCCCTAATTCCTCTAGAGCTACAGCCTTCTTGCTGCTATGTTCCACATGTCATTAACACTCATAAGATGACATCTTATTGCTGCATTTGATCTTCTTCATCATGCTTTTTTGTTTTTCCCCTCAATACTTTGTCCTATGATGTTGCTTAATAATTAATGAAGGAACTGCGCTCTTGACTCCACTTCTAATTACGATAGTCTAATGTCCTCGAAAAGAAAATGATTCAGAGCAAAATTACACCTAGAGAGAATCTGATGAACGTATCTTCTCAGTCAAATATCTTTTTTGTTTTCTTCATCTTTGAAAGAATGTTTCATTATCGGTACTTTAATCAGGTAGCTCATATTCATGCACGATTTCACATAAATTCAGAGTACCAACTTCCATCCCATATTTTCTATCCTACATTGAATAAGTACGAGACAGAACATACATGTACATGTACATGTAGCAAGAAGGAGTGGGAACGAAGGAGACATTAATAAAGAACTCTGCAGTCACTGAGTAAACAGATGCCTTAAGATAGTCACATCAATTACAGCAAGATATGAATTCAATTTCCTACACCTGAGACGATTGTATGTCCATCTCTAGTTTTATCTCATGGTTCTTACCCCACCCTCACCGTACTCACACCCAATAAGATAATCAATAACTAAAGAAAGCATAGCCCTGTCTCCCTCCTAGCTATTTTCTCAATCTAGAGGCAGTGAAATGTATTTTAGGCAGTAAAATAAGCCTCTTTGAACGTCATTCCCATGAAAAGTAGACATCATTCTCTTATCTTGTTTCTCAGAGTATAAAGTAAAGTTCCGAAATTAATCTGCGATAGCTACAGGGACAGGGACCGGATTCAAGTAACACTGAATAATTCAGAGAAGTCCGCTCGTATTGATTTTAATTAGAGGGATCTTTGTGTTTCATCCTCTGCAATATATGGATGTTTGTGAACTTGAGGCAGTGCCTGTGGACGAGTTATCAACTTGATATTGTGGAAAGCTGAAGGAAGAAGACGGATACCTGGAGCTTCAAGTCTTGGATTTTCTTGTCTCACTCTTGTTCCAATTTTTGTTTTCACTATTGACTTCCTTCCCAACACTATGTAATATAAAAGGATCAGCACAATCAATCAGATGACTACCAACATGTACATGTATTTGTGGTCTACTTTGAGACTAACATAATAATTTTCTGCATCAGATTTGGTTCACAATTCTACAAATGATCTAGGGCTGCACACTTGAATTCATTATAACCATAATTCATGAATTCATAAGGTACATGTACCCGTCGTACATACTTTCTCTGCTAAAACAATTTGGCCTAAAATGTATCTTAGAACTTCACAGCATTGCTTGCAGTGGGGCAACCTGTACCCAATTCAACTTCTTTCAAAAAGTATTTACTACCATAACTTCTTTACATTTAATGATTTGTAAGAACTGGTCTAAAAACTTAATGGTGGAGCTAAATAAAACATTCATACATGTACATGAAAGTCCTATGCAGTGTACTACCAAAACATGAACTATTGGTACATGTACAACACAAAGAGTGGTTCTAATGATTTCTCATAAACTTTCAGTAAATTAATCTTTTCTCCCAACACAAGCAAAGGTCCATAAAAACCAATGGGCAAGATTTATGTTTATCAAAATAACAAGTAAATGGTTTAATATTCCCAATTTCTAAAGTGATGTACAAGTATATACATTGTACATCCTCAAATAAATCAAATATAATTGCTAATGGATTCCTTCTAGGCAGAAAACAGTCTTGAATCATAAATTAATATATTCACCCCCCCCCCCTCTCTCTCTCTCTCTCTCTCTCTCTACCCTCCATCAAGAAAGAACACATTTCCAAACGTGACCCCACAGCACTGGACACTGTCACATCCATTTTACTGCCTGACTTAGTTTCTTTGTGGAGTACTGGATAAATAAACGATGGTTTCTTGCCTAGCATACCTGACCTTCTTATTCTAGTGAGTCAGACATGAGTTCAAGTCCAGGTTAGGATGTTAAATCAAGGCATTGTATCGAAAATCTGAATGAATAAAATCACAACTAGTTTCTACTTGAGTCTAAATTTCCTCTCTGAAATATGTTTGAAGAAACAAGGCCTTGGTTCTGAAAGAATTAACTAACTGTTAACATAATTCACATCCTCTGTTTTAGCAAAGATTGAGAAATTAAATGCTACTTAACAAATCAATTTTTTTGAAGAGGACAATTTAGAACACCTTCTAAGTAACAATTTCTTTGTGGACATTTACATGTATGTAATATTCAATTGCTTCATGAATTTAATCATGAGCTCAGAATCTAAAGAGATGCAGGGGAAAAAAAATAAGCTTAAAAAGTTAGCACATAATCATTGAGAAGGTCTTCTTCATGTTATTAATGTTTAATGATTACTCTTTGACAAATTCATTTATTTCTGACTAAACTTGCCAAATGAAACTGGACAAATTAAGTCATTAACCTTGTCAAACAGCTGAAAAGTTCAAGACCCGGGGCTACTTCAGGGTACACTATCCATAGTATCCCAACCAAATCCATCAAGAGCTGATTTTGCCGAACAGGAAGTTCAGGAACAGGCAATTATAATCCAGTTACCTAGGTATTCACCTGGGCAGACAAAGATGTTTTGTTTTTCAGCCTTTTAATTTAATGTAGACCTTAAATGTATAAATGTGAAATAATCAGTAATTTTCTTGTTAAGCTGGTGCTACATGTACATGTAGGTCCTGGTAGTCACGTTCATTCTAGTTGAAATTTCAGCTGCCACTCCCTGCCAGGTTTGGGTGGACCAAACCTGTATATATTTTGAAGTTTATCACATGAAGAAATGGAAGTCTTAGACACATTGTATCCAGAGGAAACTGGAAAGGGTATCACATATGTAAATTGCAAATAATGTTATTATGGAGATGAAAGGAGACATTTAAGGACAGGATTGGGATTGTAAAGAGTATACTTACATGTGACATTGACGTTGGCTGGATCACTAGACATTGGGGCTTCAGCAGTTGAGCTTGGTTCCACCACACATCTGTACTGCCCCGCATCCTCCCTCGATACATCGCCAATCTTGAGACTGTTACTGGTATCCATGAAGATCCTTGATGAATCCTCGACAGGGACATTGTTGAGGGTCCAGGAGAAGACCACATTCTCAGCCTGGTCTACTTCGCAGGATAAGATGATACTGGTTCCTTCCGGTATCGTCATACTCATTGGCTGGATTGTGAATACCAGGGCTTCACAACTCCATAGCACACATACAACTAATGGGAAGAAAACAAGAGAAATGCACATTTCAGAAAATGAAAGCTTGGACCAGTCATAGCGTAAGTACATTACAACAACATATACATGAACATACATTTTACATTTTGGCCTGCTGCAAATATCACCTATTAGAGGCAATTTCTCCACAAACAGTTGATCCTGATTTCTATGGATGTTATGTATACATCATCGTACAACATGTAATGTTAGTTATGTAACAGAATATTGGACATATTGCTTTTGTTTGATATGTTTTAAATCAAATTTAGATTTACAAAAACCAGGTTCAGTTATTCCTGACTTCTATGTAGTGTACATGTACAGTATGTGAGTACTTTTACAATGTTAGATTTGGGGCGATGTATGAGCACATATATAGGCCTTAATACAAGGCTGTGGGTAAAAATTCATGTTATTCTTCTAGTCAAGTCAACATACATTCATAATAATTAGTTGATTTTCAGCATTGCAACCAACTGACAAAATATATAATGAACATTTAACACATTTATCAATTTACAGTGGCGTTTGGGTACATGCATACATGTATATAAGTAGGCCTATAGCTTTGTGGAGCATTTTCATTATCATGGCTACACTATTACTCCCAGTTACTGTGCATATAACCCAATCTTATTGGCCACGCACAAACCATCTATTCTGACCCAAGCTTTTATCTCGATCTACCCAAGATGTATACAAAGAAGCACTCAGCTCCTTGTAAGTCAATATAAAGAATGAGTGATGACCAGTCCAAATAGTTTATCTCCTGACAGATAGTGTCTTTGTCTTTGTGATTTTGTCTTTGTCCTCTGACCAACTTGATTATATCTTTACGATTAACGGAGCAAAACCATAAATGCTAAACTCTAATCTAGGCTGTTTTTTTTCTTTCTATGGAACAGGGAAAAAAATACTTTACAAATTTATAAGCTTGCTTGCATGAAAATAACACTCTTTAATTTGTTATGCATTGAACTCTACGCAAATTTTGGGGGCTGTTTTATGACTTTTGGGGGCTGTTTTATGACTTTCGGGGGCTAATTCGCCAGAGCCCCCGTGTATTTTTTTCACTGCTATGGAAGACATGACATGTACATCATCAGTACATGTAAGCTGTGTAAAAATACATGTATGTACAAATGTACATGGAGTACACCTCATTTCTGCATCGAAAATAAGAGTGAAGACAAATAAAGTAGATTACATGTACATTTACATAAAAATCAAAAGCCAGCTATTAACTAACATGTTTTATGCACTCAATTTGTTCATGAACATGTACATATACATGTAGCTGCTGGTAAGCTGTGACTGCTTACAAAAATGATACACAAAGAGTTCAACATTTAACATCTAATGTATGAAACTTGATTAAACGGAATTTAATTTTTGTCTTGTCTTTGAATTCAACTACTTGTTGTCATTGCTGCAATCCCTTCTATGAATATGGGGACATGAGGAATACCATCTTGCAAGAAGGCCTACACATTTAAACACAGTTGAAAAAATGTTGTATTTTACACCATTAAAACTTTTTTTCCATAATCAACTGTCTGTTTATTTTTAACTTTTTAAAAATATCTCTTTCATGTCATGATGAATTGGCTTTGTGTATTTAGCAATTTGTTTTACTAAGGTATTTTACAGGATAGCAAAATTTGATATTAAGAGGACCAACTCTTCCAAATTGGTCAGGGTTTTAAACCAAGATTTAAAAAACCAAAATGTTTTTATGAATACTGGTTCTGTATGTTTTGACTCTCACTCCTTGAGCTTTAATTGTAAATCTACTGTAGTATCATTACTTTTCACTTTCTCTGATTTCTGCCTTCTGTATTCAACTACAGCATCATTAAATTAATGTATTAACTCATTTAACTGTATCAAATCCAACTTATCAATCCATTTCTGTATCTCCTTTTCTTCCACCCCCCCCCCCCCCAACCATTTGTCCTTCCTTCTCTCTCTCTCTCTCTCTCTCTCTCTCTCTTTCCTATTGTACTTTACAATCTAGCAATTCAGAACAAAATAGAAAGAGTGAAATCCCATTTGTACAATCCTAAGCCTACAGACAGAGCGGCAGTCTGTGAATAGAGGGTACAAAGGGTCACAAAAGAGGCAAACCACAGAGCCTCAATCAGGTGAACAATAGGACATACTACACCCCCACAATACACCCATACCCAACCATTCCAGCTAGCTTCCAACAATACACGAGAGGTAATATGTGCCACAGAAAGGCCAATCTATGAGAAACATTGTCCTTTGTATAACATAAGTAACTGACTACTGCAACAGAGACAGCAGCCATGTAAGACGAAGAGAGAGAGGAAGAGGCAAGCAACACCTCTTTTTTATCTAGTTTTCAGCAGTACTGGACAGTACATTGTAAACCATGTTGGTCAACCTACGAGTGGTTCTGCTTGACCATTTATCTACCGTGCTCTTTGTCAAACTGAGCTGAGAGCCCTAAATAGGCATGGTGTATGAATGGGAAGGCAAGATGTTATTGATGACATAAGTGAGTGTTTGTGTTGCTAATCAATGCAGCTTAGAAGTCTGGCTGGCTCACCAATGACGGCTCACCAATGAAGGCGTTCCAGAAGGAATGTTTGATCAAAACAGCAGTCAAACAAAAGTCTGAAAAAAGTGCAAATGGTCTGCAAGAGTTTGATCAAAACATTCAAGGAATATAATAAGGACATTAAAGGGGAGGTCCACTCTGATATTATATTGGTTTTAAATAATAGAAGCAGAAAATGAGAGTAATGGGTCAGTTAAAGTTTGAGCAAATTCTGATCAAAAATAAGAGAGTTTTGAGGTTGCAATCAATCAAATAAAAATTGGCAACGCTTCAGCAAGCAGAGCTTGCAAGTTCTGTACAGAAAACTTTATTAACTTACATTTTTTGCATCATTGATTAGATTTTTACCATACAAGGGTTGTATAGAAATATATATGCAATAATTATATTTAGGGTACATGCATGATTGTAAATTTTCTTAAAGGAAAAATCAGAAATTTTAGATTTTTTCAGTAGAGAGCAAATGGGAGAGGAGCTTGCAGGATACGTCGCAGAGTTAATATGTTCGATTGGGAATGGAACACCTTCCAAATCAACTATCAGTCTACAGACTCATCAACCATGGCTCATTTTCATCAAGATCTTGGTTTTTCTTTTTTTAAGCAATGGCAGAAATTTCACCTAGTTTTGTTACTTGTAAACGTACATACTCAAAACATCGATGAAGGATGCCAGTTTTTGACTTTCCTTACTTCCACGCAATGGCATGCAGAGCAGTGACAAGTCGCACATACACCACACACTAAAAAAGTGAATGTGCAAACACAGACCCGTTTTTGATGGGTTTTCCCAGTAAGGTAAATGGCAGTAAAAAAAAATGTTCAAAATGGTTATGGGGGCTGTGTAAAGGGGTGTAAATGGGCCTTCTCATGCACTATCCCTGATTTTTGTTTTTACCAACTATGTTTTTCACTGTCAATTGCAGGATTTATTACCACAAATTATTTCACTGGGGCCTACAGCTTTACAACTTGCTTTCATGTAGGTCTAATCATATTTCTCTTAGTTAAATCAGTACTCCATATATTGATATTGACCATTTATCTTTGTTTTTTATTATGTATCATTGAAAAAAAAAAAAATTTGCACTTTATTTGAAATGTATATGTGCATGGCTCAGATCAAGGGTACACTTAGATTGAGCACTGGGAAATTGTTCAATTATCCAAAACCATGAGACCCAGACACAAATTAGCATTTTTATATTAAAAAATACCATTGGTGGAAGCTCCAAACAAGTTTTCAGAAAGACACCGAGTTATGTACGTTACTACCAATCAAAATTTGAAATAAATTATAATAATGAATCAATTTATTTCTTTCAGCATGAATTGCACCCTTCTGCATTTTCATTTAAACAAACATTTATTGAATTTAAGGAACAAGAAGTTATAATTTGAATGTAAAACTACTTACTTTTGGTGTCCACAGTTATGTACGATTAAGTACAGAAATCTTACATTTCAGTCCTGAAAAAGTAGTTTACAAACTATTTACACATTGCAAATTATGTTTCATTCAGGAAACACATCATTCCTTCAATTGAAGTCGTTATTAGACTAATGCAAAAACATATCTGACAATAAGGCAAAGAGAAAGCATGTAGAGAATAAGATGTACTGTACATAACTCGGTGTCCACATTTGTTTTGGCCATATTCTAATAACTAGATTGAAAAAAGTTGATATGGCAATGGTTTTAAGTTTTGTTTACGGTATTTTTTAACATCTAATGTACTTTGTCAGAAAAAAATTTAAATTATAAGAAAAATATCAGCATGAAGTGGACACCGAGTTATGTACGTAACATTTTTGATGATGTGATATTTGGCTACTGATTGCCGTTTAATGGCAATTTGTTAAGGTCTGATTTTTTAGATATTTGTAGCATAATGTTTGCAGATTACAAAAATAATGTTGCCACAGCCTATAATTGACTTTTAAAATTCACCTCGTATGTAACGCTTTTGTGCCCTTGATCAGAGCAATGCACATATGTAACATAAGAAATATGAAAATAAATTAAATGAAATGATATCTACCAGTAATACAATGAATGCAACTCAGATCAGTGCTCTTAACAAAATGTGTTTAAATTTGTTTAAAGGTAAAGACCAGTATTGGAAACGCCCCAATTTCAAAAAATGAAATGGAAGCTCTCATTACCAATCATGTGAAAGAATATGTTTTGACTAATACATGATAAAAAATTTGCCGGGAAATCGCCTACTAATTCATATATTTGCTAAATTTGTTTCTCTCATGGTCTGTGAGAGATATAGGGTAGTCCCATATACATCTTTCTGTGTATAGTGCTTGTAACTTTACGAAGAATGGGCCAAATTTCTTATCATTTTGATGATTCCAGAACCTTGCAGATGCTAGATGCTAGATGATCAACCTTTTCTGATCGATTCCACAACGTTTCTTTCACAATGCAATCGCATGACTATAACTGGTCTTTACCTTTAAAGCTTAAACAGCTGAATAGACATCTTTCCCAATAAATCCAGTATACGGCTTCAGCTGTTCAGGTAAGTTACACATATACTGTATATGCTGTACTGTACAAAGAGTGTTTATGGAATTTAAAAAAAAATAATAATCCAGACCCTCTTTTAAAAAGCCAGTACGGAGCCTTGCCAAATGCATAATGAAAGGTTGAAACCATAGTTTAGATTCCGGCTACGTTCACAAATTCTTAAAACTGGTACTGGACTGCTGCATTTTTTTTTTTTGACAAATGTCTGTCAGGTGTCACACAAAAGGATCAATCTGTTCACTGAATTCATGCCAATGCAGGGGAAAAATTCATATTTATTTTTCGGGGGCTATTTTTCAAGCTTGCCTGCATAAAAATAACACTCTAAAATTTGTATTGCATTGAACTCTATGCAAATTACGGGGGCTCTTTTGGGCATTTCGGGGGCAAATTCACCCTGAGCCCCCAAGTATTTTTTTCACTTGCCAATGTGCTAAGGATTGAATGGCAACATCCATCAAAGAGGTTTCTTCATCATCCCTAAATCCAGAAAGGATAAGACTTTAAAATGACCATGTTTCAATTATCAAAACTTATTGATAGCTCTTAATACAAAATATTAAAAAGTGAAGGAACCATTTGTGAAAATATTCAAAGTAATATATACTTAATAAGAGTAATAGTTGATCGGTTGTCACACGAAGAGTGACAACCGATCAACTATTACTACCACGATGATCAACCTCTTCCGTAATATATACTAGGTCGAAAGAGGATAAATAGTCCATTAACTTCCTAATGTTGTGATAGTTTACAATTTTAAATGCAAAGAGGATAAATAGTCCATTAACTTCCTATATGTTAATGATATGTTGTGATAGTTTACAATTTTAAATGCAAGGCCCCCCCCCCCCCCCCCCCCCCATCCACACTGTGGTCCACACAGAGTGTCCCCTAATTCCAAATCACCTCATTGACATTGCCTCCTATTTCATACATGATATATTTTTCTCTCATCCACTCATTGCAATATCAGGAATAATATAAGGATAATAAATACAGGCATTTAAAATTTAATTTCAGGTCAAATTAATTCAAACGGTCACAGATATGAGACTCCCCGTCGAGCATACAACTTCACAAGAGCTCGGCTTACTACTGAACGTAACTCTAAACCGAGGCAAGCCTTGTCTGCTGGACTGGCATTTTGCTCACGTCCGTGCAGTAAGCCACTTCCACTGGTCCAACCAGGCCAGGAATACTCACCCAGTAAACACTGGAATAGAAACGTCCCCATTGTTGGATTTATTCGATCCGTGTATGGCACCACATCAAGGTATCTAAAATAAAGTACTTCGTAATATTCCGGAAAAGTTCCACGAAATATATCACAGCATGACTGAAAATTCAGGCCGGTGAAGAGTGTCGAGTGAAGTGAAAATCAAATCGCTACCCTGGCGGCAGTGTACGTACGTACGTACGCGTATGGCAATCCCGTATGGAAGGCCAACCCCGCCATAAACTTAACTATTAACGTAACCAATAAGGAAACACTAACGTACACTTAGTATCCAATGATTTTACAGAGTAGCGCTTGCGTTACTAAACAGTTACGTTAGTCAAATGATGTATACTTATTTTTACCATTATTTTACTTACGTAAGCTCTTTAGTTTTCATTAACGCAATTGTCTAAGTAATTCAGTAACGTAAGTAAAACACACTACCGTTAGTTTAATGTTGACCAATCATACCCATCGTTGCATGCCATAGAAACACACACCGATCTTTTTTTCTATAGCTAGAGCTAGAGCTAGCTAGAGATCGGTGATACCATGGTGATTCAGTCGTGATCGTAGACATAGGCTTAAGAACCGGGGAGGGGGGCTTGCGGGGGCACAGCCCCCCAATGAAAAATCTTGGGGGGGGGGGCTCAGATATCATTGAACCCCGCCCAATATTTTTGGCGGGGCTTATAGATATCATTGAGCCCCCAATTTTGTGGTGGGCTTAGATATCATTGAGTCCTTAGGGGCGCAGATACCATTGAGCCCCCACTATTTTAAGTGGGGCTCACATATCATTGAGCCGCACCCAATACTTATTGCGGGGCTCGGATATCATTAACCCCCATCTCCCCTATCATTATATTCTAGGCATGAAACTCATGTATACCTATAATCTACAGACTTACCATTCAAATATAAACATTTTATAAATATTTATTTGGGGAGGGGGGGGGGGGGCTCAGACATCGGATCTCGCATAACATTGACCCCCAAAAAATATATGCATCTCGGATATAATTGAGACCCCCAAATATTTTCTTGGCGGGACTCTGATATCATTGAGCACCCCCTCCCCTTATTTTGGTAGGGCTAAGATATCTTTGAGCCCCCCCCCCCCCCATATTTTGGAGGGACTCAGATATCATCAGCCCCCCCCCCCCCCAATTATTGTTGGTGGGGCTCGGATAATATCACGGAGCCCCCGATATTTTTGTGGGCTCGGATAACATCACGGAGCCCCCTGATATTTTTGAGGGGCTCGGATATCATCGAGCCCCCCCCCCCCCACCCCCTCCCAATATTTTGTTCGGGCTCGGATAGGCTATCATTGATCCCGCCCTCCCAAATATATTTGCACACTTATGTTCTGGGCTTGAAGCTTTATGCGTTTCTATAATCTACAGATCGACTTAGTATTCAAATTATTATTAAAACTGACAGTTTATAAATATTGGGAGATTGATTGAGGGGGGCTTATAGCCTTGCATTGCATTGGAGTAAGATCATCACAGGCACATCTTCATCTCCCCGGACTTCATCAAGTAATTTTTTTAAAAATAATTCATTACCCTTTTTTAATCAGATCTGATGTAGGCGGAATGATATCGTATGATTTGTTTTTTATAGTGGTCAGAAAAAAATATCATTCCATTAACCGCGATCAATTCATAGGATGTGAGTTATGACTGTCTAACGTTACTATTGCCAACAAAACTTTGTTTCCAGGAACACAAGAAGAGAAAACTTCTTTGGCACATTTGTCTGAGGCTGCATGTGAAAGCTCCTCAAAAGAAGAAAAGTCTGAAATTTTTTCGCTGCGATGACATAGACGAGGAACAAACAATTTATTTCCAGGTGCAAATTAAAGACGAAGGAGGATCTCAGAATTTTATTTTTTGGGCGGTGCCACATTTCAGTTTTTTAAATGTCCGATTATAGGCATGTGTGATAATAAAAGTTTTGTTTTTTACGTTCCTAGCGTATTATTTTTTCCAAAGGTGTTAAATGTGTGTTATTTTAACACCTATTACTTTGTTTAACTTAATATAAAAAATCTGAATATCTTACAATTCAACGATTTCTTCAAGTAGGCCTACTTTTATTAATTTCTTCAACTGAAAAGGAGTCGAGAAAGGTACAACGAATCGTCTTCTTTCGCTAGTAATACGTCAAAGCTTCCGCGCTTCGCGCAGGAGGAGAGGAATGAATTCAGACAAGGATTAAGAGTCGAGAAAGGTACAACGAATCGTCTTCTTTCGCTAATAATTTAATGAAACTTCAAAGTTTTCGCGCTTCGTGCTGGAGGTGGAGGAAACTGACATCAGATAAGGATTAAGATTCGAGAAGGTACATCGAATCGTCTTCTTTCTCTAATAAATTAACGAAACGTCAAGGCTTCCGCGATTCGCGCGGCGGGGGGGGGGGGAACTGATTACAGATAAGGATCAAGAGTCGAGAAAGGTCCAACGAATCGTCTTCTTTGTCTAATAATACGTCAAAGCTTCCGCGCTTCGCGCAGGAAGGCCGGGGGGGGGGGGGAGAGAGAGACTGAATTCAGACAAGGATTAAGAGTCGAGAAAAGTACAAAGAATCGTCTTCTTTCAGAGCTTCGGCGCTTCGCGCGGGGAAACTACCCCCCTCCCTGCTTTGCGCGCTCTTTAAATGATTCGCACTCAAAGGGTGCTCATTATCGCCCCCCTAAAATAAAATCCTAGCTACGCGCATGGAACCACGCCCTTTGCCTACCCACTCTACATTATCAAGTCATTATATCGAAACATTTCGGCTCGCGCTTTGTGCTCGCATGGTTTAACTGCATATGGAATTCCGAACGTGATTTAAACCTCCGACGCCATATTTCTTTAATATATTTAACCCATGTTAAAAACAATTATTTCAGGGGATTTATTTTAAATATCAACGGTTTAGAATGCAGTGATTTCAGGTCATAGAGAGAGAGAAGAAAAATATCCTATTGGGTATATAATTTATACCGAAAAGGCAAAAAATACTGTGTTTCAAATTAATCACCGTACCCCCCCCCCCCCTCCCTAGTGGGTCTAAAAATGGGGATAGAGCAAAGAGAGAAGAAAAAGGAAGACTGTCTAAAATGGTGACAACGGGGGGGGGGGGCAGTCGGGGGGGGGGGGGATCTTCAAACAGCGGGTCAAAAACAAATGATGGAGCCCCCCCCCCCCCCCCCCGCATCCTGAAAATCTTCCTAAGCCTATGGCAGATATGCATAATATTTATTGATATCCACCACGTGTTCGTCTACAATATTTGATTTTTAACTTACTAGTCTCGAGTATGTTCCAGGCATACTCGTGATACAGGCCCCGCAGTTGGGGGGCGTGTATGACCAGTATACTTTAAGAGTCTCCTACAGGCCGCGCAACGGCGCACAGTGGGCCAGGGAGGGACCAAAGTGCGCCAAAACTATTTTGGGTGATTTATTTTTTTCAATTTTTTTCTTGCCCAGTTGAAAGGTAATACATAGAGGAATACCTCAGTGAAATATTTAATTCCGGTATGCACAATAAGGGTATAAATTTACTACTTCAATCAGCAAAATCCTACATATTCACAGTTTTAGTGCAAAAGTGACCTATTTTATAAATCTTTCAATTCAACATGAAGTTTTTAAGTTATTGATATGAAATTGCTCTCACATATTCCTGATAGTTCATTTCGTTGAATGAATGGGTTAAAATGAATAGAAACACAATCTTCATGATATATTATAGGGTAATTCATTGAAAAATGGACTAATTATCCATGTTTTTTATAAATCCAGAAGAAATGTTTAGATCTCCGCGGTGTACCGCTTAAATTTTAATACCACCCTTTCCTCTGATGTCTAAGCTTCCAGTTGATACCAAATTTGGCTGCCCGATCTTGCCCGTTGTCATGTTAGAGCCGATTCCCCTTGCCACATTGTCCCGAAAAATATGTTTGTTTTTAGTCCGCGGCTGAATCATGAAGGATTCGCGGTCATAAATCACGTCGCTTGGGGGCGCGTGACACTTGTTCTGACACCGCGGACCATATAAACACATTTTTTCGGGGCAATGTTGCAAGGAAAACGTCTCTAACATAATAACGTGCACAATCGGGCAGCCAAATCTGGTATCAACTTAAAGCTTAGATATCAGAGAAAATGTTGGTAATACCATTTAAGCGGAAATCCCTGGACATCCAAACATTTCCTATGGATTTATAGAAATAAATCCCCAGAAATTAGTTTTGGCGCACTTTGGTTCCTCCCTGGCCCACTGTGCGGCGTTGCGTGTTCCACAACACGGACATGGGGGCCTGTATCACGACTATACTGTATACTCGTGAACAAGGCCCCATCTTATGCATTTTCATGACGGACAGCACGGTAGTATGGCAAGCCGTTTTATCATTTAAACATATTTCTTGATATCAAGAATTACCATTGCTTTACAACGCAAAATTATTTCTTGATATCAAGAATTCAATTCTTGATATCACGAATTCGATTTCTTGATATCATGAATTCGTTTCTTGATATCAAAAATTCATTTCTTGATATCATGAATTCATTTCTTGATATCAAAAATTCATTTCTTGATATCAAGAATTCATTTCTCCCTCCGATGGTAGGGAAAATTCTAGCATTTTACTCTCTGAAAATCCATTTTTTAGGTACAATTTTGAATACCAATATACATGTAGCAAAACAGCGGCGCGGGACGGAGCTAAAAGTGTATTGGGGTGTTTCTTAGATAGCCTGACTTGGCCCGTCAATTCACTTCGTTTAGTACGTCTTGTCCCTAGCGGGGGGCCTCTCCCTCCCCGTTAACAAGAGAGAGAGAGAGAGAGAGAGAAGGAAAAGAAGGGAAAGGGAAAGAGGAGAGAAAGGGAAAGAAAGAAGAGGAAGAAGAAAAGAAGGAGATCGGGGGAGGGCCTCCCAGGCTGTTGCCCCCCCCCCCACAACAACAAAAGAGAGAGAAGGGGGTAAGGGAAAAAGAAGAGCTAAAGGGAACAAAACAGAGGAAGAAAAGAAAAAGGTGAAACGTAGGGGAGATCAGTTGCGATTAATCCCGCCAAAAAATGTAGATCGGGGGGAGGGCCGAAACGCCCTTGCCCACCTCCCAGGAAACTTAACAGAGACAGAGAAAAGGAAGGAAAGGGAAATTGAAATGGAAAGAGAAGAGAAGAGAAAGGGAAACAAGGACAAAAAGAGGAAGAAGAAAGGTAGGGGAGATTAGTTGCGATT
This sequence comes from Strongylocentrotus purpuratus, assembly GCF_000002235.5. Classification (NCBI taxonomy): domain Eukaryota; kingdom Metazoa; phylum Echinodermata; class Echinoidea; order Camarodonta; family Strongylocentrotidae; genus Strongylocentrotus; species Strongylocentrotus purpuratus. Next base: position 33,140,155 of record NW_022145611.1, on the reverse strand, counting down.
TTTCCAGCCAACATGGTGTGGATCGGGGACGAAATGCCCTTCCACCCCCACCCTCACTCAGCAAAGAGCGAGAGAGAGAGAGAGAGAGAGAGAGAGAGAAGGAAGGAAGGGAGAGGGAAAGGGAAAGAGGAGAGAAAGGCCGGGAAGAAAAATGGAAAAGAGGGAAAAGAAGACATTTTAATTGAATAAAATACGTATATACATATTCTTTTGTTTAAACTTTAAGCTGTCCTCCAAATTTCCTGTGCCCCTACCCTTGTGCCCTTGTACCCTGATTGCCCCCTCCCTCAAAGTTGACAACCCTTTGTAAATTTCAGGAAATATTGTGGATGTATTTAGGGGCGTTTCAATGTTTAATATAGGAGTAGGGGGATATAAGCACATTCTCATAACGGAAGACTGAAAAGACCTTTGATTAGTAACACTACATGCGAGCGAGCGTAGCGAGCGTGCTTTGGGTGAAATTTCTCTTAGTCACTTGAGGCACGTTTAATGATGAGAGGAAAAGGGAACACTTATCGAAAGGGATAAGACACTTATTAGAAAAGAAAAGGAGCACGTGTCAAAGTGCAAAGGCTAATTAACAGAGGTGAACATGGGGCACTTCTTACACCTAAAAAGAGGCACTAACCAGGGATGAAAAGGGCACTTATGACAATGGGAAATGGGCATTTGTCGACGGAAAAAAAGGCACTCATCAGATTTTAAAGGGGCATTTATAACAAGTGAGAAGGGGGAAGTGGCTCCCATTAAAAAGAAAAAGAGGCGCATCTTAAAATAAACGGGGCACTTGTCATAGATGAAAAGGGGGTAATTATGAGAAGAGGAAGGGGCACTTATAAGAAGGAAAATGAGCATTTATTGGAGAGGAAAGGGGGACGTGTCAAATAAAAGGGGAATTTATTAGAGATGAAAAGAGCATTTAATAGGAGAGGAAGGGGCACTTGTCAAAGTAAAACGATTTTTCTCTCAGAATTATATAGGGTCATTTACAAGAGATGAAAAAGGGCATTTATGAGAAGTGGAAGGGGATATTTTTAATGGGGGCACTTATCATAAGGAAAAGGGGCACTTATTAGAAAGGAAAGGGGGCGCATGAGAAAATATAAGGTGCGCTTATCCGAGTTAAAAAGGGTTAGTTATTAAACTGGGAAGGGGCACTTCTTACAAGGCAAAAGGGGCACTTGTCAAAGAAAAAGGGGCACCTCTCAGATTTGAATAGGGTAATTATCAGAGGTGAAGAGGCGCTTATCAAAAGTAAAAAAAGGGGCACTTACTAGAGATTAAAAAGGGCACTTGTGAGAATGAAAAATGGAAACTTATTGCAAAGGAACATGGGAACTTGTCGAAGGAAAATTGGTACGTGTCAAAATAAAAGGGGTACTTATCAGAGTCGGAAAGGGGAAGGTGCACTTTTAAAAGTAATAGTGGCACTTGTCAAATTAAAAGGGGTACTTTCCTATGTAAAAAGGGGCGCTTCTTACAACGGTGAGGGACACTTTTCCTGTAGGAAGGGGCAATTTTGGGGTACTTTCAAAAATTGGGGGGGGGGATGTGCCCCCCGCCCCCCCCCCACCCCGGGAGCGCCACCTCTGCACAGTCATGTACTCCTCGACTGTGTTTTTTATTATGTATAATATGAAAGCTCAACATTTCGAGCAGTGCATGTGTTCTTTTCTCCTTTTTTCTTTTTTTCCTATTCCTTTTTTAAAAAATTCTCGAATATTCTAAATGTCATTAGATGTTAATTTTATGTAAGCATTCTTTCTTGTTTTTATTGAGTTTTGAAATAAAAATCATTCGAATTGAGTTGAAATTGAATTAAATTTGGTGGCAGATGACGCTATACCAATTTGATTGTGTATCAACAGATAATTGATCATTATTAACAATATTCATACTTCACAAAATAATAGAGAAATTAGTTTTTCAACCAACTTTAACATACTATGGCGGCCCCGACCTCTATGGCGGAATCGTTCCCATTCTCAGCAAGGAATTTAATTCTATATAATTTTTCATTACTAAGTCATAAACTCTATCAGGATTTTCGTAAGATGCCAATTGATGTCAACAATTTCGAGCAGTCAAAGAAATTAGGTCTTAACTTTATTTGCAAAAGGGCGGGGCACCTACAATTATTTTACTGTTTGTTTCTTCTTCAAAATATATGACTCTGATGTCGGTAATTAAAAAGACACAAGCGTTTATTGGACCATATTCAAGTTTCAAGAGAAAAGTGAAGTGGTCAACTTCCATTGACGACTATTTACAATATTTATATCGCCACTGTTACAATGTGTAATAGGCCTACATATTAGTACTCTAACTCATATGATTTTATTTATTTATGTTCTTATATTTATCTCAATACATGAAACTAGTAAACTTAAAGGGCAATGGTTCATTAATCAATAAACACGGAATTTGTAAGAACTATGGAAGTTTCCAATTTGAGTTTATTCAATTTCTTCTAATATGGCATCATGAGATGGGGTGGTTCAGATCCCGAAGCATGATGTTGTGCTAGTCCGTAATATTCTTTATTTCACATTTATAAACTTCAGAACCAAAAATAAACCATCAAATTACAAAAGGGTATCTTGTGTTATGGACAGATCACAGTCATTATGTTCATAAACAAATGCAGGCACGGATCCAGGATTTCTCAGGGGGGGGGGGGGCAAAATTTAAAATCATGCGAGCCAAATATCGGTACGTAATGGTTTCCAACAGTGGTGTAATCAGCAAAAACTTCTTTTTTTTTTGGGGGGGGGGTGTCAGAAGATAAAATCTGCATCATCACCACCACTTTTACCTGCAGGCCCCGCTGAACGTTTTTTTTTTTAAGTGGGTGGAGGAGGATAAAGTATTTACGTTCAGATACAGCGTAGCGTAAATTGGCGTGGGGGTCTAGGGCAAACCCCGGTGGGGAATAAGGGGTGGAACCCCCGGAAGCTTAGGGGTATGGGCATTTAATTACGGTCAGATGAGCATATTTCGATACCTTATTCATGACACTGACAGGTCACTAATGGCGTGAGGTCCAGGGACGCAGCCCCCAGAAGCTCAGGAGTTTAAGGGATTAAATTACCGTCTGATGAGCATCCAGAGGCCCGCCTTAGAGCCCTGGTGGGGACCAGGGTTTTTTTAGGCATTTCATTACGGTCAGCTGACCATAATATTTTGATACTTTATTTGTGACACATGCAGGTCACTCATTTTTTCTTTCTTTCTATCTTTCTTTCTATTTCTCTTTAATATACTTTTTTAAACAAATGGGGGAGAGAGGTCAAGCCCCCCTGAGCCCACCGTTCTGCGGACCCTGGCATATTGGCCTCTTAATAAGCATATTTCTTGCCTGACTGTAAATTTTTAATTTGTTATTTTCCAACAAATGCATACACAAATTTAGTGAACTAAAAAGCGAGGAAAAATCCCGAAAAATTATGTCATTTAAGCAAAATTTGTAAATCACTGGTATTGATTTAGAAATAAACCACGTTGGAAATTTTGTTGGGGTCAAATGCCCCAAGCCCTCCCCCCCCCCCCCTTGCAGTACACCAGGGTTGATCAGGTGCGTATTTGGCGCTTGGTCTCAATGACGAAAAAAGAAGCGATACAAATCGCAACTTATTTTCCCTTCTTTTCCCCCTTTTCTTGTCTTCTTCCTTTTTATTTTCTTTCACTCTCTTTCATCCTTCCCCTTCCATTCCTATCCATTCTTTCTCTCTCTCTCTCTCTCTCTCTCTTTTCTTTCTTTGTTTTGCTGAGGTGGGGGGGGGGGGGGGGAGGCGGGAGGCAAGGGCATTTTGCCCCCCCCCCCCCCAATCCACGACTGGTCGGCGATATCCCCCTTCTTTTTTTATTCTTCTTCTCCTCTTTTTTCTTCCCTTTATCTCCTATTTTCCTTTTTTTCTTTCTCTCTTTCCTTCCTGCTCTCTGTTTTTGCTGCGGGAGGGGGAGGGGGAGGCAACAGCATGGGCAAGGTCCTTTCGGCCCCCCCGATCTCTCTTCTTTCCCCCTTTTTTTCTTCCTCTTCTTTCTTTCCCTTTCTCTCTTCTTTCCCCTTTCCCTACTTTTCCTTCTCCCCCTCTCTCCTTTTTTT